>NW_026914286.1:0-435000 GCF_034315485.1 Pezoporus occidentalis | reverse complement strand
GTGTAGTGGTTTAAACCCAGTTGGGTAACTTGTTCACACACTGCCCCCCTTCTTTCCCTCCCCCTACTCCCGGAGGGATGGAGAGGAGAATCGAAAAGAATCCAACTCCACAGGTTGTGATAAGAACAGTTTAGTAACTAAGGTATAACACAAATCACTACTGCTACCACCATTAATAATAATGATAAAGGAAATAACAAAGGAAGAGAATACGACATCTCACCACCAGCTGACCGATAACTCGCCCCCCCCAGCCTGACCAAGCTCTGACTGATATCTCCTCCAACCCCACAGTCCACCAGCCCTTTCGGCTAACTCCCCGTTACCTCCTGGGCATGACGTGCTGTGGTATGGAATACCTCTTTGTCTAGCTTGGGTCAGGTGTCCTGTCTCTGCTTCCTCCCGGCTTCCCCTCCTCCCTGGCAGAGCATGAGGCTCACAAAGTCCTTGGCCAAACCAAAACATCGTTATCAGCTCTGTTCCCAGGCCGAAAGTCAAAACACAGCACTGCACCAGCTACCAAGAAGGAGAAACATGACTGCTACTGCTGAACCCAGGACACGAAGACAGGCCCACCTCATAGGAGAAGGAAAACTATCTTCAGACCAGGGCTGATGGAGCTCGTCTAGCTTTTTATGTATGGTCTTCCATCAAAGAGAAGAGCACTCTTACAAAACGTATGACCTGTGTACTTTGCTGTCACCATCCTAGCTCGCTAGGCCGTGGCAGTTAAACCTCAGGTGTAAAGCGTGGGGCCAGTTCTGCACAAGCTGCGCTTCACTTAAAAAATCCAGTGCACAGGCTGGAAGGGCTCACTCTCACTTGTCTGTATGAACAGGTAAGGATCGAAACGGTAGGTGTCAAGGCGCATGGGTAGCTGCAGATTCAACCTTGCATGCGGGCAGACCAGCTCGTGGGTCGCTCGAGATCGCTCAGGAGATGATAGTCCTGGTTGGAAACTTCCTGATTGCCTAAGCACCCGTTTTTTCCAACCAGATTTTCATATCCCATATGCCCTTGGACATCGCTCTTGTAGTAAGCATGGTTAAAGCCCTTCCCAAATCTTCGCTCACAAAGCCAAGCCATCAATCAATCAATAAGCAATTGATCTGGCAAAGTTCAATTCAATCACCTTGTGTCTTAGATAATTGTACTAAGGAGCTAAGGCTTTGAAAACTCCAATTTTTAATAGGCTGTGATGTGCTAAAGAACAAATACACTGATCTGTAAATCACCTTTCTCTTCAATTAGATGACATTTCCCTTACTTTCTTAATTATTTGTGACAATTCTTCAAAGGCTATTTAGTTTTAATAAGCACAAATTGTCTTGTCTATTCCCTACTTTCAATTTGATTTTTTAAAATTAAGTGCTATAAAGAATATTTCAGATATTTTCAAGTGTTATGTAAATATTTGTGGTTTATATGGACTATTCTGCATTACTTGGTTAGCATCTGGAATGAAATCAGAGCTTTAAGGAAAGAGAAGGTGAACAAAAATCTTCAAAGAAAGATATATCTGTAGAGAGATAAGGAAATATTGTGCATATAATGTTTTATAGATCCTGAATTTATGAAGATGATACATGCTTTTTCTGATTGGTTGAGTTCAAGTTGTGTATTCTTTTACATAATTGCAAAGTCAGATTTGATAACACATGATATGCTTAAAGCTGAATCAACAGTCATATAAACAATGGAAGTCTTTATGAAAATGTTCTTGATTTACAGCCATTTTCTTGGAGCCTCTGTACTAGTATGGCTAGAGCTCACCAGTAGTCTCAGTAACAAATTGCAGTAACTTGTGGGTCTACCTCTATTTTTGATGACCATTTTCTATCTTTTCATACAACACAGTGTATTATGGTAAAGCATTTGGAGACAGCTTAAAGTTTTAGTAAGGAGAGCTTTAAACTAGGAATGATGGGGGAGGGAGACAGTTACTGACAGCCTTGTGAGGAAGTGATGGACAGGATTGACAAGCAAAGGGTCTGGAATTATGTGAATGAAAGGGAATGCAAAATCAACAAAATAGAGTTCTGGAGGGGTCACCCCCATGTAAGCAAGGAACTGCCCACAAGTCACCATAATGGAAAAAACGGATTGTCTCTGGGAAATTAACAGGTTGAGGTGACTCTCTGAAGTAGCAAGGGCACATAGTGACTCATGGTCAATGTGGTGCCACAAAAAAGGCTAATGGTGTCCTGAAGTGCTTAAGCAAAGCATTGACAGAAGGTCAAGGGAGGGGATTCTTCCCCTCCACTAAGCACTGGTGAAACCATGCCTTGAGTACTTTATCCAGTACAAGAGAGATAAAAAGGTACTGAAGAGAGTACAGCAAAGGGCTACAAAGATGTAGGGACTGGAGCACCTCTACTATGAGGAAAGCTCTAGAAAGACAGGACTGTTCAGCCTGGAGAAAGCAAAGATCAGGGGGAATCTTATCAATGTATACAAATACCTGAAGTGAGAATGCAAAGAGGGTGGAGTCAGGCTCTTTTCAGTGGTGCCCAGTGACAGGACCAGAGACAATGGACACAAACTGGAAAACAGGAGGTTCCGCTGGAACATCAGGAAAGATCTTTTTATTGTGAAGTTGACTGAGCACTGGCACAGCCTGCCCAGAGCGGCTGTGGAGTCTCCCTCCTTGGAGATATTCCGTTAAGTATCAGGACACAGTCTTGGTCGACCAGCTGCATGTGACCCTACTTGAGCTGGGGGGCTGGACCAGATGACCTCCAGAGGTCCCTCCAAACCTCAGCCATTCTGTGATTCAGTGATTCTGCTAATAGCATAATATAATGGGGTAATTTAATGCAATATAGACTTTAATACATTGAAATACATTTTTGCTGGGTAAGGCAACACTATTATCACACAAAACTGCAGAGGGTTATTTGACAAATTTCACATATTTTTAAGCAGGCATATTTCAAAAATTCCAAGGCCAGGATGGATGTGGTTCTGGGCAATCTGATCTAGGTGAATATGTCCCTGCTCATTGAAGGGCTGTTGGACTAGATGACCTTTGAAGGTCTCTTCCAATACAAAATATCTTGCGATTCTAAGAATAAAATGTAGAGAACTCCCACTGTGTTATTTCTAGTGAGTTACCCACACTTTTCTGACTTGAAACGGTGGGCAGTATAAAGAAATTTGCCTATAGAAATATACTGTGATTTATTTTCAACACTTTGTTACCAGGGCTCTGAATCCAGCATGTTTCACAAAATCTAAACTCCATTTATAAAATAGAAGCAAAGTTATTAATATTCTCGTATTATTTGGCAGATCACTGTCGGTCATAAATCAACATGTGGTATTAATTCATGTGGCAGAACAAACACGTTAAACACCTACGACTGTACAAAGCATTAAACCTGCCTTTCATAACATTAAAAAAAAAGTTTCATGAAACTATTTCTTCCCTGTCTAGTAGATAGTAATAGCATTTTATTAAAAACTATAATATAGTAATCTGATTACAGAAGCATTAGAAACTTAGCTTTTCTATTGAATGATTTTATTTGTAGATCCCATATGAACACATACATATTCATTGAAGTCAACCTGAACTTATTTGTGAAGATGCAAGAATCTGAAATAAACTTTCTGTTTAATGAAAAGGGGCCCAAGTTGCCTCTTTTCACTGTGTAATCCTACCATCTGACTCTGCTGGCTTCTCAGCTCATATAATTTTAAAGTTTGGGAGGTTTATTTTAATGATCATTTAATTTAGAGCATTATATTTATTGTGTTTAAAAAAATAAAAATTGTGTTCTGCATTAAAGCTGGCTGCATTTGAAACTTCAGTAAACGGTCTTCCTTCATAAGGAAAAAAATGAAGAAAGAAAGAGTAAGGTAATGAAGCATAAAATTTTTATTTTTTAAATCAGTTTGAGTGATAAAAGCCTAATCATCATCAGAATTCCTTATTTTTGTATTATTCTGCAACTTAAAATAGATAAATTATTTACAGTGCATTCTGAAGAATAACGTAAGAATGAGTTTTCATGTATGCAGTCTCAAATGCATGATAGTGACTTCTGAAAACAAGATCGCTTTAGCATACTTGATACTAGCATTATTCTTTCCATAAATGCACAAAACAACAGGTAAAGAGAAACAATAAATGCTGTTTCATTTTAAAACAATGGAGTAAAAACATACCCTTTGAAAGAATAAATTTTATCTATAAATACATTGTAATTGAAATGAATAATTTACCACTCATTCAATATTGGAACACTTTATCCTTTTATTAGGTAGCTCCTCATAAGTAACTGGAATGAGGGCAGCAACTATTATAATACAGTTAGCAACAGAAAATTGACAATTTGGCTTTACGACAACCTGTCAATCACAGCCCATTAAGCTCAGCCAGTGGTTAGACTTTGGTCAGTGTATGAGTTTTGTGGGTTCTGGAGCTCAGGCTCTTTTCACACATTTTGTGCTGTGAATTTTCACACCTCTCTGTGTTTGGTTTGGGTTGGAGGATTTTTGTGGTTTCTTTGGGGGGGGTGGTAGTGTTTGGTTGTTTTTTTTTTGTTTTCTTATAAATTTACAAGTTTGTTTCCATGCTTTAATAAAAATAAATGTTTAAAAGTTCAAATGTCAGGTCACTTGGAGACTCCACTTTCATGTCACATTATTATTTTAAATATAAGATGAGATATTTAAACTAAGAAGTTCAATGACTTCAAAAGATAATTTCCCCTGGCAAGGAAGTTAGACTGAAAATGCTATGCATGTATTAATATAAAAATTCTGAAAACTCTAATACTGCTTTTATGCTATAGTTTTAACTATCCTTAATGTGCATTTTTAAAACATAGCCTCTTAATTAAAACTAATGAATTAAGTAGGATTTAGTATTATCAACTATTGAAAACACATGCAGATTTCAATGATCTATTTATTTGTATAAAATGCTTTTGCCTTTCCAGATTTCAGAAATTAGAATCACATAGAAACTGAGGAAGAAATTTGGTAAATTAAAATGAGAAAATATAACATATAACACATTTTAAAGATCTAACAAATTACAGAATTAGAGTTAATAATAATTTACTAAATAAGTGTTACTATTGAACAAGAAATTAATAATGACAAATCCCCCCCCGCCAATCCTTCAACAACTCTGAAAACTGTGGACAAGTGATGACGATGAAGGTGGTGGTGATCTTTGTTTTTAATGAATCGGCAAAACATGCAACTACAGACATGTTAACTCCTGAACGTCTGATTTGCTTGCTCAGTATATTTCACAATGAATGTCACCTCCACTTCAGAGATTCCATTTTCACCAAGATATCTTAATAAAATAAATAAGAAAGATTATGAATCTGACTGAAGGATTGTAAAGTAACAACTGACTATAAAAAAAAGCACTTAATGTTATTTTTAGACTTTTGCAGTAGACATTCAAATCATCAAAACTGTGGTATAATTCTTGTGTTTGACATGAATTTCTACTAATATATTTATCTAGAGACATAGTGAATGCCTTATTTGCTATTCTGAACCAGTAAGATATTCCCATAACACCTGAAAAAAATTTATTCATTACTAGAAAAATTTAAACAATTAAGGTTTCTGTGTCGTTCTGTTGTTTGGGTTTCGTTTTTCTTTTGTAAAAACAATTGTGACTTGAAAAAAAGTCTTGATATAAAATTGTAAAAATATAGATTGTTCATAGAATTTTAGAATGTCTGGAATTTCAGGAAAGCTAAAGACTAAGTAACCAAACCTTGAAACAAACTGTTTAAAAAAAATAAAATTGGAAAAAACTCACCTTATTTGTGGTTCATTCCAGTGTTAAATTTTTTTTATTAATGGTCATTGCATTCCATTTTTCCATGTCTCTCCCCCACTCCTGCCATGTTTTTTTTACCTCCTCTCTTGTGGCATTAAAGTACCCTCTGAGACTTTTTTTTCTTTTTTTTCTTTTTTTTATTTTATATTCTATGGTATGATCTGAAATTACTGCACTGAATTAATTCATGAAGGGGTCATATGAGTACATTGTGGTACAACAGACCCAGAAGTAATATACAGATAAGAATACAAAAGGAAGTACAGAAAAAAAAATGGTATCACCAGTGTGCTGTTAGATTTGCTCATATATATCAATGCTCTGCAACCTAGTTATTTTGGGGGTTTATATATATATATGTATGTACATATGTACATGTATATGTGTGTGTGTGCATGTGTAGGTTGGATTTATACTTCCTATTAATAGAAATCATATATTGAAATCAAGAAAAAAATATTTTAGAACAATAAGTATGCTATTGCTTTGCAACTGTCACCACTGGTGATGGGAATAGAAAAAAAAAAGAAAGAAAACCCAAAACACTGCTAATTTTTATTTATATGTAATAGTTAAATACTAGGAAGATCAGGTTACTTCCTCATAGACCCAGAAATGATCAGCCGTATCCTATTCTGTATCTTTTTAAAGGAGAAAAAAGATAATCACAATATACTTTCTAGATCTTTGTTTTTAATTCTACATAGATATTTTCCTTTGATGTTTTCTCCTTTTAAAGAGGTATTGGGTTTTAGTTATTATCAGTGATAAAATTATCTGTAATAAATTATCTGTATAAAGTTAAATAATAATAAATTACCTGTATAAAAAAAAATGTAATAAATTACCTGTATAAAGTACACATACTCACTGGGTGATGCACTCTGAAAAATCAAGTTTCTATTATTCAATATTTAATTTCTTTCATCTTTAAGAATGTTTCTGTTACTGTCTGTATCTATTTTCTGTTCTTCCATATTAATTATCTTTTCAGTCCAGCAGCCTGAGATACAGCATGCTAGTTTTCAAGAATGTAGTGATCTATCATGGAGAGTCCTTGCTCAGGACATAAATATGACCATATAACCCCAAGGGTCATAAAAAAAATGTAATAAAAATTTGAAGATTTGGACTCTTTCAGAAGTTCTTAAAAAAAAAGAACACTTTTGGGAAGTCAGTTTACAATGTGATGACATTCAGGCTACCAAAAAATTAACTGAAAAGAGAGTGAACAGAATATTCAATGACTTTTCCAATAACAAAATTTATAAAGAAAGCTCCTGTTGACCGGCAACCATTTTATAAAGTAATACTGTTCTTTACAAGCTGAATGTTTTATATGTATTTCACTGCTCATTGAGTACAGTTTCCTGCCACTGAATAACTGAGCTTAATTTCTCAATGTCAAACCACTGCTGATCCCTCAATTTCATGCCAGATTTCAAAGCAGACCATTTGTTTTGCAGATACTGTGGACAATGTTTTACTAAAAAGGTAGTTTTCTTATTCTTCCTACTAAACAAAAAAGATATTAAGAAAATAGAAAGGTAACTATTGCTGTTTTTATTCAACATCTGTTAATTAGGAAATGACTTTTTGGGTAACATTTTTCTTTCTCACACACTTCTAATAGTATAACTCTCCACCTCCTTGTCTCTTCTGGTTAGTGACCATCACTCCAAGAAGTTTGTCCCCTTCTACTAGTTTATAAGTGTAGGTATGCCAAAGTTCACATTTATTGATTTTTCTAATATAATCAAGTCTCTACAAGCTGCTTTTAGGTCCTTAAAACAACAATGTTAAGAGATGGGAGTTTGTAATCCTTTCCCTTCTCTAAACAAGATTTTTAATGCAATTCCATAATACAAGATCTTAGCCACCAGTTGGTAGTATCTAGAGAAGGTCTACAAAGCACAGAGAAATAAAAGCCTTTAAGCCAGTTACACTGACTTCTTGCTTGTTATATATTTCTTTGTGTATTAAGTAAACCGCCTAAGAACTATAAATTATTGGATCAGTATTATCAGTATTCTAAGATTTTAAATGTGAGATTAGATCCTAACCTCAGAGTCAGATTTTTCAGTTGTTCTCCTGCAGATTTGCACTAGCAGTTGCATAACTTCTCGTAAATAACAAGGATTTTATTATAAAGTTTCAGGATTTTTGAAGTAACAGAAATAGCAGAAGTATTAAAAAGGAGCTTTTCCTCACATAGGGACTTTCAGGTTGGTGGATTGCACCTGAACCCAAACTACATTCAGTAATTGCAGCAAATTCCCTCTAAGCTTTGCACCTGAAGCAGATTGAAGAAGATTGTATCAGGAGATCAACCCTTTCAAATTACAATAGTTTATGATGCTCATCTGCATTTTAATCAGATAGAAAGGATTTATTTCTGAAATACACCAAGAAACACTATTTTCACCTCCTGAAATGCATCAGAGACTTTATAGCCAATCAAGTAAAATATGTTGCACATTTCAATTTTGTATATCTTTCTCTCTGGTGTATGCAATATTAGATGGATATAGGTGTTGGTGATTTTATTAGGAGCTATACATAAGCCTATCAAAATAGAAACCAGAAAGTCATTTCATATGACAAATCCATTCCATTAAGGATTTAACTCCCACAAATTAAAAAAAAAAAAAAAGCAAGCACTTACATTATATATTCATATTATATTTTTACATTAGATGCATCAGATATTATTTTATTCAAAATGCAGTGCAATACAAAACTGGAAGATAGATAAAGAAGATTATATATAATAAAAAACTAGGGAAACTAAATGACTTGTAGCTAAATATAATAAAGATTTGTCATGTTTCTTCTTGTGACCGGAGAGAGCATGAATTGGAATTAGTTTTGCAATGCACGAAGACTGAATAGCAAATTTACCACTTGAAAAAGTATGTCTTGTGTTCCTGACATATAAGTAAAATACTGATATTGCCAAAATATTCCTATACTTTCCTGTTAGAGTGGTGAGGCACTGGAATGGGTTGCCCAGGGAGGTTGTGAATGCTCCATCCCTGGCAGTGTTCAAGACCAGCTTGGACGAGGCCTTGGGTGATATGATTTAGCGTAAGGTGTCCCTGCCCACGGCAGGGGGGCTTGGAACTAGATGATCTTAAGGTCCTGTCCAACCCTAACTATTCTATGATTCTATGATTCTATACTGACAATTATTTCAGGGAAATTGTTTTCTCTGTTGAATTACATATTTTCTTTTTTATTCATAACTTAATATGAAGTCAAGTGCAAGTGAAATTCAATGGCCTAGAAAAAAATGAGTGTCAGCAGATTTCTAACAGTGTCTTTAACTCAAGTACTGGAAAACTACAATTAAAAAAGCAAGAATCTATTTGCAAATAAATTTATCTATCTTAAAAATGAGCTACTACTAATGGGTAGCAAAGGCTTTAGAAAAGGAATACAGAACAGAAACGTGTCTCCATAATCTTGTTAAAAAATTATCAGTGTTGATCGCCACAAATACTAGAGGTGGAATAACTGATGATAATTCTTACTAACACTAAATGAATGTCAGGTTCCTAAGTAATCCTTAATTTCTTTTCATCCAATAAATTATTTTTCAAGTTTTGACTTGTTCTATTTATCTGGATCATAAATTTGCATAATGATTTTAGAGTCTTATTGGCTTCTTATTAGGCCCAGTTTTGTCAGGAGCTATTAATGTGTGTTTCAAAAAGATATAAAAGTAATAAAAAATCTCTCAATAATTAACTGACAGTAATCTGGATTAAAAAACATCACCTTAATACTAGGTCTGTGGTTCCAATATCTTAATAATTTGGTACAGTAGGGGTAATATCTTTTTTTCCTCCAGAAACTTTTCTCCACTTTCAATTTCTTGGCACTAATATTTACACACAATTAGTGTTACTATTATTCTAGGCTTTAGTTTTTCATTATGATGATTTTTACTCTGCTTATGAGTTTGAGACAGAAGTATGTTCAGTCACATTCCCTGAATTCTGTTTTTAAAAAGTATATGAGAGTTTGACAGAGAACTATGCTATTTTTTAATACTGATACCTATAATGGACTGAGTGAAGACAGGCCTTGTGTAATAATTGATTTCATTCCACTGAAGTATCCAGTTCCCTTTTCCTTTAGCTAGAATTACACACCAAACCCCCAGTAGAAACTGTTAAAATTCTCATTAAGATAAAAATTCTTAGAACATTCACTTAGCAAATTTTTCACAGTGTGATTGCTCAGAATAAATGCATCTTATCCCTGGAGTTTTTATTCTATAGATTTGCATATTTTCATATTTTTGACAAGATTTCTAATTTTGACTAAAAATGTAAGTATAATGATGGGTCAGTAAAATGTTTGAAGAGGCAACACATGCATGACACATCTTTAAGGCATGACAAGACAGATATTATTTTCCCGAAAAAAACAAAGCTTTCAACAATTTATTTTGCTAGTGTTATGAATTGAACTTTTACTTTTTATGTCAATAATGAAAAGATCAACAGAAGAGACTAAAGCGGATATAAAATAAGAATAATGGTAAAAAGAAGTTAACAGGAAAATAAAAAGATTAAAACACATCTCTGATATCATTATGAGTTAGTCAAAAAGACATTAAAGGCAGAGGGACCTTGACACGCTTGTAAGGTGGGCTAATACCAACCTCATGAAACTTAACCATGACAAGCACAGGTCCTACACCTCGGTGATGGGAGTAACAGGCACACCTACAGGTTGGGCAAAGAAGAGATTCAGAGCAGCCCTGTGGAGAAGGACTTGGGGGTGTTGGTTGATGAGAAAATGAACATGAACATGAGTGTGTGCTACAAGCCCAGAAAGCCAACCGTATCCTGGGTAGCATCAAAAGGAGTGTGACCAGCAGGTCGAAGGAGGTGATCCTGCTCCTCTACTCTGCTCTCGTGAGACCTCACCTGGAGTATTGTGTGCAATTCTGGTGTCCTTAACATAAAAAGGACATGGAACTGTTGGAACAAGTCCAGAGGAGGGTCATGAGGATAATAAGGGGCCTGGAGCACCTCCTGTATGAAGACAGGCTGAGAAAGTTGGGGCTGTTCAGCCTGGAGAAGAGAAGGCCGCGTGGAGACCTCATAGTAGCCTTCCAATATATGTGAAGGGGGCCTACAAAGATGGCAAAGAGGGACTCCTCATCAGGGGCTGTAGCGATAGCATAAGGGTTAATGGATTTAAACTTAAACAGGGGAAGTTCAGCTTAGATATAAGGAAGTTCTTTACTGTGATGGTGGTGAGGCACTGGAACAGGTCACCCAAAGAAGTGGTAAATGCTCCATCCCTGGCAGTATTCAAAGCCAGGCTGGACAGAGCCTTGGGCTATATGTTCTAGTGTGAGATGTCCCTGCCCATGGCAGGGGGCTGGAATTAGATGATCTTCAGTTCCTTTTCCAACCCTAACCATTCAGAGATTATATGATTATTAATGGATAGCGAAGTCAATCCTAAGAATAACAGAAGACGGAAGGTTGTTCATAATATTGATATGGCATTTAAGGAAAAGAAGTTTTCTTCAAAACATTGTAATAAAATGTTTTATAAATAGCAGCTTACATATTTTTTTGAGTCAGTCAACCTTTTTTTGCATTACCAAGGGTACAATTTTTATCAGGATTTTGGAATTCTTTATAAAGATAAGGAATGTTTTCCAAGTGTTTTCATAAACTCAGTAGAATAGTAGAATAAATGGTTTTGTTTGTAAGGAACACACAGAGATCACCTAGTCCAACCTAATTCCCATGGGCAGGGACACCTTCCACTCGACCAGGTTTCTCAAAGCCTTGTCCACCTTGACCTTCAACATTTCTAGGGGTAGGGCATCCACAGCTTCTCTAGGAAAACTATTCCAGAGTCCCATCACCCTTCTCATAAAGAAAAATTCTTCCTTACTTTCAATCGAAACATACCCTCTCTCAATGTAAAATCATTGGCCCTTGTCCTGTCATTACAGGCCTTGGTAAAAAGTCTTTTTAGATCTTACTTATAACACACCTTTATATATTGAAATGCAACAATAACATCTTAAGTCTGTTCTCCAGCCTGAATGACCAGACTCTCTCAACCTTCACAGGAGAAGTGATCCAGTCCTCTAATCATTTTTATGGCTACCTTTTGGACTCCATGTCTTTATCATACCAGGGACCCCAATACAAGAGAATGGACTTCTTTTAACAAACAATATTACTTGGAACATATTACATAAAACAAGCTTTGAAAGCCTTTCTCTTTGATATTATCAGAGACAAAACTGGTGATTTTTAAATTATTCATGAACTTTCTTTCTCCTTGAGGCAATATCCAACCCACAAAAATGTAAAGGATGAAAAATGTCTTTTTTTGAGTTATAAAAGAAATGTTGATTAATATAGCATGCATTTAAATTCTCTTGATTTATATTAATGTTTTAAGGAAGAATTTTACATGTTATGTTTAGTGAAAAGTACTGATAACATAGCTCTTCTTTCTCTAATCTGTCTAACAAAACCCTGACTTTCATGAGGCTTATTTCACAAAAGACACCCAGTGTCATATAAATGACCAAGCCCTGACACGACAGCTTTGTCAGCCTTGTGTGTATTTAACTCTTTCCATATCAGTTGATTATTTCAGTTAAGGTTGGCTAATCTTTATTTGCAACTTTAGAAACAAACAAACAAACAAGCAAGCAAAACCCAAGCAAATAAACAAATCAATGAACTACACTTGCCTTTTTTGCAAATCCATAGATGGAGCAGGTGTTTTAGACTTTTATACAGCACCCTGCTTTTCATTTACCATTTGTCACATATAGTAGATTTCAAAACTTGAATTCTTGTTTTGATGATACCAAGTCATATAGAGAAAAATTCCACTTATCTAGTTCCTGTGGGTATTTTCAACTTTCAACTAAGAATCTACCACAAAAAAATAAACAAGGCAATATGTTTTGAAACAGATTCAAAGAGCCCCTACCTTTGCAGAAGTCAGATGTTTTAATGCATAATATTAATAACAATGGCTACTAAATATAGAAGTTTCTGTTTTCTTAAAGTGTTTTGATTTAATGTTTAAAATTTCACTTACATTTTAACCTTGCCAAATCAAACAGCTATCTGAAGGGCTTGACAGTAAGTGCCAAGGTCACATGACAAAATCCAGGTTACATTTGCTTCGTTAAAAGGAGCCTGTGGAGAAAAAAGAAATCCTTGTAAAACTTTTAGAATACTTTTTTTTTTTTATTTTGCTTCTTTACCTATTGTTTCACTTTACAAAATTATTTGACTGTGTATGAAACAACCAAACTTAGTCAGGTTGACATTCTCTTTCCTGATGATAACATGGATTGATCCATATACTGTGAATAAGTAATTCATTAGGAGAAAAACTGTTCAGAGGGCAAACGAAAATCACAGAAAGTTATGAACTAAGCTGCTTTTAATTGCTTTGCATCTATTAATAGTAGCCTTTCCAATAAAACATGGTGCTTGAAGTTAAATATCTCATGCAAGCATGCCATAAATACTGTCATACAGAAGGCATGAAGCACCACATTTTTCTCCTTAATAGATGTTTTCTAAACTGCAGAGTTTGAAAACTACCTTGATTGAAAAATGGGGGCATAATGAATAAAGACTCAACTGTCCATGAGATGACAGGTCATTCATGAAGAAATACATTTATTTTCTATCAGCTCAAATCAAGAAAAAATGTTTAGCTGAACTATTAGACCTCAGACTACCACCTCCAGTGATGACAGAATACAACTAATTTTCCTTTTCCCTTAGGGAAGTCTTTATGCTGACAAACTTTTGTAATAAATAAGAAAATATACTTCCAAATGTATATAAAACTTTTTTATTTAAATAGAATTTCTAGGGCAAATGTCCCTTTATTTTTGACTTAGAATTTAGTTTTTCCTTTAAATGAGCCAAAAATATATCAGACAAACAAGAAAACAAAATCTAATTAGGAGAACAATATAACAAAATTTATTAAATTTCTATTTGGTAAGAGAGTGCTCTAGACTGGCATTTAAAGTCTAGACTAAGATTTTGCTTTGCACAACAAGAGGCACCTTTAGAAAACATGGCTCAGAGCTTGTAAAAGACAGTTAAGAAATAATGTATAAATCCAGAGTGCTTCAGGTACTTTGGATTTGGATTTCTCACAGGTTCTCACAGGAAACAAGAGGAAGTTTTTATTTTTTTTTAAACTTTAATCCCTCCAAGTTCTTATCCCCTGTTAGGACTAGTAATTTATACAGTGCACACAACAGACAGAAGCATTCATAGAAATATCACTATGCGTTTAATAAAGCAACTTGAGTGGTATGTTGAGTTTCAGTAGTTCTGTTATGTCTCTTGCTCAGCCTGCATATTTGATATTCGGTCTCATAGAAGATATGTAGTTAACACTTCTGAATGCCACGATAAATTGTCAACAACCCTTACTGTCTAGGTATGTTTGTGCTTAACCCTTTCTTGTACTCTTCTTTAGATTGTGGGAAATATAAAATTACTTACATAATTTAGGAACAAATTAACACAAGGAAAGGAAGAGCCTTGGGCAACACGGTCTAGGGTGAGTTTTTCCTGCCCATATCAGGTGGTTGGAACTAGATGATCTTAAGGTCTTTTCCAACCCTAACCATTCTGTGATTCTATGATCCTATGGATGTTTAGGGAAATCAATGATAGAGCACCTACTAGTCTCTGTATTCTTGCAAGAGATGTACGGTATTAGCAACTTAGCTAACACTGCAGAAAGAATTATGTTATTATTGATGTTCTTTGCTCAGTAACATCTGACTTTTAATCATATATTTTTAAAATATCTATTTATTGAGTACTGAATGATCATCTAAGAATAGGTATTTGATACCCAAATGGTATTTGGAACTGAACAAGAAAGTCAAAGAAAAAGAAAACAAGGATGTGCTATGTGTATATTATAAGAGAATTTTTTGTTGCTGTAACTGAACCTCTGCTCATCTGGAGACCCCTATACATGATTGACAGCCACCTGGTTCAGAAAGACACAGGCATATGGCACCATTATTAATCCTTACCCAAAGATATTGCAGTAAACACACTCCAGGTTTGAAAAACTAAACACATTCCAGGTTTGAGAAATACTCATTTACCAAATGCAAACAAATGTGTCCTGTTATAAATTGTATTCTATAAACACACTTGCTTTCATAGCCAAAGAAAGACCTGATGAATGCCAGGAGTTCTCTATAACTTTGGGAATTAATCATATTCTATCTATGACTTTCAATGATATCAGAAAATTAAATAGAAAGAAGAGCAGTAAAATAAAAATATAACATCATGTTGACCATCATTCAAATACAAAACACAAAATGTATTATGAAAATGTGAATTAGCATAGGCATTTTTCAAATATAGATATAACTCTTGGTCTCAAACAAGCTAAAATTAAAGTATTGGAAACAAAATGGTAGAGAATATGACAACACTGATCAGAAAAGAAAGAGCCTAGATCTAAATGGCTGTAAAAAAAAAAGAAAAAAAAAAAAAAAAGAAAAAAGCATTCCATGTTTTTAAAGTAATTAACTGAAAAAGATTTGAACAAAGAACATCCCAACATATCCTTACACCATCAAACATTTCCTATGGCAGTACTCTTCTTCTACACTCCTAACCTGTAGTGCCCTTGTTATACAAATTAGCTCTTGCAGCTGTGCGTCAAGCATGTTAACACTCAGATGTTGCTTATATTTATTCCATTCAAAAATCTTATTCCACATTTTTAATTCAGTGCATGAGTTGCAGTCTTTTGCAGATGAGAATTCCCCCAAACAAACAATTTTATTGGAAATGCTTATAACCTCTCTTAGCTGAGACTGAATATTTAAAGACTACACATGAAAATTATGAGTTAAACCTCCACTAAAGTAATCAAAGTCATCCAAGTTGAGCTCTGACACTATAAAATCCACAGGAAGGGCAATATATATGATATCTATATTTCTGGTAACACTAATTTTACTGCAAATGAAATTTCTTGAGTCAAGTCTCCAAAGAATTCACTATAAAAATAAAAGCAACTTTAGAAATCAAAATGCTACAAAAGCAGTCAGATTTTGTTTTCTTGTGGAGAGCTCTATTAGCAATTTTAGAATTATTATTAACATCGTGTTGCAGCCAAACCTATTTTCTGTTAAAAAAAAAAAATTATAACTAAACTCTTCATAGTGTACCAACCTCATAACATTCTTGTACCTTATCATACAATTAGGAACCTCAAAAAAATGAGCTCTAAGATGTTTTAAAGTGAATGGATTATGCTTTAGTAAAGTATATATAATTATTTAGATAAACAAGCCCAATGAGGCTACAGCATACTAGTATCCTGCTCTTAAACAATATTTATATTATGGTTCTACTAGGTTTTGATTTCTGTATATTATCGTGCTATACTGCTCTTTACTGAAGAAGTAAAATTTGCTTTGGTTCCTTCAGACCTACTTTATAAAAGAAAAAAAAAAACACATTTTTTTACATATTTCTTCACGTCAGACAATACTGTTAGTGACAAATTCTAATGCATATTTTTGTTCTAAGTGTTAAGCAAAAAAATGTGATACTTCAGATGTGAAACACACTTGACAACTAGTTTAAACAAGCAGTTCCTCTTATTGACCTCCCAACAGCCTTAGTTACAAGGAGACATGGAAAGCTCTAATGTGGGAGGTGGACTCTCTTTCATTGCTTAATGTGTCAAAAAAATCTGAAAAATAACATTACAAATGTTACTGGCAATGAACTTCACGAAAACAAAGCCAAAGAATGAAACTGTACCTAAGTGAAGAGCTGGCTCTAGAGGCCCAATCATGGAAAATATGTTTCTAACTCTCCAGTTTTTGATCTTCATATCAAATGTCTGAAAGTGAACTTTTAAGGTAAGAGCTGTGGACAAACCAACCTAGAAATAGGTTATTATTTGTACATGATATGTGTAACTGTAATTTCTAATAAGTTTTTAGCTACCAGAAGCTCCAGCTGCTGGAAAGGACAACTCAGATTTTACACATAAAATTTTCAGCTGTGCTCTAATAATGTCAAATTAGTCTAAGAAAATTATAGGTACAAGGCAGGGAGCAGCGAGTGAGTGTAAATGTGATAGGTCTAAACAGAGCAGATAAAACATTAGTAAAGATTATGATACACCTGTAGGTTTTAAGTTATTTCTTTTTAATTAATTGGTTTTGGTCTAAATGAAATGAAGCATTGTTTTCCTTTCAAATTTCCTATGATGAAAGTAGCCTAGCATTTTCCAGTTGTTCTTTCTTCCAGTTTTTTTAAAAACATGTCTCACAGATTAAAATTTAGTTCTGCAGCAGGAAACACTGGAAAGTTTATAATTCTTCCTGCTGTATAGGTTGGTGCCAGACCAAGTTGCAAGAGAAGGCATGACAAGCAGTAACGTATGAAGATGTGATGGGAGGGTGTCAATAAAAGAAGGACAGACTCCACTCAATGGCACCCAATAGCAGGAAAAGAAACATTAGACACAAATTGAAATACAGGAAATTGCATTTAAGTGTAAGAAGAGTCTTAACTGTGAGGATGCTCAAACACTGGATCAGGTTTCACAGAGACTGTGATGTCTCCATCCTTGGAGACATTTGAAACATGATAAATGAAGCCCTGAGTCACCTGCTCTAGCTGACCCTGATATGAACAATGGGGTTGGACTAGAGATCCCTGTCACAGAATCACAGAATCCTAAGGGTTGGAGGGGACCTCAAAAGATCATCTAGTCCAACCCTTCTTGGCCACAAGGGCACATTGTTGGCTCATGGTCACCCTCCTATCCACCAGGACCCCCAGGTCCCTTTCCCCTTCACTACTGTCAGCAGATCAGCCCCCAACCTGTACTGGTACATGGGGTTGTTCTTCCCCAGAGGCAAGACTCTACACTTGCCCTTGTTGAATTTCATCAAGTTCCTCTCCGCCCAACTCTCCAGCCTGTCCAGGTCTCGTGGAATAGCAACACAGCCCCCTGGTGTGTCAGCCACTCCTCCCAGTTTAGTATCATCAGCAACTTTGCTGAGGGTACACTCAGTTCCCTCATCCAGGTTGTTGATGAAAATATTAAACAGCACTGGTCCCAGCACCGACCCCTGAGGGACTCCACTAGTCACAGACCTCCAGCTAGATTCTGCCCCATTGACCACAACTCTCTGCCTTCTTCCTTTCAACCAGTTCTTGATCCACCTCACTACCTGATCATCAAGCCCACACTTCCTTAGCTTATCTATGAGGATGCTGTGGGAGACAGTATCAAATGCCTACTGAAATCAAGAAAAACCACATCTACCACTCTACCATCATCCATCCACCTAGTTACTTGCTCATAGAAGGCTATAAGGTTGGTCAAACATGACTTTCCCTTAGTAAAGCCATGTTGGCTGCTCTTAATGACCCCCTCATCCTTTATATGTCTAGAGATGGTGTCAAGAATAAGTTGTTCCATCACCTTTCCAGGGATGGAGGTAAGACTGACCAGTCTATAATTACCTGGGTCCTCCTTCTTTCACTTCTTATAGACCAGCGTGACATTTGTCATCCTCCAATCCTCAGGCACCTCCCCTGTTTCCCACCACTTACCAAAGATGATGGAGAGTGGCTCAGCAATGACCTCCGCCAGCTCCCTCAGCACCCACGGGTGTATTCCATCCTGACCCATCGATTTATAGATGTCCAGATTACTTAACTGATCCCTAACCCAATCCCTATCTACCAAAGCAAACTCCTCCTTTATCCTGACTCCTTCTGGGGCTATAGGAATCTGGGTCCCCCGGGGAGAGTCTGCAGGAGTAAAGACAGAGGCAAAGAAGGCATTCAACACCTCTGCCTTCTTTATATCCTCTGTCTCCAGGGCACCTACCTCATTCAGCAGTGGGCCTATACTGCTTCTTGTGTTAGTTTTATTTGCTATGTATTTGAAGAAGTCCTTTCTATTGTCCTTGACCCGACTTGCCAGATTAAGTCCCAAGGAGGCCTTAGCTGTCCTAATTGCTTCCCTACATTCTCTAACAGCTGTCCTATATTCCTCCCAAGTGGCCAGCCCCTCCTTCCATAATCCATAGTTTCTCTTTTTCTGTACAAGTTTGCCCAGCAGTTCCTTATTTAACCATGCTGGTCTCCTGGCTCCCCTACTTGACTTCCTACTCATTGGGACACTCTGATCCTGAGCTTTGAAGAAGTGGTTCTTGAATGCCGACCAACTATCTTGACCCCCTTTACCACCTAGTACCCTTTGCCATGATACTTCCCTTAGCAATTGATTGAAGAGGCCAAAGTTTGCCCTTTGGAAATCCAGAAATGTGTCCTTGCTAGGTATTCTATTCCTCCCACACAAGATCCTAAACTCCACCCTCTCGTGGTCAGTGCAGCCCAGGCTGCCATTGACCGTCACTACTTCAACCAGACCCTCCTTGTTGGTGAGTTCCAGATCCAGCAGCGCTCCTCTCCTAGTTGGTTCGTCCACCATTTGCATTAAGAAGTTATCATCAATGCACTGGAGGAACCTCCTAGACTGTGAATGACTGGCTGTGTAAGTCTTCCAGCAAATATCGGGGTAGTTAAAATCCCCCATAAGGACCAAGGCATGTAGTCGTGAGGCTGCTTTCAATTACCTGTAGAAAGCCTCATGAACTCCTTCGTCCTGATCAGGAGGTCTATAATAGACCCCCACAACTGTGCCACCCCTACCAGCCTGTCCCTTAATTCGCACCCACAGACTTTCCACTTGGTCCTCATCTGCCCCTGGACAGAACTCAATACAATCTAGTCGCTCTTTCACATAAAGAGCAACTCCACCACCTCGCTTTGCTGACCTACCTTTCCTAAAAAGGACATAGCCATCCATGACCACATTCCAGCCATGTGAGCTATCCCACCATGTCTCTGTAATTGCCACCGGGTCATAACCTTTAGACCGCACACAGACTTCTAACTCCTCCTGTTTATTCCCCATGCTGCGTGCACTTTTCAGGGAGTGAGCTGAGCACGCTAGTGGCGCCCTTGGAAGGCGGGAGGCCTTCTGGTCTTCATTCATACTAGAACATTGCCCCTCTAGTTCAAAACCAGCTACAACCCCCTCGCACTTTGAATCTAACCTAGAGCTCTGTGAGTGAGCTCTACTAACTCTTGCCCAGGTACCCTTTTTCCCCTGCAGGACAGGGTTTAAACAACTACCCTTTCCCTCAAATGAAAGAATAGATGAGAGTCCTCCTAGTCTGCCATTCTTTAAGCCCTAGCATGTTTCTCTTGGGCTTGTCCCCAACAGGCCCAGTTATCTCCCCTTCCCCCTTCCTACCTAGTTTAAAGCCCTGTCAATGAGCCCTGCTAACTCCTGCCCCAGAAACCTTCTCCCCCTCTAGGACTGATGTATCCCACCTGCCACCAGCAAATCAGGTGTCTCATATAGCAGCCTATGATTGAAAAACCCAAACCCCTGCCTTTGGCACCAGTCCCGTAGCCATACAATGGCTGTCAACCTCAACCATTCTGTAATTCCATGAAACAGACGTAGAAGCTCTATGATATAGTCAAGCCACTCAAATTGTGGATCTTGAATCCCAGGGGAGCAGTCATAGTATACCAGATTCAGGAATCCCTTGTCTGCATCCAGGTTCCTCAATGTTTCCATGACTATTGGATCCAGGTCACAGCTTTCCCACAGAATTCAGTAACAATGGGACTTGTAGCAAGGCATCAGGTGCTCCAGAAAGAGGCCTGTCAAGATATTATCCTGAATTCAACTAATCCACAAAATATTTTGAACAAACCCTTTCAAAGATGAAACCTGGCCAAATCAAACCTTATCCTAAACTCTTATAGCTTAATTACCTTATTTTAAGCTACAGCTACTGAGATTTATGAGTGGTTTGGCAGACAGCAACACAGTAGACATAAACATAAACCACACTTTTTGAAAACCAATCAAATTCTCAAATCTTAAATGAAAAAAAAAACTCTTCTTCCACCCCTCTGCACTACCCAGTAAAGAGTACTTTGGTAGCATGTATCTTCTGATATATATCAGTAAAGTACTTTATTTGATATATGCTGTCATACTTGCCTTCAAGAACAAAAACAAATGTCCAGCATAAGAGTTTCTCAACCATATAAACAGGCAACGTCTGCTAAAAAGTGTCATAATATTTATATTTATATATTTATTGATATTTATATTTACTACAAAAATAGAAATGTTTCACATAACTTTATGTTAATGTCTGTGCTCATGCATAATTATTATGTGCTTGTGTAAGAAATACATCATATTAAAGGAGATAATTTAATGGTCCCACAATGCTAAATTACATGTGTTTTGTGATCAAACTATTTGTAACTGACTATCAATGCAGAGTTCAATATTTTACTTTTGCCTCCTACCTTTTTGATATGTCCTGATACTCTATTCTTATTCACATAAATGCTTAACTTTACTTATTTCAGCAAAAGATAACTTATTCTAATAATCCTATTACAGACCCATTAATGTCAGGCATCTAAGGAAAGATCTCTATCAACTGCCTTTCATCATTGCCCTCTCAGACAATTTCATTCTTTTGCCCCTTAAAACTCTTCTGGAAATATGGGAGGCAGCATCTTTACTCATTTGCCAGCTGTCCAGTGACACTTGCCATCTTTCTTTTATGCACTTGCCTGCCCAGATCTGTTACAGGTCAGCTTTATCTTCTTCACTTATCTTGGAGATTTCTTTCTCATGTTTTATGAAAACTCTTTAGAAGCAATATTTAACTTTCTATTTCTAATTGACCCATAGATTCCCCATTGTGGAAAGTTGTGTCACTTTTTACACTCCAATTTTCACTATATTTTGAACAGCCTCTTCCTAAATGCAGTTCAACTCTGATCCTAAGAAGGTATTTTCAGTTTGCATACAAACAGAAATAGTGGCAAAAATCCCTCTCTGAATTCTTTACAAATTATTTACAGCTCTTCCTATCACACTGTTGCCCAAAAATCTCAAGATGATGGATATCTGTGCATCAAAACACCAACCCGTATGATTTCCATGTAGGTTATCTCAAGTGTATGAAAATGTTAATGTGCCTTACAAAAATAAGAGGGCTATTTCAAAGTCTCTAAAATATCCCCCCAAAAGATGCTGTAGTTAAAATACATTTGCATGCTAAAACAACCTGAGTCCCCAGAAGAATAAGTAGACTTTCTTCCCTTTGAGGTTAAGATAAAAAGGTTTAGGGAAGTAGACTATAGATCACTCTATAGTGACTGAGTACCTTTGTCAATTCACTGCATTTCATGGACATTTAATCCATTGTGAGCACTATGTAGAGCTACATACACTGTTTATTTGCCTGTGAGCTCTTTATATCATATTACCTTTCTATGCAAAAGAGTGGTCCTATAATTCAGCTTGGACTTCAGCGATATCTTTATTTTCAATGTATGTCCTCATCTTAAACTGGCTAAAGGATATACAATGTAAAACCTTTCCTAATGGGTCCCAGAGAGCAAGGCTGATAAAAGATATTCATTTATCAAAAGCTCTACTTCAGTCATCAACATGCTCATTGGAAATTACCATACTTTTTTAGTAGAGGCCCTCAGGAATTCAAGATACTCATTACAGGTGCTGAATGACAACTTTATAAAGAAAGAAAAAGGTCATCCCATTGTTAATGGGTTTTCCACGTTGCATCAACAATGCTAACACACTTTACATCAAGCTAATTGCCAGGCAGCAAAAGTGAAACTTTTCTCTAGATTCACACTCTTATTATCTGTATTAGACAATTAAATTATGTTAAAATATTATATAAAGAAAAGATTCAAATCAAAACAAGAAATAAAAGTTACACAAATAAAAAAAATAGGGTTTTTTTTTTTAGTTTCTATACATTTAGACTTCTGAAAATTTTAAATTTTACCTGAAAAATACATACAAGAATTTTTTTTTGAAAATAATTTTAGGATTAATTGTGTAATTTATTTAACTACTGTAATTTATTTAATAGATCATTAAGTAGTATTTAATATAGCTAAAAAGTTTTTCAACTTTTTTTGCAGCTTATGTTTACAACAGCAAAAGACCGAATTTGATTATAAATAAGATTCTTCCAGTGCATTGGTATTCTGACATTTATTAAACAGCTTGACTTCTTTTGTGAGTACATCCTGACCAGCAAACTTTGATATCTTATATTCTAAAACAGTGATGGCACTAAAAGAACTTAGAACTGGGGCATAGGGTTCAAAAGAGTTCTTACTATTGTTCACTGTAATACAAAAGCAAAAGCAAAATCCCTTCTTCACCAAGCACTTAAGACAGACATTCCTGCAGTCTGGCAATCTGGTGTGAGTTTTCTGTTTTTTAACTGTTTGCACTAGATACGGTGAAAGCTATCAAAATATAACTGTTACATTTAATTATGTGTATTAATGTGCATTATTCTTAAAGAAAATCCATGACCCTAACACAGTAATAGTATTTGTAAATATATTTGATTTAAGATCTCCTCTAGGGATCTGCAGATATAATAAAACACCACCTTAAAGCATCTTTAGCAAAATGGATGTAGAGTTCTATGGTACCAGACCTTAGAATACTGGAAGGTATGACCAGGGGAGTATAAACAAAACATCTAACAAACAGGATTGGTTTACTCAGCCAAATCACATTTTCTTTATGCTCTACAGTCACTGAGGAATGGAACTTAGTATCCTTGTAGAAAGCAGCTGTTAAGTGTGCATATTCAAAGTCGAAAGCATTTTTAATAAACATTTATAGTTACTAATGGTGTTTTAGCTGTTTCATGATCATATACCTAATGCAGCATAGACTAAAGCAGGGAAAAGAACAATCTCCTAATGAGGTCTTCAAAATTATTTCACAGGAATATCCACAACAAACTGATAAAAGTTAGAATACCTTACATTCAAGTCCTGCACCAGTGCAACCATATTAATTTGAGTAAGTACTAAGTCCTGGCAAACAACTTGAGCTCAGGAGTTTTTGAATCTCTGATTCATTATCTCTCCAAAGACTAAATCCTTTTCTCCAGGAGTTAAATTTTGGTTTAATATTGCCATTATTATCAGAAAGGCTTAAGTACTTAAAAAGCAGAAAAATATATTGCTCAATTTAAGTAATTGTCTTCAATTAGCAAATGTTAAGTACTGATGGGAAGGAAAAAAAAAGGAAAACAAAATTCAATAAAGCAATACTTAGGCCATCAAAAAAAAAAATACAGTAAGGGCTTTTCCTCTCTCATTTAGTTACTTGAGGATATCCATATAAGAGTCTTCATATAAGGAATTTTAAGTATCCTTAGAAAAAAGTCAGTCGTGCATGTATGACAAGCTGTTTATCAACCAACAACAAGTAAACAGGACAACGCTTTATGCATAAACATTAGCATATAATGGAAATATATTTCTGAAATTGTTATACCTGTCAATTTTTATTAAGTATAATTTTACCCACCAGGCAACCATTTAAAACATCAATTTCAAATTTAGCTTTAAGGCGCTCATTTAATGTATTTTCAAACATACGCTCATTACTACAATGATCTGGAATGAAACCTTTGCACATTTCTAGTGCATAATAAATACTTAGAACCACTGGTTATTGATATCTATGATATTTTGAGAAAAGCATAATGTATACATTACACATTACTTTTTTTTTTCCTGAACACTTGCATTCTCTGTCAGACTGCAAATCCAATATAAAGCTCTATTTCAGCATCGTCTCAGCTGCCCTTTTTTTCATGTTGAGATGACATATACAGAAAACAGCCAAAAAGCTTTTTAAAGAAATCACTAGGCAGTGTTTGTGCATCTCATGCTGGCAGATCTTTTTTCAGGTGACATACTATTACTATAATCAAATAGATATGACTCCAGCCCAAAAATTTTAGAAGTCCTGAACTGCAGGGAAAAATGTGTATCATATCTCCTAGAAGTAACTGCTTCAGAGGAAAACAGGCAAACAGGACTGAAGATTAAACTGTGAGGCAGGCTTTAAACTGAAGGACTCAGGGAGCAAGGTCCAAAGTGACAATGCTCACGCCATCACATACAACTGGGGAATAAGCCAGGCCAACCAGACCAGTGATAAATGTTCCTTAGATGCTTCCCAAGAGGAGAATCAGAAGGCCAACCACCTCTAGGGTTCATGGGCCCTGATGAGATGCACCCCAGAGTGCTGAGGGAGCTGACAGATGTGATTGCTAAACTGCTCTCCATCACATTTGAAAGATCATTGAGAACAGAAATGCCTGAGGACTGGAGGAAAGCCAATGTCACTCTAGTCTTCAAAAAGGGGGAGAAGAAGGACCTAGGAAACTACAGGCCAGTCATCCTCATCTCAGTCCCTAGAAAGAAAAGGGAACAGCTCATCCTGAATGTTATCTCTAAGCATGTGGCGATTATCAGGAGTACTCAACATGGGTTCACCAAGGGGAAATTATGCTTGGCCGATCTGATAGCGATTCTATGGTGAACGACTGGCTGGGTAGATGAGGGGAGAGCAGTAAATGCTGTCTACCTTGACTTCTGCAAGGTTTTGACACTTTCTTTCCTATAAAAGTCCGATGAGTGGACAGTGAGGTGGATTTAGAACTACCTGAATGGCAGAGATCAGAAGGTTGTGGTCAGTGGCACAGCCTAGTTGGAGGCCAATGCTCCCCAGGGGTTAGCACCAGGTCCAGTCTTATGAAACTTAACTCATCAATGACCTGAATTGACTCTGGGACAATGTGGGACAGAGTGTACCTTCAGCATGTTTGCTGATAATACAAAACTGGGAGGAGTGACTGGTACACCAGACAGTTGCGCTGCCATACACTGAAAACTGAGCAGGCTGGAGAGCTGGATGGAGAGGGACCTAATGAAGTTCAACAAAGGCAACTGTAGGGTCCTGCACCTGGGGAGGAATAACCCCATGCAGCAATACATGCTAAGGGTTGATCTGCTAGAAGAATGACCTGAGGTCTTGGTGGACGGCAAGCTGTCCACGAGACAGCATTGTGCCTTTGTGGACAGTAAACATTTAGCATTAATGTGGATTCTTTTTTATCACCTATTTGTCAGAGATCCTGAATAAATTATTTTTTTAAAGCAGTTTTAATTACTGAATATTTTAGTCTACATTACAGATTCGCCTACATAAGATTAAAAAGAAAAGGTCATCACTTGGTTAAGTGACTGAAAAATTTCAGGCAACTCACTTGAAGATTTAATTTGCATGATATTTTTCAGGGTACTTTGGAATACTAGCCTGACACTTGGTCTTCTGCCAAAGCACATGCTTCTGTTTACCTTTTCTTTTTCATTAAAAAATGCTTGAAAGTATAAGGAAAACACAGAATTTTAGAAACCAGTAAGTGCACAAAGCATTGCTGTACCTGTCCAAGATCCTTATCACAAAGATTAGGTATATTCTGCTTCTTACAAGAGTGACAGGAATGCTGCATTACTAATTGCTATCTCTGTTTCTTTAGAATACCTAACAACAGAGGCAATATTAGGAATTTAAGAAAAGCAAGTGGTGCTAATAGCAATAGATTAAAGCAATTTGTCACTGGGTTTGATTAAGAAAGTTATATTTAAGATTATAATAAGAATTTTTCTGGGGGAAAGATACATTTTATCAACTTTTATCAACAAAGTGCACTCATAGCCCAGAAAGCCAACTGTATCCTGGGCTGCATCAAAACCAGCATGACCAGCAGGTTGAAGGAGGTGATCCTGCCCCTCTGCTCTGCTCTTGTGAGACCTCACTTGGAGTATTGTGTGCAGTTCTGGTGTCGTCAGCATAAAAAGGACATGGAACTGTTGGAACAAGTCCAGAGGAAGGCCACGAGGATCATCGGGGGTCTGGAGGACCTCCCATATGAAGACAGGCTGAGAAAGTTGGGGCTGTTCAGCCTGGAGAAGAGGAGGCTGCATGAAGACCTCATAGCAGCTTTCCAGTATCTGAAGAGGGCCTAGAAGGATGCCTGGGAGGGACTCTACATTAGGGACTGTAACAATAGCACAAGGGGTAATGGGTTTAAACAGGGGAAGTTCAGCTTAGGTACAAGGAGGAAGTTCTTTCTGCGAGGGTGGTGAGGCACTGGAATGGGTTGCCCAGGGAGATTGTAAATGCTCCATTCCTGGCAGTGTTCAAGGCCAGGTTGGATGGAGTCTTGGGTGACATGGTTTAGCGTGAGATGCCCCTGCCTATGGAGGGGGGTGGTACTAGGTGATCTTAAGGACCCTTCCAACCCTAATTATTCTATGATTCTATGAACAATAGAAGAAACTATAACAATAAACTCTCCAGCCTGACTCCTGTGAACATAAAGGATACATTTTCCTTTCCTGAGTAAAGTAACCCAGACTATTCAAGAGACTTAAATGATACAAAAATCAGACATTTGCATTTATTTTGTTCTTTTGAGCTATTACAATGAGTAATACCTGGATAAACCAGACTATTCTAACCAAGCATGGTCCAATACATTATAGTGATTCCTGGCAATAAAAATAAACATTGCTAGAAGCAATACTTAACTTTTTACGAAGTCAAAGAAAACAAGAAGAAAAGAAGTTCCTATGTAGTTGTACCTCATCACATGCAAATGCTGGCAAATTACATTAATAACTTGAAGCGGTTTCCTATCACCACTGTATTGAGAGAACTGAAGAACTGCTTACTGATCTATACTCTAGGAAATATCTACATACTATTTAAAATTTTAAGAATGCCTGACTCAAATGGGTAAAACTCACAACAGCATTGCCTTTTATTCTGCACTTGGTAAGCATGTTACAGCTCAGACCCATAGAAGTGAAATGACTTGTGTCTCCACTGGTCCAGACCCCCCATGGCACCCTGGGCACAGGAAGGTTCTGAAGGAGAACATTCATCTCACAGAAAATCGGCTGCTCTGTGACTGGTTTCTTTCAATCTGCCAATTTACACCATGTAACCAAAATGACAGAGAGTTTTCTCAAAACTTTAAGATCAAAGAACATTTTTCATTGGGTTCCCTCCCACCCAGATCATAGGTACTATTGCATTGCTTGACTTTTCAATGTTCTCCGCAATCATCAGTATGTGACTGAATTTATGATAAGCAGATATTGTCTGAATGACTTATATATTTGTTTTCAATTAAAATCTTATTTTTTATTATTCTGATATTAATTCTAATATTAATCTGATAATAATGTTTTGCCACTTCTTTGGCTTGGCAGCTGAGCATTTGTTGATTAATTAAATATTAGACGGTAATTCTAAACTACAGTGTTTACATTCTGTATTTTCTCACTACAGAAATAAAGTTATAGACCTCAAATTAAAAAGAAATCCATGGTGCAACAACAGACTCCACTAAAGTTTTTCCTTCTCCACCTACTTTTCTTCCTTATTTCTTACGTGAAGATTAAGCCTGATAGTTTGTAAAGCAAAGTTGGTATTGAAAGCTCAGTATTTTTTGTTAGAGGTATATAAAAACGTTTCATTATTTCATACATAATTGAATTCAAGCAGTACAGACTGAAATTGGGAAAAGCTAATTAATTTAATATGCCAATCAATAGAAAAACTTTTGCTTTACAGATAATGGTAAATTTGTTCCAGAAAAGAATTTCTGGAAAAGTGCTCTAAAGAATCCAAGTATGTTTTCACAGGAGTAAGAAAGGCCTAACTTTAAACAAATAAGAAAAAGAAAAAATCATTATGTTTTGTAAACACCCTGAACTGCACTAGAATTACACTTTTGGCATGTTTTTTTGTTTTTTTAATAAGTGACTTAAAATTGAGAATGCAAATACAAGGCCAGACCTGTGGAACACACAGCTTAGTAGCTTGACATCTTGTTTGCTTCATAAAGGAAGCCCAAAAGAATTTTTCTCCTCACCTTCCTTCCTTATCTTCAGAATTATACAAATAATCCAAAGAGGCCTGATTTTGGCCCCTTTCTTTATTTTTTGTCTTATTTACAAATATGAAAACTACTATAGGAGTATAGAAAGCCTTTTTTGTTACACAAACCACTTTCTCCTAATTCAGCTGCTTTCTCCTTCTACTGACTAGCTCCTAGCTTAATTTCAAACTACTCCCATGAAATTGACTATTTTTTCTCACACTGTTTACCCCCACTTTTTCATTACTATGGACTGCCTTTTTATTATTTTTTTTTTCAAGCATTTCAAGTTTGTGACATCCCCACATCTCTTTCTTTTGAAACAATGTTCAAATCTGTGTTTTCCAGTACTAGGTGTTACTTTGAAAATAGATCTGTCTTTCACATGAAATATGACAGCAAAATGTTATGGCCCACTTGAAAAAAAAAAAAAAGGACATTAGATTAATACCAAAAGCCTGTTATTACTTATCCACTTTTCCTATACCAAGTTTGATTGGATGAAATCTCCTAAGCGATTCCATGCAAGTAGCTTGTTTAGCTTGTGAATTGCAGATTTGAAAATTTAACATCAAGTTTGGTAAGCAACAAAGTCATTGCATACAGCCTTACTTTCTAATCACCTCAAATCACAGAGATGTATAGGGCAAAACCCTTTATATGTACACAAAATCAAAAATGTTATACACTGAATATGTATATTACTTATTGAACATTAAATATTAAAAAATTGCTGTAACATTTATGGCAGCTATTTTTTTTTTAAATGTATACTATATTTCTAAAAAAACCTGTAGTAGAGAAAAAAAAAAAGAGATAAATCTTCCATAATGGTATAGTGGTAGCTGATTTTTGGTACTAACTGGTAATTAATGCTAATCATCAGTACCTAATATAAATTTGATATAGTTTGTAATAGGCATGAGTATCAAATCTGCATGCTGGGATTCTTTTTTTTCTGGAAAGGTCATTTACATGTAACATTTTTTTTCACCTCTTCTCCTCAATTGCTTTTTCCCCTTAGGAAAAAAAAAGAAAAAAATCCTTAAATTTATGATTTTGTGATGGAACAAATTCTTTTAGACTAAATTCAATCTCAAGCTAATGCTTACTGAACCAAATAAACTAACTGTGTATGAGCTATAAATTTGAAATCATGCATAAGAAAAGCAGGTGAATAACTAGATAACACTACGTCTATGAAACACCAATCAAATTATACAAACATTTACAGAATATTTTCACAATCTGAAAAAGACTTGCTTGAACAATAGGAAGATGCACCTTGTATTTCATCTTGCATCTTCTGTTTATATTTAACTACTCATCGCTTATATTTGGCAACTGCAAAAAAGAGAATAATTTTGCAAATTTCAGACCCTAAACCCAACATTTTATTTGCAAAATCTTTCTGAACTATCCCTAAACACTTTTACATGGTCAAAAGTAATTAATAAAGGTAATTAATTTAGTCCACCAAATTTGCTTCCTTCAGTTATGGTCATCCTAAACAACAGATTAATGTGTTTCTGTGGAAATTGGATATGCACTAGACACCTGAATCTACAGGAAATATTTTAGAATTTGATTGTGGAAGGACTAATTCATTAATTTTATTTTAAAATATTGTTTTTTTCAGTCTAGGTCAAATTAATCCAGTGTAAATTACTTATCGCTAGTTTAGCGTAACTGTCAGTCATTGGTCTATGAGTACTTCCTCTTTTTATGTATTACTTCTAAAAGTTAATAGTTAATACATAACATTCTTTTCCAAAAGCTTGGCTATCTTTTACCACTATACACTTTCTAAATCCTTACTTTTTCTGTGGCTTTTCTGAACACTTTACCATTTTTTCATCCTCTTTTTTGAACTCAGAGTGTCAGAACTGGACAAAAGAAGGTAGCCAAAGCTGTTCAAATACCAAGTACAACACTTTTATTTTTTGTCATTTTCTTTATTGTCAACTGGGTGATATATATTTAATGGAGTTTTTTCAGTCTATTGTTTATCCTCCATGGTCTAAGTTTTTTCACAGTCACTGCTTCTAAAGATGAAGGTGCCTGTGTGCATCCTTGGATTTCTTCATTTCTACACTACTCAGTTTACACCGGGCTGCACTGACACACTTGCTGGTTCTATTAATCCTATCTGTTGAGCAATTCATATCAATGGCACATTTAATCTCATCTTTGTCAACTACTAATATCGCAGTCTTCATCCCACATTCAAATTTCATCAGTGTTACTTCTCTGTTTCCTTTCAAGACACAAATAAAAGCTAGGTGAATGCCACCAAAGCTATCAGTGATTCCTGTAGAATTAAAGCTCATATCCACGAGCTCCTACACAGAAAAATATTTTCAGATGTATCAGATGGACTTTAAATAATAAGGACTAATTATTTTAAATGTCTATTTGCTGTTCACCCTTGTTTAATCTGGCCATTATTACTTGTTCAAATCAGAATATTGCTTAGCATTGATATTGGACCTGTTAACTCTCTCTTTCTTTAAAAAATACATTTTTTTTTTCCATTTCTGTTGATTTTCTTTGCTATTTTACAGTTCACAAACAGTAACACGGGAAGACTTGGAAGTATCAGATTCTTAGGTACAGTTTATCTACATTCACAAACCTATAAATGCCTAAATCCAGTGTCACCATTAATATAAAAGGGGGTTTTATTAAATGAAAACACAAGTGAAATAGGAATATATATGGAATTCTATCCAGTCATAGAAGTCATCTTGCCTTTCGTACTCGAATGAAAATATTATAAAATAAACCCCAGTACTTATCTTCTAATTTTCATACATCACCCCCTCTGTTCTTCCTTAATTAAATAAAAATCCATTCATTTTAACTTTCCAGCCAAGAAAATTTTCCAATGACTTTAAGGAATACCAAAGAATTGAAATTCCATATTCACAAATGAACATTTATGATTCTCATATTGTCCAGACTCACAGTATTTGTGCATAGACCATTAAGAATTCCTTCTCTTTGTATTTCTAACTGGTTTAATTCATTGTTAAAATTCATAATTTGGCTTTATGCCACCAATTTAGAAACCTGACTTTCAGCTCAGTTTTACTGAGTTTTACTCAGTAAATTCAGTTTACTTCTGTTTTACCCTTCCACTTTGTGGCAGTAACTATTAAAATGTTGTAGCAGTCAGCATGTTAGGTCACTGTGGCTAGTGAAGTAGATGGTCTATAATATCTGCAAATTTGACACATATGCTGCATTCATACTTCTAGAAATTAAAGAATATTTAGGGAATTAATACAAAGTTGCTTTAGAGATCTGTAGATGATCCAAACCTTTTAAAACGCTTGGATTGTGTTTTGTTTTATTTTTTTCCATGCAGAAACAGAAAATAACAATCAGATAGTAGGATTTTTTTTTCTTAATGATGTGCTCTGCAAGTCTGGAGTTAAATCAATAACACTATTGAACACGTAATATCAAGCTAGGAAGGAATTTTACATATACAGCAGCAATTTTACTTTTTAAAAAATATATTACTTTTTGTCTGTAGTTTTCCATTTCATTACTTATCACCCAAACCATGAAAATTTTTCAGGACTTAATTTAATAATTAGAATAAGTACAAAACATGTACTTTCTTACTCTGTGTGTATTTGTGTGAAAGTGTGCGTGTATTCTTTAGAGATTAATTAATCTCCGATAAGAGCTTAACTAAAGATGTCTATTCAGTTTCATGGGACTTTCTGCAATGAAGAAAATCCATATTTTTAAAAGTATCTTCATGAAAACACAAGAGTGTTCATTCTCTGTCTTTTTGGAACAAGATAGCCAAGTATACATCAGAATAAGTAAAATCTTGAATATAAAATATTCAGTGAAGAAACATATAATCAGGATATTATGTTTACAGAACTATATTAAATCCATCCGGCTGTTTGGTAAATTTGAGTTATCTTTCCCTCACAGAATTATATTTTTGAGGAAGAAATCACAGAAGAATATTTACTCGAAAGCTGCCTAATTAAATATGACAGCTTCAGTTTAAAATAACTGCAAATACAAAAACCACAAGAGGCTGTGTCTAAACAAATATACAAATTGAAGACTTAAGATAAACCTTGTCTTTATCAGTGTGATCTGACTGTGCCTACACAGGAGAAATGTGAATTCTACTGACAGAAAAATAGAGATTAGAAAGCAGTGATTGTGTATAAAAGTGTAGCCATACACTAACAAAGATTTGAAATCAAAACATATTTTTAATAAAAATTATTAATATTTCTAGTATAATGATGTCAAAAACCAACAAAGTGAAAGTCAAATAAGTAAATGGCAAAGTTAATATTACACAAACCACAATTTACCACCTTTTGATATATGCTTCATGATTGCTCCTTGAGTAACAGTTACATGAATTCTTTCTCTTCACCTTGCCCAGCTGTCCTGAAGTACAGGATAGACAGTTTTAACAGAAAGTTATGTGTTGGTTTTATGTTCATTCTTCAAATTATGCTCATGGTTGCTGTGTATCACTAAGATGTTTCTCTCAGAAAGTACTTATGAACGTTTTTACTGTAACCACTCCATCATAGAAACACTATACGTTTAATAAATGCATATCTAAGCAAAGGATGCAACAATATTTTATGGTATTTTAAACATTACTGCACATATCTTAGATTCTCCATAAATGTGTGTTTTTTTCTGTATACTTAGGGAGTGGCTTGCACTGTGCAATATTGTTCTCTAGCATCTCCTCCTCTTCCTCCCTCCCCACCCATGTGACTGCCCCTTCTTACACTCCATGTGGGATTTACTTAAGTGCAGTCAAGTCCAGATGGGTACGTGAAACAAGAATATAAGGTGGTTTTCAAATTTTTTCACCAGGTTATTTTTTGTGACTTCAACCCCTTAATCTTGCAAACAGATAAGCATCAAATTGCTTAATGGAAAATTCTTAATTGAATTTTGTATATAACAGTCACGTTTAACTTTCTGTATATATGCATAAATACATGCATATTGAGATATTTCTATTTTATTGTTCTATATATATGTATATGAATGTACGTATCACATGTGGTACATGCAAACAATCAACTTTTATACAACTACAAAGAAAGCATATCTTAAGAAAGTTTTGCATCAGTGCTTATAAATCAAAGTTTCCTTAGTACCTTTAATGAAAAATGTAAATAACTTTTCCCAGTTTAAACATAAAGATATGGCAAATGCCCAACAGAATTTTCTGTGCAATAAAAATATTTATTTTAACCTGAGATCTATTTATCAGCTAAAAGAAAATCTATCACTGCAGTATTTGAACACTGTAGATATGAAATAGTGAAGCAGCATTATTTTGAAGATAAACAGAAATATTTAGTTATGCAGATATTTCAGGACTTTCAGGCAATATCATTATTTTCAAGGTCAGATTATAGACCTGAAAAATCTACAGAGAAACTGCATAACATTTTATTGCATATGAATGTCTTTTAATTTTCCAAATACCCTACTGCTACATCCATTAAATTGATATTACCAATAGTACTAACTCGATTTTTTGTAAAGATAAACTACATAGGATTGTTCATTATTTTATTTATTTTACCTTTAGCTGGAAATTTTCTTACCTAATGATGTGGGTGATCTGTTTAAAAAAAAAATTAAAAAAGCTGAGATTTAGCAACAGTGCGAGTATATGCACAGATGAGCAAGTAGTAAGAAGGGAAACTTACAGTCTTCATGTAACTCACACAAAGTGTACTTCCCCTATGACTCAGTATGCTAGAACAATGGAATGATTTAAAGTGACACCAATTCAAATAATCAGCCAGAAGAGAATACATCTGCTGTTAGGTGAAAGAACTCTTCACAGATTTCTTCATTCATTTGGGTTTATTAGCTATATACTGTCGTAAGGCAAGAGCACTGAATAGAATTCATGAAATATTAGTAGAGTTGATTACCACAGCTACTTCAGAAGTCAGCTAGGTTGTGTTTGTTTTCTTTTATGTGTAGGAAAGAATTATTAACATTAGCATAACTATGTACATGTGTTAAGGGATACTCTATTTTTTGGCTGTGTTACAAAAGGGAGCCTCTGAACACCAACAACTTTAAAAATAATTCATATTTGATAAAGCTTGACACAAAAAGGAAAAATAGCTAATTTATTATTTTTAGTCTTTTTATATCATATAAACCTCTATATTTTTATTAGAATTTTCATGCATGCTATAAATTAAATATGTGTCATCTCAGGCCCTTAGAAACAAAAAGACCATGTAATTCATCACCTACCAGAAATGTTTTACAGGTTAAATTCAAACATTTGTTCATTGCTTAACAATAAATATTTGCTTATACATATTTTTTTCAGTGCATGGGTATGTCTTGTTATTTTGAGGTATTAGTGACTGTCAGAGCCTTGGCAAAATTGATATTGAGAAATAGGCAATATAGTTTGTTTAAAGGCATCTTACATTGACTAGTTCTGTCTTAATGGTTCCGCTTGTATAAGCTGGAGTTTGAAAAGACAATTGCCACACTCAATACCCATTTATTAATTTTGTTCTAACATTCTTAATAGTGTTTTTAATGATCTCTGTAGGTAAAATGTGTGTGTTTAAAAGTAATATTTGAAAGAGAAAACAGCAGAAAGAGTGAGTGAGTATCAGCTATTTGAAAATCTTGCATTTGTATTTGTATGTGGCAGCGTGTTTATGTGCCAAAGGAGTCCACTGGTTTAGGTATGATTGCTATGTAAGTTCATTTCAATCACATTTCGTTTATTCATTCTGTTTCATTCTGAAGGAACAAATTCATTCTGATCATTTCATCTGTGGCTGAGAAAATTGAACTGTAATAGATAGCAGTCCCAGAAGAAATTGCTTGGTGTTAGAGCTGCAAGTAATTGTTAAACTCCCACCTGTCTCAGGGCAGAAAGCATGTCCTTGATTAGAAAAACAAGTAGGGGAAAGAAAGGGATGAGAGGAACTATGCTTGTAGTTAATGGGTATGGTGGCATTATATATGAAATCCTCAACAACTAAGTCATATTTTCTATTTTTAACTAGAATGTTAATTCATATTTATAACAAATATTAATATTTAGAGCCTATGCTCTTTATTTCCTACTGAAAGGTAGATATCCTATGAATACAAAACAATCTGCTAGCGAACAGATAAACACAGTGATAAGACACCTACTTCTATTCATTCTTGTTAAATTATATACTTCTGCCAACTCAGCAGTAAAGACAAGTTTAGTTGTCCTCCTGAACAAAAAAAAAGAAAAAAAAAGATGAAAATTCAACCCATGGTCACAAGAATATTTTGATGATTTCTAAGATTGCAAAGAATATGATTACTGAAAATTGTATGGAGAATATTTTTCATGTTCCTGATTATATTCCAAGTGAGACTCATTTACACAATTACCAGCATGAATGACAGAAGGAGAGTTTTAAAGGCCTATGTTCCTCCAAGACTCAAGATTTGTCTTTGAACACAAAAATGTAGGTCATGTATACTGTCACCATAATGATTTTAATTAATTATTTAAAGGTAGTTAGTGTTCATATTGGAAGATGAAAATGGTGCAGTTATGCTAGATCCCTAGAAATCTTTTTACTATTTATCAGAAGACAGCATAAATATTCTTGAACTTTCAGACTTTAAAAATGTAAGCGAAGTTAAGCACATAGGCTAGGGTTCCACCTAGTTTAGGAAGCTTCAAATAGTAACAGACTAAACTCCCAAAATCAAGGAAGACTCTCTTAATATTTTTTTTTTCCCTAAGTCAGTATATCCTGGGAGCATTGAGAAACTGCTACCTGGTAGTCCTTTGAGGAACTTGAGTTTTAGGTTTAGAAAACCAAACCTTTCATTTCTAATAATATTCCTGTAGTAATTAGAGCTTCTGACCCAGACTTGTTTGGGGCAATTGACTATCACACTCAGCTAAACAGCAGGAATTTCAAGCTATCAAGTTTTCAAGGTTGACCCATGACCTCTATTTTTCAGAAAAGTGTATTGAGAGCCATGTTACTCTCTACAGGGGATTTTCCTTAGATCCAGGCTGTGCACTGTGAGTCAAAGATAATAGGAGCTTGATGCTAAGATCTAATAGGAAGAGGAGCCCTTTATCATTAGCAAAGGTTGTTTTCTTTTCTTATATTTAGGGACTTATTGAAAAAGCTAGAGGACAGAAGTGTACCCACACAAGAAGAAATCAAAGGATTTCCATTCTCAGAGGAAACCTTCACAAATTAAAGCAGATACATGGTCTCTGCATTTCTTTCTGTCTCTGGCCTTCTTGCGTCATGACTCACCTTTAGAAGGCTGACTGCATTTCATACTTGGTAATCTGGTGGAAAGGATATTTCAAAATGGGCTAAACCTCCATGAATTTACTGAGTGATTCAGTAAATTGAAATAAGTTGCTCTTATCAGCTAATTCTATGCAGTTCCTAGCTGAACAAGTCTTCAGCCTTTTCCTTTCACAGAAATTTTTCTAACATTAACTCTACACACAGAGCTAAGAGAAAAGCACAACAGATGAAAAGTATAATTTGTTTACTGTACTGTTTTCATTTCTCCAAATTATTCAACCATGTAAGACAAAAGACATTAAAAAAGGTAAATCTACTATTAAATGAGAAAAGCCTACCTGTTTCTAACCATTATGCTGCTAGGAAACTAATGAAAAATATATTAAGCCACTAATAAACAACTTGGGTTCATTAAGAAAAAAAAGAAAACAAATTGGCAGACACATCACCAGAACATTGAAAACTAACCTCTTTCATTAAGGCAAGCAAATGTTAAAGCATTTATACTGCTTTCCCTGCCATTTTGAAGGATTAAGCATAATATGAAATAGCTTCAGACATGCCACTCACTCTGTCAGGTATCAGTTCAAGGTAATATATGCAAATTTTATGTTCTTGAAAATTACTGTGGTTTGATTTGTTGTAATAACGTTGTATTACCTATAGCTTTTGAAACACCAGTTACAATAGCTAGGTAAGCATTGACAATCTATTTCTGCATATATTTATAATGAGATGCATTTACCTAGGCTTTAACCTAGAGAAGTTTCAACTTTCGCAATGGAAAAGTTAATATAGTGAATGCACTTAATGTTCAATTCGTCAGGTATTTAGTAATAATACAAGTTAAAATAAAAACTAACAATCTCTTTGAATTACATTATTTCAACTCAAACTTCATTAACTATATTTTTTATTTTCAGAATTGCCTTACTCTCTTTTCAGTACTTGATGCTACACACCTGGGTTTCTGAAATCTAAGAAAACTGTTGTATGATGGTAGTGAAGAGTTTTTCTATTTTTTTTTCTTAATCCTGAATTTAGTATATTATGATGATCTTGTTTATAGTTTTTTCAAATATTGAAGATCTATTTTGTGTCGCCTATGAGAAATAAAAATTCTGTTTTTCACTTTAACAGGATTTAAGGTATCAGATGAAACACTATTTACAATAGACATCTGTGCAAAACTAATACTTAATACAATAATAAAAGAACTATTTTTTTTTCTGCTTAATTGTTATGATTCCTAATCAGTCTCAGTGTATACTGGGCAGTGAACTGTTTTGTCTTTCATTGTAAGGTTTGAGCTATGTTGTTATCAGAAATTCATATTGATGTAAGTCAGCTAATAGTATCCCATTGACACTTTTGCTTAAGAAATGTCTCCAGGATCTCACCATCTTTTGATACAGTAATGTATTATATATATATTAACAGAAAAAGGAGAGGGAAGACAGTTCCTGCTTTACTTAAAAAAACCCTACATTATCCCCCATCAACAAGAACAGTTCCTCTCTTTCACATACAACAAAATAAAACCACAAAAAAAAACCAAACAATAAAATAAACAAAATAGTAAACCATACAGAAAAAGAATGATTACATCCTATCTTCAATATATCCATATTCAAAGAAGCTCAAAAAAAGGATGTGCTGAAGTGTGTAAATTAACTGACTCTACTGAAAAATGTTATTGGACCAGATGCTGTTCAATTTGTCCTGAATACAAAAATCCTATGGGCCCATTCTCAAAGGTTTTTCCAGACTAATTTTAGGCACTGGAAATTAGATCAACTTCTATCCAAACAAGCAATGAAAGTTCTTCTTAAGCGTTTCCAATTCTAATTCAAGTATAGAATGCATAGCAAGACAAAATGCCTGTTCTGGTTCCTCTTACTATTATTTTGTAAAAAAATGAAATTGTTGATGTGGAACAAGATGTGTTTGATGTTTTATCTAATTGCTCTATAATGAGCATCTGTCTCTATAGGTCATTTATGTCAGGTGAATATAATACAGCATCTTTTATTAAATACTGCAGAAAACAGTTTCAATTTGATGACCTCTTAAACAAATATCAGTAATATAGGGCTGATTTTTTTTTCAGCAAAACTAGAAGGGACTATTATTTATTCATGAGGCATCACACAAAATTCATTAGCACAGATGTTACTGCCTGCACAAAGAATTCCAAATGAACATGATGGGTTATAAATTGAAATTAAAATTGATTACAAATGCAAATCTTAATAACTGCAGAAACAGGACTATGTAAAGCCATGACATTTTGTACAGTATTTCTCTCTCATGAGCTACATAAAATATATATTTATGGATAGTGTCAAGATGTATCTATGTGGGTATATCAGAAATGAGCCAAAACTCACACGTATCATTAGTGCCAAAGCAGCCATTTAGTGAAACAATGTGGTAGTGCATACTCTGTGCCAGGGGAAACAGCCTTGTTGAGCAGTCTTTCCAGGGCACTTTTGGAATAAGTAAATTCTGGTTTTCTGACTACATATTCATTAACAGTTCAGCTGATGCCTTTAATAGTGTTAATATATCTACTGAAATACTTAAGATCTCAAATCATCTGTCCATTTCCAAAAGTGATAAACATGATGTTAGACACAGGTAATGTATTATTCTGCCAGAAAGTGTTTTGGTAAAATGGACACAATTTTTTCAATCTTTATTAGGAACATGTGAGAGGTTAAGTTAGCTTTATAAAAGCATAATCAGAATTCACAATCCCAATTGTGATAAATATTATCTCTAATTAGAGCAGCCTGTGACACACTTATTAATTACATGTTACACTTAGAAAAACAGAAATTACAGTGAGAAAAAGTACAGTACTATGAGAGAATGACTGCAGATTGAATCTATTGGTTTATTCCTTTCTCTCATTTTGTTACTGATGCTGTTATATTTACCAACCATGCAGCTACGCAGTTTTCGTACTTACACACATTACGTTGTACTTACATAATTACATTATGATGTGTAAACCTACATTTAATTTTTATTGCTAGGATATATGCCATGATTTCAACCAACATGTTAGTACTGAAATTCAAGACTGTGAATTTAGTAAAATTTTTTTTTTTTTTTTTTTTTAGTCCAGCAAATTCCCCTATTAAAGCCTCACAAGAAAAATGTGGCCAAATAATTAGGCAAAGTTCTATGCAAAATTGAGACAAACAAGGCAATCCTGAAATTATCAAATTGCTATTCCTTTAAAAAAGATAAATTACACTTGCTGCTACTATCTATCTCAAAGGGGAAATTATCCATCTTGTCTTTTCTCTTAAGATAAAATCTATTAATTAAATTTTAAGTTTTAACTGAAAGAACAAAATTAGACTTAATTCTGCAGCTAGGTCATAGGAATAAGTTTCAAGGAAAACATATATTGCCAGTTCAAATGAATGAGGTATTATCATGACCTTCTTGCTTGGTGCAGCAGGATTATTTCTCTTTTGAATATATATTTGTCATGAACAGTACTTCTTTAGATGGCAAACTGGAACTACTCAACTTCAGGAAAAGTATTCAGGAAATAAATCTGAAACAAAAATATTTAAAAGTCCTTTCTGCAAGGTAGACAGGAATTTCAAGAAATATGGGACAACTGAGCAGGACACATAAAAAGTTAGAAGTGAAGTGGAAAAAACAAAAGAAGAATAAGATACAGAGAGGAATGACGTATGTGTTGAAAAATAAAAATAGGGGGAGGTAAACATGAAGTTAAGAATGCATTATATAGACAGAATGGCAATAATAAAGATAAGAGAAAAGGTGAAAATAATTTATAAATAAAAGCTACATGACTGTGTATACATATAAAAAGACTTCTATAGATCTAAAAAAGGAAGAAAATAATAAGCAATTTTCAGATTTTGTCACTTGCAAATTACATGACTCATCGAGGGAGAGTGTGAAATTTATACTGTTCAAGGATGGAATTCTTTATATATCATATGTTTTACAGAAAGGAAGGATTGGACCAGATCTAAAGCAGATATATAGATGTATTAAAAAAAAAATTAAAAAAAACACAGGCGGACAAAAATTTCCAAAATTGGAAAGTAGAGATTGGCTGCAAGTATAACATGTGTTATTGACATATTATATGATGTGCACAAACTACCAGGCAGGAAACTTTTTTATCATTATTTATTTTATTAATACCATCTAGATATTCAGGATTAGCTTTCAAATGATAATAACTTTCAAATGATACTAAACAAAAATCTAAAAATGACTTTTTTTTTTTCATTTCTTCCTTTTTTTTTTTTTTTCTTAAATACAAAAGAACTGGGGATTTTACTTAAAGTTATTAATAATGTCCACATAAGTAATCCTGCAATACTTAAAGCTTATGCTCAAAGGAGTAGGATCATAGATTTACAGAATCATAGAAAGGTTAGGGTTGGAAAGGACAAACTAGTTCCAACTCCATTGCCATAGGTAGGGACTTCTCACCCTACACCATGTCACCCAAGGCTCTGTCGTTGAACACTGCCAGGGATGGAGCATATACCACCTCTTTGGGTGACCTGCTCCAGTGCCTCACCAGCATCACAGTAAAGAACTTCTTCCTTATATCTAAGCTGAACTTCCCCTGTTTAAGTTTAAATCCATTAACCCTTATGATATTGCTACAGCCCCTGATGAGGAGTCCCTCTTTGCCATCTTTGTAGGCCCCCTTCACCTATATTGGAAGGCTGCTATGAGGTCTCCATGCAGCCTTCTCTTCTCCAGGCTGAACAGCCCCAACTTTCTCAGCCAGTCCTTATATGGGAGGTGCTCCAGTCCCCTGATCATCCTCGTGGCCCTTCTCTGGACTTGTTCCAACAGTTCCATGTCCTTTTTATGTTGAGGACACCAGAACTGCACACAGTACTCCAGGTGAGGTCTCACGAGAGCAGAGTAGAGGGGCAGGATCACCTCCTCTGACCTGTTGGTCACGCTCCTTTTGATGCAGCCCAGGATACGGTTGGCTTTCTGGGCTGCGAGCACATGCTGCTGGCTCATGTTCATTTTCTCATTGACCAACACCCCCAAGTCCTTCTCTGCAGGGCTGCTCTGAATCTCTTCTCTGCCCAGCCTGTAGCTGTGCCTGGATTGCCCCATGCCAGGAGTAATATTCATCAATTTCACCATATAAAGAAAATGATGATTAAGAAAAGCATCATCAATAAAAAAATAAGACATGGTAAGGTAAAATAACAAAGTGCTTTATCACATTGAATCATGTAATAACTTAAAGTGTAGAACTTTGTTCTCAAACGCAGACACTGTGTGAACAAATGTTTTATAACAAGGATCTTCAATGAAATGAAAATAAAATACTTTGACATGTAACCTAAAATCAGATTTCAAAGGAGGAAAAAAAATATTTTCCCTGTCTTTCAAGGAATAGATTTTTGTTGCTCACTCTGTCTGTGAAATTCTTTGAACACCTCAGGCCTTTTCTCAAATGAAATATGTCAAAGGAATTTGAGGTAAAGCTACTTGCCTTAAATTACAAGTTTAAAGATCAGGTAACTCTGAAGACATTTCAGCTCTTCAATTGAAATAAATAATATAGATGCTGGACCTGAGAAAAGCTAAATAACATACAGCAGGATGTTTGAATCTTAATTTATGCTGTTGCCTTTGAAACCCGGTGATACAAACATGCATTAATTTTGAGTCAGGGAAAAAAAAAAAAAAAAAAATAAGAAGAATCCAACAGTTCATCCTGCTGAATAAAAGCCTCTTAATTATTATAAAGCACGTGGAAAACTAAAACAAAAGACATATTTGGTCATTTATGAAATTTCAGATTACTTCTAAAACACATTGGTAGTGCAATATTTTGAGAAATTACACTTCTCATTGATAGTAAATATTGTCAATGATTTCATTTGGCACCTTGTCATCTCTATTACTTTTGTGCACATAAACATTTTTATGTGACTGTATCTCCAAATCTGAAGAATGATACCTTAAATTCTTAAGCATACATTTTATATTTTGAAGAAGGCATTTGGTTAAACTTTCCAATCTTCTTCTTTGCCAAAATAATCAAGAATTTTACTTAAGTGTAAACATACAAACACATCTCTTCAATTTGAGCAAGTACCACTCTCAGTAGTGGCCCTGGGTATGTTTAAAATTAATCTTAAACATTAGGCCTCACAAGCCTCAGGATTAAGGGGAAACATCATTAACAACATAGAAAAAACTATGGATTCAAGAGATGATACAAAGTAAAATTCTTCTTAAAAAAAAAAAAAAGGAAACAATATACATCTCTTAATCTGTTTTTATGAAGAGCTGTTAAAGTAATGGAAGGTTTATGATAACATAGTATTGAAAATGAAAGTGGAAGGACAGTAAGCAGGACATTTTGTGATTTAAGCCTTGCAGTAGAAGATAAGGAGCAGTGAACAGAAGACTGGCAAAATGTTACAAGGAATACTAATAGGGCAAAAATAATGTTAAAATAAGAAAGTTCACTGAAGAACCTTTATTGGTTATAAATAGTGAATTAATAGTAACAAGACTAGCAGGTAGCTGATGAAAGAAAAACAAAAGGAAAAGAAACCCATGGAAGTTCATTTCACATCATATAGTTCACACCTTGTGCATCATTGACTAGTAAGGCAATAACTGAGTTTGGTAGTGATGCTTTCATATTAAAAGAATATTGGAGCATTGAAAACATGTACTTTTCTTATGTATCATCAAAACTGTTCTTTCCTGATAGAGAGTAAAGATGAATAAAGATAAGTAAAGCCTGATGCCCACAGCAAACATCTAAGGTAAAATCATCAAATCCAGCAACCTTAATTAATTTTAAAAATCTTATTATAAAATTGCTTAGCCTCCCTAGACTTAGTTATACCATTTTAAAGACAAAATCTACTTCTACTTCAATGATTTTATGGGAAAACAAGGCATTATTTTTTTTTAAATATTATTATTTGATATAGCTCAGGACATCTAAAATCTTTTATGTTGACAGATTACATTTGCCCCTTTTTTAAGGCCATCACTGGGGCATATTTTCTGTATTAAATGTCTTCCTTTATCATTTTTTAACCCCTTTCCTTCCATCTCTTCAATTACATATAACTTTATGGTCTTTTATATGCCTATTCATAGATCTGGAACCACTTCCCAGAAAATATCAGTAGTCTCAATATGTTCCCAGCTCATCTTTTCTCTGATTCATTCTATCTTCAAAAATCTTGTTGCTCTTCAGTGGTAAATTTACCACTGAACAGTATATCAACCTATACTGTTTCCAGCCTATGCCTTTTTACTGTGACTGGAAAGTCACAGTTTACATCGTACATTGTACCATGTTCTGTTGTGACATTTGAGTAGTTCTTCTTAAGATCGGGTGAGAAGCAAAAGATTTCCAGTGTTTTGACATCAATTTCTATCCACTATTAGACTGCAAATAAAGGAAGTTGACTTCTTTGTGGGAAGGGAAAAGAAACACAAGAATTCCTCTAACGATGTACTGATGTGGCTAATCTCTCCTGGATGGACTGAAGTTCAAGATCTGTATCACCTTATTGAGAGTAGAGACTGAATTGCTGCTCACCTAACTGGTGAGAAAGCAACGTTCAGGCTGTAAAAGTAGTTACTTCCTCCTGTTTATGTTATTTTCTGTATATTATCAAATATTCCAGAGGAGGAGAAAGAAGAGCTGGAAAATCATGAATCTCATATCTATTGTATAGGAACATCACCTGGCACAAAAGAAACCCAAGCAAATTAATTCTACCAACTCAAAGAGAGGGAGGGAGATTTGTTCCTGGAGTTCCTACAGTCCACAAGCGATCTCTCTCACTGTTTTTTTTCTCAGTGGGTTTGTATACATACATACATATTCAGTCTTGGACTCAGTAAAGCTTCCACGCTGATATTTTTATTAAAACAGCTCTATTTTGAAAAAAGATATATTTTAAATAACCTGACCTTTTTCTGTTTCTAATAATTCTCAACTGTATCTCTTATATAAATCATACATAATATAACATAAAGGCAGTGAAAATATCATCTGAATTTCTGTCATCACAATAGTCTTGCTTGACTAAATTCTCATCTGAAAGTTGCAAGCAAAATATCATATGTAGTACAGGAAATACAGAATAAGACTTTATTAATATTAGCTTATGATACTCTCCTTACACAATGTGTGAAAATGATATTTAATAAAGCAGCATCCTTTCAGCTTATATGAAGAATGATTTTCTTTCATTTAAAAAGCAAACTGCTAGTTACTCATAAATGTATTTACACATACCCAAATAAAAACAAACAAACAAGCAAACAAGTTATGTGCAATTAAGCAGCTAGGTTAACCTATACAAAATTAAATCAGGAACAGCCAAAGTAAGCAAAACACTGATAAAAAGTAAGCAAAAAACCAGAAGTAAGCAAAATAAGCAAAAACCTACTGATTAAAGATTGAACTTGGGATTCTTATCATCTCCTCTTTGAAAAGTTCTTTTTAACATGCCGCAGACTGATTTTTCTATTAATATTTATTATTATTGTAGAAGTATCTGACATAATAGAAATTACATTTTAAAAAATATGTTTGTATAACAACTATTAAACACAGCTTGCGGCAAATGTATACTTATTGCAAAAGATTAGTAGAGTATTTCAGCAGGTAAGTAGAAGGAAATAAAAAGTTTTCAGTTAATTAATTACATAGTTCAATGATTGACTTGTTTAAATGGAGATGTCAAAAATAAACCTTAAAAATAAGAAGTCATTAGTAACTGAAATGCTTCTCAAAGTGATCCTTTCATACAATTTATAGAGGTCTAGTTTCTTTCTCTCTCATTTTTAATAATTAATCCATCATTTTGAGAATACCATAGCATGCTTATTTTTTATAAAGTCCATTTTAGGAATTTTCTCACTAATTATACTAATATTCTATCCTGAATATTCAACACCTACTGTTAAATCAAACCACAGGGCTAACTCAGCTCAGATGAGTAGTCCTCTGCACCTTCACAATCACACACATGAGCATATGCAATACGTCCTTCTTCTGTGGTGATAGAATTCTAATTGTGATAAATTATCTTTGAGGCATATCTGCAGCTCTCTCAGTAAGAAGTGACTGTCACTTAAAAATGGGGAGCCTGCAGTGTCATTGACAACTGTAATCAGAAAACAAATCTTTCTTTTCCTTTTTCCTCTTGAAAGCATGTGTAATGAATTCTGAGTCATGTCTGAGTCATACTCTCTCTGGAAACAAATTCATTGGTAAATGAAATCAACTATAAAGAATAAAACCAGAAGCTACAGGATCTATAGACAAAAATGAGTATTTTATTTGGAGCTCACCCTAAGATACCAAATGTCTTGACTAAAAAGACTTAGTTCACGACAAATAATCCAAACTAGGCAATAAATGTTCTCTTTTTAAGATGATTTCTCCTAACCCATCAAAAGTCAGAGTTGTAGAGATTTTATTAACTATCATTGTTCTGGTTATAGGTTTTCAAGTCTATCTCTGTTGTATCTGATGTCTTCACCATTTTGCTAGGTGACATGTTGAGTACCAACTATCTTCAAATGATCTCATGAGACAATCTGAGTGTTTATTCCTTCTATTTTTTTCAAGTGTCCAGTTTTTAAAAAATCTGGTGTCTCAATACTCATAAAGAGACCTTTAGTTTAATTTTCTGAAGAAGAAAAATAACATTTTTTAGACACTGTTTGGTAAATTGTCTAAACAATTCCAGGTCCAAAACCAAGATCAAATTATTAAAAAAAAAGAAAAAAAATATAATCATAGGAATATTTCAATGTTTAGTGGAAGGTGCCCCTGCCCGTGGCAAGCAGGTTCAAACCAGATGTTCTTTAAGGTCCCTTCCAACCCTAGCCATTCTATGATTCTATAAATCTGTGATTATCTAAATCCTCCATTTGTATGGTTTAATAAGGCAAACTGGTGGGATCAGAATAAGAACTGAGCTGTAATTAAGTTGTACATGAAATAGTATGATCAGAGATATGTTGAGTGCATTTAAGTTTTTTTTAAGAAATTAAAGTGTTCTCGGCTTTACCACTGTAAATGCAATCTAATTTTGTTCATAATGATAAAGCCTACTTCATCTTTCAGGCTTTTATAAGTGGGTTAAAAACACAGCAGAAAACACATCTTATGTTCTGTGTGAAAAGAATGTGTAAAAATTTGAAAGGAGAAAATAAAGATTAAAAATATGGTTATTTAATTCTGGTGTCACATGAAATCTTTAGGTCACAAAATATCCTAACCATCAGATCTGGATGAAGAGCTATAACGCTCCTTCGGAGGACTGAGTGAGACTTCCCTCATGTTTTCAAGTATCCTTGTTCTTACAAGTATGTTCATGCATATGCCAAGTGTTCTTAAGTCTTGTTTGCACTGAAACAGGCAGAGATAGAAAATAAACTTGAGTGTATGCTGATAAGAGGTCTCAGATGTGATTCTCAGGCAACATTTTGTTCACCAGCAGAGAATTGAGGAAACTCAGAGAAAAAGACCAAGAACAAAATATATATATATATTTTATATATATATTCCAATTAAAAATATATAACCATGTAGTTTGAAGTAGAAAGTGTCTTTTATATTTTGACAGACAAAGGTACTTACAGTTAAGATTGAACTGAAAAGCAATGTTAGAAGTCACTAAGGAAATGACTAGATAGAAAAAAGAAAAATGCAAATAATTTTGAGAGATTATATATATTTCAACTGAAAGTATGAAATTAAACAATTCTACTTCACCTCATCTTCATGCTACACACATTAGACTCTTACATTGACTAATATTTCCACCAGATCATGAACTCTACTATTTTCTGTATATTGCATATTGTCTTTCATCTAATTCAGTTATGTTTCAGAAGACTGAGAGGCTTGCCAAGCTTATATGTTACATAGTTTATTTGATTGTTAATCCGCATAATTCTAAAGGCCTACATCTCAAACTATGACATTAAATATTATGCCAAATTTTCATTTCAATTTGTCTTTTTTTTTTAATTAGTAATTTTAAATGAACATATAATGTTCTATTTACAAATCTAGTAGAAGTAACAGCAATTCACTTTGTCCACTCTCTTTCGAATAGTGTTATGTGACCTAGGAGAATATGACCAATTGATAGGCTCAATTCCTGTGGACAGAAAAATGTGTGTTAAAAATAACTGTTCTGAAGAAAGACTAAGTCTGTATAGATTATGTACCATAGAATCATAGGACAGTTTGGGTTTAAAGATCACCTACTCCAAACACCCTGTAATGAGCAAGGGCATCTTCACCTAGATTAAATTGTTCAGAGTCCCATCCAACCTGATCTTGAATGTTTCCAGGGATGAGCCATCTGCTATCTCTCTTGGCAACCTGTGCCTTTAAGTATCAAAAAGCCAAAAGGTCTCCACAGAGCCTTCTCTTCCCTAAGGTGAATAACCTCAACTCTCTCAGCCTTTCCTCACAGGAGAGGTGTTTATCCTTGTGATCATTCTTGTGGGGTTTCTCTAGACCCAGACACCAGAGCTGAATGCAATACTCCAAGTGAGGCCTTACCAGAGCAGAGCAGAGGGGCAGAATCATCTCCCTCAACATGCTGGCCATACTTTTTTGATGCAGCTCGGGATACAGTTGGCTTTCTGGGCTGCAAGTGCACATTGCTGGCTCATGTCCAGCTTTCATTTACCACTATCCCAAAATCCTCTTCAGGGCTGCTCTTAATCCCTTCATCCCCCAGCCAGTATTAAAATTGAGGGTTGCCCCAAACCAAGTGCAGGATCTTGCAATGCATGTCAGCTACAACTTACAATTGTAAATGTTAGGATAAAAAAATAAATTGGCTCTATGATTCTATGAAATAAATTGGCTGACTAAGGAAGCTTACTCCTAACTTAGTGGTTGGTTTGAACGTATCTGGTCTACTGAGCCTGAAGCAATTAAAAAAAAAAGAAAAGGGTGATTATAAGTGGATTTTGCTAGGATGGTATTTTAGAGTATATAATTGCATTTGACAATGCACCGCAAAATTGGATCACTACTTTACAAATTTAGGGTGAAAATTTGATTTCTTCTGAGGTTGAAGTTTATTATTTAAATTCTTGCTTTTTTTTTAATTCCCACATTTAAAATCAGAGGCATATAATAAAAATATAAATTTGCATCAACAGAAAAGCCAAGTAACTATAACAAAGTCATATTCTTGGAAGCAGCATTTTCAGTTAACATATCCACTGGTTTAACAGCCTTTACTACAGATATTCTAAAATCTTTTCAATTCTACGGCACAGGTTACAATATCTACATTTTGATCCAGGCTCTCAAAAGACAGGAACTGCTATATTATTATAGACTTTTAAACGTAGAATTAATTTTGCACCAAGTAAAAATTCTCCCTTTGAAAAGTTTTCTGCAAGTTTTGAATAGATATGTTCTTTGAAAGTCCTTGGAATTTTCATGTTTGTGTAACTGAATTAAGTCCTTAAAGGAGTTACACTTTGTTTTGCAATTAATCATGTTCTGTTAAAAAGAATATCTGCATTAAATTAATAGCAGTTCTAATATAAATCATAGCATGTAAATAACTTTTATATTACTACCACCACAAAATGGAACTATACTATCGATTTTTTTTTTTCATTCTGACAGTTTAGTTGGAAACAACTCAAGTAAGCTTCAATTGAAGCCAGGAATAAGATGAATCTATTCAAGCATCAAAAGTAAAACAAAATAGTGATTTAGTAAACAGCAAATTAACAAGCTAAAGGACCTGTCTGCTGATCACATTTCATATAAGATTAATTCTTGGTGCTCCTGAATGGATTGAAACATGCAATTACAATAATTAGCAGAAATTTTATCCTCTACCAGGATTCAAGATTGAGGAAGTTTCTTTATAAATGACTGCTCCCAATAGAATCTGTGAAAATGAAGTCAGACAGGAGGAAGCCTGTAAAGAAGCTGCTCACTCTAGCAATCCAGGGTTCTTTGCCACTTGGCTGACAGTACATATGAATGCTATCTGCCCATGCCATTTCAGAGTGTTACAAATCACTCCTGCTTTCACTATTTGTAAAGCAGATAGGATGAATTTAGTAAACAAAGAAAGACCAGATCACCTACCTTGTTATTTAACTAGCCATGTACCACTACTACAACATTTAATGTTTGAATATTATATAGGTATAAAATATTTATAGACATATCTTAATTATAATTAATATAACAGGGCTGCAATTCCCATACCACACAGGAGTTACACAATAACTGTGGAGATGGATAAAATTCTTACTTCCGTTGAAATTATCGGTCATTTCTGGCTCATTTTTTGCCTAGCAGACTTTACCTTACTATCTTTTTTTTTACAAATCACATACTCTCGAAAAAGGTATTACTTTGAAAAAGGGTCAAGGTGATTATTCGCATTAAGGTAATGTTTTTTTCTACTATTCATTTTTGTGTCTGTGTCTGTGCGTCTGTGTGTCTGTGTTTAGCCCTGGCCGATAGACAGAAAAAAAAAAAGTTATTTTTCAGATGCAGAGAATAAAGCAGGATAGGAGATGGACTACAAAATGGACATATTTCTAACTCTCCTAGTGTAAGAAAATTAACTCATTCATTTGCTTCACCTGGCAATACCTAGGTGAAGCTTGAGCTTGGCTTCAAGCTTTGAGGCTTCTTTTATTTAAGTATGTATGAAGATAGCTGTTTGAAACAAAATTGGAGGGAAAAAAAATTCACTCCAACTTTCTCCAGTGGCTCCATGTCCTTCATCTTTTCAGGACACCAGAACTGCACACACTACTCCAAGTGGGATCTCACGAGAGCAGAGGGGCAAAATCACCTCATTTGACCTGCTGGTCATGCTTCCTTTGATGCAGCCCAGGATATGGTTGGCTTTCTGGGCCTTGCGTACATAGCTGAAGCAGCTTAATGTGGATTCAAAAAGTCAAATACTTATTTTTTTTAATTGAAATCAGAGTAATTTATTTTTAGTGCAAAAGAACATGTCATTCAGCTGAGTGGAGTGCCTCATTAGTGTGATTACAGTCAAATATGACCAACAAATCTTGGCATAAAATGGATATCTTTATTACTATTTTGCCACAATATACTACAGTCTAAAGGTTATTGAAAGATTTTTTCTTTGATGTCAGATTTTATTTTCTTTTTTTTTTTTTAACCTTTCCTTTAACAAATTTACTACCTTTTTAATTTAGTTACTAAATACAGGCTAAGACAAGAATGTAAAATCAACTCTGGACACCTTTTGGAAAGTTATTGAATCTTCAAAGACTTTCAAAGACTATATATTCACTTTACTTCTTTTTTACTTAAGTAGGAAAAATTCCAAGGTATTGTGTTTTAGATTTAAGTGAATTTAGCAAATACTTTTAGGCAGGTGAATGCCATGTATCATATTTACCACCAGTATCCTTGATGTCTTCAATCCAGAGAAAGCTCAAGATAGAAGAGAAAATAAACAGAGTTTCATCGTTTGTTCTTCTGTTCCAACTTAAACTGGAGGAAAAAGTAGTGTTAGAACTAAAATAAAGCCTACTGTGAATAAAATTGTAAAGTGTTTGGAAATATTAATTATGTTAGTCTATTTTCATATTTATAGAGTTTCTGAACCTAATTACTGCAGGTACTTCAGAAAAAAATTGTCAAGTCATAAAGCATACCTCGTGAACACCACATAAGTACTTCTGAAATAAATATTCAAGAAGAAGCAATAAGATTTTAATTAGAACTACCCAGTGATGTTTATTCTTGTATCAGCAAAAGAACAACAGGACAAAAAAATATGAAAGATACAACTTAAATATTTCTAATTCTTTACATATCAGAAATCAAAGCAGAGACTTTGTACATTGAGCTAGTCAAGCTCTAAATGAAGTTGTTACTGATGGAATTAATCTCCTGTCTTCCAGAAAAACTTTAAAGCACCAGGGGAAGGCACTAAAATAGCAGGAGCTGATTAGCTTAGTATGAAATACTAGTGAGATCTCTGCTGAACAGAGCTTGATGCCCTTAAAGTCATGTCTCCTTTTTTGGTAAAAAAAATGCTATTAAGCTATGCTAGCTTAAAAAACTTTTGCTGCCAAGCGGAGTGCCCCCAAAATAAAGAACATGACATATGCAAACTGACAGAAAACATACCGTTCCAAGATCCAGTTCAAGAGACATTAGGATGTGAAGCTACTAGTCGTCAAAAGGTTGATACTGGAGGGATGGCCAGAGGCAAAGAAAGCAGCCTCATGCTTAATTCATTATTGCTGGTCTGTTTGTGATTAATTGATGACTGTTGGCAGTTATGAAACAAAAGAAAAATAGTGATTTCAAGCACCATGAAGAAAGAAAAAAAACGATAATTTTCATGAAGGACATTTGTCTACTGAATTATTTTAATAAATAAATTCATTAAAAGTGAAGGAGTTTTCCCTCACAGGCATAAAGCAAATAAACAAATTAATGGTATGTTCTGAGAGTATTCAGACAGTCAAGTGTATTGACTGAAATAGTGGAGAGAGCCATTATATTCTCCGCATGCACTAGAAAAACCTTAGATGAAGAGTACAGACTATTTTTTGTACTTTAGAAAACGAATAACTATTTAAGACCTGAGGGGACATTATACAGAGATCCTTGAGCTAAGAGCTACAAAGCTGTTGTCTTCACGTGGCATTGCATAGTAGAAAACACAGAAAAACGCTCTACTTCTGAAAACTGCATGAGCTGCATTTATGTAATGCTAATAGCTGCAGTTTCAGCAGAACTAATCAGCTGATCCACTGAAATGACCACACTGAGGCTAGGATGGGGTTAGTCTGGAGATCTCTGACAATGCAGTATTGATGTGTTATAGCAGCTTTCTTTCTGTCTCGCTGAAGGCATGCCCTTTTCTGGGTGTGCACAGCTGAAATCCTAGATTTACGGAGCATGTCTGAAAGATTGGCAGCTTGGTGTCATACTTGATCAAAGACAACTTTTACCCTAGGTTCAAATCTGGCTTCTACGGGGGAATTTAAAGAAATCTTGCTCTGTTTCTGGTGCTAGGACTATCATGTGTAGTTCAGATATGGAAGTGACTAAATTATAAAGTATATTTTTACTGAAATCTGATAAAGAGTAATTGTCAATACTCTGTGAAAAAAAAACAGTTTTAGCATGCGTAGCTCAGATATGGAAATTACTAAATTTATAAAGTATATTTTACTGAAATCTGATAGAGAACGATTGTCAATACTCTGTGAAAAAAACGGTTTTCATGTTCTCTTTTTACTATCAAGTGATATGTGTACTAAAGGCATGCCTAAAATCACGTTTCCAGACTGAATGAATTGCAGACAAAACAAGTCAATTACCAAACTAGTGCTGATCCAATCCACCAGTATTCATACCACAGCAGTAACAGATTTATTTATCACCAGTACCAAGTTAATGCAGTTCATCTGACTTACTTTGGCATGGGAAGAAACATTCCCCAAACCCCTTTGGGTGCACAGCCTAGACGTCCAACAACTCTAAAGAGATTTTACAATGGCTAACTCAGCGGTAGATGCCTACACCATGAAATCTATATTTAGCCAGACAAATACAAGCCTGACAGTTTGTTCCAATTGCTCAGTTTAGCAATTGAAAGTACTTTACCCTGCTTCATTGTTTTTTTTAGGGTAAACAATAAAAAATTATTTCCTTTTTTTTCCAGAAATTCAAACATTTGAAACCGTTATTTTATTTATTTTTTTTTCCCCCACCTAACAGAATATTCTCTTACAAAACATTTTATAAAGGAAGAAAATAAACCTTGAAAAATTCCAAGTTGATTCTTACGGCAGGTTAAACTAAGGGCTCAAAGACAGATAAAGAAACAAAAGATAAAAGATACACTGATAATAGCATAGGACTTTAGAATACACAAGTAACCTGTCAAGAATTATGTTCAGATCAGAGAATAATCATTACACTTGTCTATATGCTATACGGTGAAGTGGTTTCCAAATTAAAAAAAAAAAAACAAACAATAAAAAAGCTACCTGTGCATAAAAGGATTCCTCTGTCACTACGTCTGAAAGTACTGAATTTGTACACTTCTGTTTATTTTTCTCATTTAGTGTCCGCATAATTAGTGGGCAGAGTTGGCATTCTGGCAACAGTAACTACTGAAGTCAATACAATTATACTATGCCACTGATGATTGTCAGCACTGATGAGCTATTTTGAATTCCTGAGATTCATTGATGCCTTACTTTCCTGGAGAAGAAATAAGGAGCATAAATGTATGTTAACATAAGAGTTTGTGTAGCAGCAGCGACCGCTATTTATAAGGCCAGTATTTGTGAACTTAAGAGTGGAAAATAGGCTTTCTTCACTGTTATTATAGTGACAAACATTTGCATCAGGACTTTTAAAGAATGTGTCATGAAATATCTGTAAGCAGCTGTTCATTTGGTTTTAGCAGTTCAAAAGACTTTTATTTTCAAGGGTGCATGTCATCCATTTTATTTCCCATAATTACTTTTACATCTCTGAATCATATAAGCACTGCAGATGAAGCACTAGCCACAGTAAATTCCACCATGAGTTTTGAAATTAACTTCAAAAAAGACAAAATTGTATTTACAATATTTCAAGAAAAAGACTGATCACTCTTGCCAGCTATTCTCCCATTTACAAAGCCACATACTACGTGCACGGCTATGAAATGAGACAAACCCAAGGTTAAAAATCATGATTTCTTCCTTACAGAGTATAGATTATAGTTTATTCATTGAATAATCAACCTTAATTGGCATTGAATTCTCTTTTCCTTCCAGTTTCTAATTGCTCAGAAATTATTCATCTAAAAGATTGTTCTTGTTTCCCTTGAAAAATTTTAGTAATGTCCAGTTGGCCCAGCAGTTCCCTGTGAAAGCACAGCTGTAAAATAAATAATTATTTATTATATTTTTTCCAGTTACCTAGAGCAACTGTTTTAAGGTTGAATTACCTTCTTTTTCTGCTCTAGCTACTCAGATTTCCTATTTCTTTATATAGCTGTTCTTTGAACTTTTATTAAAAGTGTAGCAGATGTAAAGCAGAGTGATGATACTTTTAAATTTTCCCTTTCTGTTACAAATTTTGCCAAAACACATTATATGGTTCTAAGTCATACCAATGTGGATTGCCTAAAGGTAATTAAAAGTATCAGTTCTACAATCAAGACACATTGTTCTGCTTTTGTTGAATACTTCTAACAAGCCTTTCTAGGAACTCACTTAAGAAATCAAAACAAAATGAAACAGAAAGCCAAGAACTAAATACAGATATTTCAGAAAGTAGTTAAAATCAGGTTTTCAAGTTATATTTAATAACAAAATAGACTGATCTTTAGCAATGCAAAATATTTATCTACTCTCACTGAAGAGTGAAACATTTTTTGGTCTACAACAGGAAAATTTCCTCCCCGAAACATTCTAACTCCCTTCATATTTGTCACGGATTTTAAAATCCAGCATACAAGCTTTGATTAAATTAATTTCACTAAAATTTTATTTGGCAGATCACTCAAATTCTGGAATTTCACATGCACAAACTATGTTGTACTTTTTCTTTTCAAAAGAGAAACAATCACCTCATTACCAAAAACATGATATAGACACTGGAACATTTCTTGACTGATTTCTGCTCAAAAAATTCCCAGAATATTGTTTGAAAGACATAGATTGTTTTGTAGCTTAAGTCTAAAATTCTCTTAAAATACTAGCTAAGAGCTGAGAAAGTAAGAGGCATAATTTTACGTAACAGTAATTAAGAGCATATAGGAAGAAAATCAGAAAGAAATCCAAAATGACACATTATCTTCTTAAGGTAAATATAATAATGATGAAGTATTATGTAAATGCATTAACCTGCAAATGCTTGTCTTGTTTATTGACAAAATAAATCAATTTTGTTAACTTTGATCTCCTAAAATTCTAAGCCTAAAAGATATTCACTATATTTAAAAATCCAATAAATTAATATGCAGTTATGCTAAGAGAATTAAATTATTGCAGCATTGTCTAGCAGCAGACTCCAATGCAAGTTTGTCTCAGAAGTTTCCCTTAAGAGTTTTAACTTTCTTTAAAAATACCTGAGAGAAAAACTGTCTCTGTAGAAACCTCTCTCTAGCATTTCACATTTTTGGAACTGTACAAAGACCTTCAGAGAGGCTGAGATTTGTATGTTAAGTGCAGGTAAACAGGGAAAGTTTGATCCTCGTGCTCTCTCTCTCTTCTATAAGAAAAAGGAAAAAGAGACATTTACTGCAGCATGGCTCTATTGCAGCAACAATATGGAAGAAGAAGAGAGAAGCCGTGCTAGACTCCTGGCATTTCTTACTGGCCCTTGTCAATTTGTGGTTTTGATCAGCAACAAATGCTATTCCATGAAATGTATAGGCATTAAAGGTGAGAAGGAGATCTCCACAGATGGACACAGAATACTTTGGAATAAGTGATTGGGCTTTTTTTCTTTAGGTCCCTTTCTCTCAAGCACTTTGGAGTTTTTCTACCAGACACTGTGAGTCTAGCCTTAAATTTAAAAGGAGAAGTCTCAGTTTCTGATATTATTTCAGCTATAAACATATGTCTTGGAAGTCAATTTTGACAAAAAATTAAAAAAAAAAAAAAAAAAGTCAATATTATTTTTTATTACAAAGACTTGGTTGTTTTCTTGGTATTTTGTTGTGGTTTTTTTTTTTTTTTAATCAAGAGATTAAAAAATCACTGCATTTCATTTAAACTGCCTATTAAACTTACCTAAAATAAAAAGATATCTATCAGTAATACATGTCATTGCTTTCCATTGAACAAAAAGAGAAACATTATGGTAAACCAAAATCTATATTTCACCATAAAATAATGTAAATAAGGAAATAATTAAATAAATGCATAAGTTTGACAGATTTTGTACAAAATTCTAAAATCTGCAGCATTTATACAGACATTGGCAAGCTCTTATGGTACAGAAGGAAAGAAATGGTAGGATTTGTTTTATAGAGAAAAGTTCAGAACCTCTGAGAGATCTGTGCCTATAGTTCCATGCATATACTGGCACTCAGTACGTAACTGAACACAATACAGCTTAAGAGAGGGGAAAGAAAAAAGCACAACAAGGGACAGGCAGAAAACAGCAAATGCAGGTATATCCCAGGGGTTCTTAGAAAGGCCCAGGCTGCAGAACAAAAGATTGTTTGGCTGAGGCTATAAAAGGCCAGAGGAACGCAAACAGCTGAGCTGGAGAACCAGAGAATTATTGTGTGTATAATGGTATAGATAGAAACTTTCACTCTCAGAACTGAAGTAAAAATACCTCCTCTCTTAGGCAAAATAAGTCACCATTCCCAAAGGAATTTTTTGTTGACTCTATACTGAATAAACATGCTTTCCAGCAAGGTGCATGGAATTTGCCTAACATAAATGTTTTTGCATTAATGGTCGGTGGCGGAAGGAGCTTCACTAATATAAATGGGGTAATCTACCTATACTGTGAAGTATATTCATACCTCCAAAACCTCAGTCAAATGCTAATTCTGAAATATTCTGCCCCAGCATCATTAAGATCTGTTTTTCCATTCCATTTCACGCCACCCTGTCAGGCTAAGAAGCCATAACATGCTGCTCCTGCACCTAGCACAGGTAGAACACAGTTTGAGATCAGTGCTTTCTTGATACAAGACCTGAACGTCTCCTCAGATGATATGAATTGATATCAGAAAAAATAGATTTTTAGGCAAAATTCTGACTTTAAAAATATATTGCACTGTAAACTATAAAAAAAAATACATGATTATCATATGTATAATTTGCTCTTATATAATTTAGGCACTTAATAAGTCCTGTTTGCTTGACAAAACAAATTATCTTTTTTCTGAACTTGAGAAGTACAACCCCAATAAGTCTATACTTCATACAGATGCAAACAGCAACTATGCATCCTACTTGTTAGAGAAACATTTATTAATAATGAATACATGAAAGGGTAAAAAATATGTGGGGTGTAGGAGAAATAATATCTTACAGACTACAGTGAATTAACTAAGATTTAGAGTAATACATTTTCCTCATGCAAATTCTACTTCTATTTTCTATTAATTAATGTAATTGATAACAGTTATAAAGATATTTGGCATTTTTATCATGCAGATATGTCTTTTGATGTCAGAAGAGAAAATTAAAACAGCTAGAAGTCTTTTATTTTCAGAGTTGGCTAGAGAGAAAATTAAATAGAGCTGGTAATAAATGAGCGATACATTCAGAGATGTGGATCACAGGGGTAAAAAGACGCAGAGAAGTATCATGACATTTTTAAAACTGTATTTCTTCCTACAAAGATTATAAGCAAGTTGAAACTCATACTAATGGGCTTGGTAACTCATAACGCTATCATTAATATGAAGATTTACAATGTATTTGATGTTATTACTATTAACAAATACTAAAAATACCAAAGAAGCGCCACTGAACAAGTTACGCTTGGCATAGAGATTTTTGCCATTTAACTGCATATACATAGATTCCACTTCAGAGTAATTTATTCCTATGTTAAACAGTTCATGCATCAGGTAGTTCAAGGAAATTGTGCAGTCTTTTAATTAACTGTTGAATGGATTATATAAAGAAATCAAATATCTCTGATCACTAAAGGAAAGTGAAACTTTCCTGTGGAGCAAAAGATCTGGACTGCAAAACTGCCTCTGACCATTTATAAAATCCAAAATCCAATATTATGAAATAATTTTGTCCCTGTTGAAAGAGTGATGCCTTTAACCACTCCTTTCATTTGGGAGACATAAAATAACATTGAAAATTTAAAAGATAAGCTCTCAAAGCAAGTCACTAAAAATCCTGGATTTCTATAATACATATGCTTATGGATATCACATATGCTTTTTTGGGTATTTCTAGTGAAAACAGAGAAAACAGCCAAATGCTCCCTGATACTTTGCCTATTGTGTTATGACGTACTTGGCACTGAAGGCCTTTTGCTGTTTTTAGGTGGTTTTCCTGATTATAAGTAATAGAAATAGACAAAACACTAATTTTATTCTTGTGGAATATAATGCTCGTTCATTCCTTTCTTTCTGAGGAAATCTGCCCCTAATCAACTCATCTTCTCTTTTACTTGTCTATGCATATATTCTGTTGTAAAACATTTGCATTTGTGTGTCTTAAATATTATATCTAACTTTATTGGGAAGAACTGACTAGCTATTTATTAAAATAATGCATGCTGAGTTTCTGCAACCATCAATAAATGTCTTTCTGGAGTGAATTTAAAACTAAAATGAAGAAAAACATCAGGAGGAAGTTTCCATATCCCTGCGTACAAGACACAGACTCTTACAATTACTTCAAAATGTGCTCAGCCACCAACACAACCTTGGTGCTGGCCAATAGTATTTTAAAACTTAATTCTGGTACTGCATTATCACAATACTGAGAATGAGGTTTGTTCACAGTGGGGCTTTAATTTTTTTTTAAAGATATATATGCATCTTTGCTGCTTATTGTACTAAGAGTCATGGAATCATAGAATAGCTAGAGTGGGAAAGGACCTTAAGATCATCTAGGTCCAACCCCCCTGCCATGGGCAGGAACACCTCACACTAAACCATGTCACCCAAGGCTTCGTCCAACATGGCCTTGAACACTGCCAGGGATGGAGCATTCACAACCTCCCTGGGCAACTCATTCCAGTGCCTCACCACCCTAACAGGAAAGAATTTCCTCCTTATCTCCAATCTAAACCTCCCCTGTTTAAGTCTGAACCTGTTACCCCTTGTCCTGTCACTACAGTCCCTAATGAAAAGTCCATCCAAAGCATCCTTATAGGCCCCCTTCAGATACTAGAATGCTGCTATGAGGTCTCCACGCAGCCTTCCAGGCTGAACAGCTCCAACTTTCTTAGCCTATCTTCATACGGGAGGTGCTCCTGTCCCCCGATCACCCTTGTGACCCTTCTCTGGACTTGTTCCAACTGTTCCTTGTCCTTTTTATGATGAGGACACCAGAACTGTACACAATACTTCAAGTGAGGTTTCACGAGAGCAGAGTAAAGGGGCAGGATCACCTCCTTTGACCTCCTGGTCATTCACCTTTTGATGCAGCCCAGGATACGCTTGGCTTTCTGGGCTGCAAGCATACACTGCTGGCTCATGTTCAATTTTCTGTCGACCAGCACCCCCAAGTCCTTCTCCGCAGGGCTGCTCTGAATCAATTCTTTGCCCAACCTGTAGCTGTGCCCGGGATTGCTCTGACCCAGGTGTAGGACCTTGAACTTGACGTGGTTAAACTTCATGAGGTTGGCATAACCCCCCCTCACAAGCATGTCGAGGTCCCTCTGGATGGCATTCCTTCCCTCCAGCCTATCAACCGAACCACACAGCTTGGTGTCATTGGCAAACTTGCTGAGGGCGCACTCAATCCCACTGTCCATGTCAGGGACAAAGATGTTGAAGAAGACCAGTCCCAACAGCAATCCCTGAGGGTCACCACTTGTTAATGTTCTCAAGATGGATATTGAGCCATTGACCACAACTCTTTGCATGTGGCCATCCAGCCAGTTCTTTATCCACCAAGTGGTCCACCTATGAATCTGATGTCTCTCCAATTTAGAGACAAGAATGTCGTGTGGGACAGTGTTGAATGCTTTGCACAAGTCCAGGTAGATGACGTCAACTGCTCAACATTTATTGTGGCTCAATTTTACTGTGTTGAAGTAAAAAAGGTTTTTTTTCTTATCACTGAAACCTGAAGTAGGAAATTGGGTAACATTTCACATATCTGATATTAAAACAAAAAAAAAAAGTAAAAGTTTTTGAAAAATTCAGACAGAAACAAAGTCAGTTTCAGACTTCTATCTTAGAAAACCTTATAAAAAGTAAAACATATGCAGACACACAGAGACACAAAAACTCCATGAAGGTTAGAAAACAAGACCAACTACCAGTGTCCTGAATCTAGTACAGATATTTTCCCCTGGCAAACTAAAAATTTTATCATCAAACTCTATAGAAACACCTGAAGTATGCTTTGTAAACATAAATAATAGTTATCCACTATCACATAAGTAATAATCTCAGTTTAAGTGCATAATTTTGCAAATATTGTTTAGGAGCATTATCTCCATTGAAATGGTGGTGTTCATTTAAGACTTGGTGCTGAATCAGCTTACATGTCCTTTTGAATGTACGTTCTATCTGTCAGTGTGTGCACAAGTGCATCATAGAGTCCTCCTTTAGTCGTCTTCAGTTTGAAATCCAGCAAATCAGCCATAATACAAGAATTAAGATACCGGAGATTAAAAATATCGGAAAAAGAGTATGTTTTTGCAAGGTTGGGTTTTTTGTTTTGGTTTTGGGGGGGGGGGTATTTAATCTAAGAATCTGTAGAAAATATGCATATGTGTATTTTGGGAGTCTTAATCTTTTAAATATTTTTTAATCCTTACACAAGAACATGTTAATAAAATACAGATTTCTTTTTATGTTTACATGTTTCTTGATCACTCTAAAACATGCTAAAATTGGCACACAGATTTATATTATTTAGGTATAGAGAACCTTTTTAACTTCCACTGTGTATCATCAACTCATCAAAGCTGATGGCTCCCAAGAATACAAAATTATAACCAAACAAAGTTCAAATACGTCAAGCAATAACAAACATAGAATTTACTTGAAACTTATTCTGGCAGTAAATTGAAGCTGAATTGTTGTATGCTATTTCTTAGACTAGATAAAGAGAGCACTCATACAAATAGAAATCAAAGTAATTTTATAATATTCCCACTTAGTTTTATACATTCTAGTACAAAACACAAGATTTTAGGAAGTTACATAATATACAAGTATGTTTTACTGGTCCAGACAATGTGCATAAGAACTACATATTTGCTAGAAAATGTGAAAGCTTGGTACAGAATAAAAATTCTTAAAGCTGTTGTTTGAGTTTTTTTCACAGGTTCAAAAATGTGGTTTCCCAAGACTCTATTATTCTCAAAGCCTACAATTGTGAACCATTTAATTTCTCATTTAAATTAGAATGATCTCTTTTCCTCTCTTCCACTTTTCAGTGACTCTCTGCCATCTTAAATCATTACTTTATTACAAGTTCATGATTGCAAATTACTGAAAGACAAAAAGTTAAGAGAGAGGAGCATTGGCAAATAATTTCACCAGCAAGATTGTTTATGATACTAGGAATGGATGAAATATAAAGCAGGTTCTGAAAAGTTTTATTGCAGAAAATGCATGTATAAAGGTCAATTTGAATGTTTCAGGAGAAAAGAGTAGAAAGATAATTGCCTGTGTCAGTTCAGTAAAACATCTTCTGACACCTCACACTATTTATAGATAAATAATAAATTAAATTTATTACACTCTGAAAAACCTAGTTTGAGATATTTTGAATAAGCATGCTGGTCAATTTATCATGACAACACAACTCCATCATTTGAAAATAGTTATCCTTTATTTCAGGATATTTCTTCTTTGCAACTATAGATAAGCCTATAAGAATATATATAGTTTGAAGAGTATATTGTCAGAGCTACTGTCCTGGGTTCAGCAGTAGCAGTCATTTTTCCCCTTCTTGGTAGCTGGTGCAGTGCAGTGTTTTGACTTTCAGCTTGGGAACAGAGCTGATAGTGATGTTTAGGTTTGGCCAAGGACTTTGTGAGCCTCATGCTCTGCCAGGGAGGAGGGGAAGCCGGGAGGAAGCAGAGACAGGACACCTGACCCAAACTGACCAAAGAGGTATTCCATACCACAGCACGTCATGCCCAGGATGCAACTGGGAGTTAGCCGGAAGGGCTGGGAGACTGCAGGGTTGGAGGAGGTATCGGTCAGAGCTTGGTTGGGCTGGGGGGGCGAGTTATCGGTCGGCTGGTGGTGAGATGATGTATTCTCTTCCCTTGTTATTTCCTTTATCATTATTATCACTGGTGGTAGCAGTAGTGATTTGTGTTATACCTTGGTTGCTGGACTGTTCTTGTCTCGACCCGTGGGAGTTGCATTCTTTTCGATTCTCCTCTCCGTCCCTCCGAGAGCAGGGGGAGGGCAAGAAAGGGGGGGAAGTGAGCGGACGAGTTACCTGACTGGGTTTAAACCGCGACAGTTCTTTTTGGCGCCCAACGTGGGGCCCGAAGGGTTGAGATAACGACAGATCTGACTGGATTAATAGTCACTCGTCACAATGCTGATTTATTGGCTCTCAGAGTTGTTTCGCTTGATCTCACAGCTTCAGAATGTTGTAACTTACGTAGAGCCGGTATTTGCTGTGTTAGTGTTTATTAAGTATGGGGCCTGGGCTAAGGTTCTTGTCTCACTGTGCTTTATGGCAATGGCTTGTAATACGGGCGGGCTCCAGCAGCAGGGCGGGACGGACGTGGCCGTGGACTTGTACCTGGCCGTCCGGCTGCTCTTCACCGTCCTGGCCCTCACCCTACTCTCCATCTTCGTGAGGCTGCGGGGAGCAGAGGGGGAGGGGCCCCGGGAGCCGGCGGCTGCTGAAGCGGCCCGGGAGAGCGGCCCCGGGCACCAAGCGGCGGCGGGAGCGGGGCCGGAGGCCGCGAGGGGACGGCTGCCGATGGAGGAGGTCGGGGCGGTCGAGGAGAGGAAGAAGGCGGCTGCCGAGCAGCGGGAGAAGGCGACGGAGGAGCCGAGCCCCGCGGAAGAGCCGAGCCCCGCGGAAGAGCCGAGCCCCGCGGCCGAGCTGAGCCCCGCGACGGCCGAGAGCGTTTCCCGGAAGCCGCCCGCCGAGCCCCAGGAGGATGCAGGAGACCACGCAGCATTTCCCAGCAAGGCAGAGGAGGAAGAGCTGGACTCAGGAAAAGGGAAGCTGGCGGTGGGAGAGCCGGCAAGCACAGCAGCTACACCAGCCCCAGTGACAAGTACAGCAGCGTCGTTTGAGAGTTCTGGAGGTTTTGAATGGCCTTTGAGTATCCTTGGGACCTGCCTGCTGATTGTGATGGGGATCAGCATGTTGGCACACACACAGACTGTGTTCTACCCACAACAATTTTGTCTGATCTCAAAGGTTAAGAAGAGTCTGGTTTGGGTCTTATCTTGGGTTAGACATCAATATAGGAGGACCAAGAGGTTTTCCCCAAGGCTGGACAGTCATGAGTGGCAGGGTGTGTGTGACAGTATGGGCAAGTATCTAGTCCACTGGGCCCCTCCAGTGCTTTGGAAGTGCTTGTTATTTCCTTTATCATTATTATCACTGGTGGTAGCAGTAGTGATTTGTGTTATACCTTGGTTGCTGGACTGTTCTTGTCTCGACCCGTGGGAGTTGCATTCTTTTCGATTCTCCTCTCCGTCCCTCCGAGAGCAGGGGGAGGGCAAGAAAGGGGGGGAAGTGAGCGGACGAGTTACCTGACTGGGTTTAAACCGCGACAGCTACAAAGTAAATATTTTGTGGTATTTTTTTACAATATTCAGAGGCACAGGCAATTCTTAGACAGATACTGAAAAACTATCATAAGTACAAGAGAGGAAACAGTCAATATTTTTTCAAAATTCAGGATCCTAAAAAAAGATTACATAATGAATGTTCAATAAACAGTTAACTCCAGCAATAGTAATATGAATTGTGAATAATAGATTTTGTACCAGAAAACTTTCATACTGTAACACCATTTACTCTTTCTTATGTCTACTTTCAGAGTCAACAACAAAAAAATCCAGGTTAGAAATTGTATGTAAAAGAATCTACACCCAAAGTGCCCTTTTCTTGCAGTAACAAAACTTCAGAGCATCAAATGCCTTTACCAGTCAGAGTCCTTTTAATTTTCCACTGCTAGTATAAGTGATTGTTATGCATGCATATAGTTCCATTCCGTCCTGCTATGGCCTAAATGAAGGCTGCTGAAGTAAAATAGCAATCTAGAAGATCCCTTCCTATAGTTTCAGCCACCTTTGGAGTCTCTAGGGAGATTTTCCTGAACCTCCTAAGCAAGCTCATGGTCAAACAGAAAGCGCTTTTATTCAATTTTCATTATCATGTAGGAAAGTGTCCACAGTTTGCTCCTTCTTGCAAAATGTTTGCTGAACTTTCATGGTAAAGTCACAGCGGGTGGATTTCAGGATGCCAGCCAAATTTCACATATATCTAGTGGATGGTGTAAAAATTAAAAAAAAAAAATAAATAAATTAAAAAAATACACTGTGTAAACAAGCTCATATGTAATCCCATAATCTATTTGGTGATAGTCAGGAAAACATGAATAAATTGCCAGAGAAAAATTGGACCTTCCCTCAGGCATCTTCAAATTATTCGTCTGTCTTTTCAGGAAAAATTGTTAAACACATTTTACTCTATTTAGAAGCTATTTTATGAATTTCTGTTATTTAAGCAGCAAATATCAGAGTTTTTGCTGGTGTAAGAAGAGTACAGATTTTATATTGCATTCCTAGGTAAATAATTAGACACTCCTCAAGCCAATATTAATGAAATACATTCTTTAATTGTAAAGAAAAATACCTTTGTAACTAAAAACTAGCATCTGGTAAAAAATAATGGAAAAGAAAAAAGAGAGGGAGAAACAGATCAGATGGACAGAAAAGGTGAAAAAAACAAGCAAGGACACATTGAACAAAAATGTATCATTCCACAGGCAACAGAGTGGAACATCACACAGGGATAAAATATTTTCAGGAAAAAAAGCTCTCCAGAAAGAACCCATTATTAAATAGAAGAGACCACTCATGCAGTAACAGACACCTGGAGTAGAAAACAGCAAGATAAACTCAGGTACTGTATATAAAAGATACAGCATATGCTCTGTTTACATTAAGATAAATGATCTTCTATCACTGAAACTGAAGATGAAATATTGTGTTTAATTGTTACAAAACTGGAGTTCATAGTGCAAGCCTAATGTGTTGCTTAAGTGCCACATATTCAGATGTATAAATAAAAATAAACTAAATTTCACTAATCATGTGAGTAAAGCCTGAATTAATATTTTGCAGTGAGATTTTTTTTATAAGTATACTTAAAAAAAAATAAAAATCCATTATGTGGTTTGCAAATCTGTCCTATACATAGTAGAACAAAACGGCTGATACCATAATAATGGTACAGCGGTCACTTTATCCCATTTAGGATTTCTGTACCAATCATACAGGTAAGTTCAGCTGGTAATTAAGTACCAGGCAGCTGCTCACCCACATCCTCCACCTCCACTTTCTCCCTTCCCTGCGTGGGAGTGGGAAGGAGAACTGAAAGAATGCAAACCCCATGGGTTGAGATAAGAACAGTTTAATAACTAAAAGTAAAATAAAGTGATAATATAAAGAATACCAACAATAGTAATTTTGATAATTGTAGAAAACAACAACCACAAAAAGGTAGGAAAGCACAGGTAATGTAAGAAATGCACAGTAAAATTGCTCACCACCCGCTGACTGACATCCAGCCCAACCCAAGCAGCTGTCTGTCCATTCCAGGTAACTCTCCCCGGTTTATATACTGGGCATGACATGCTGTGGTATGGAATACCCCTTTGGTTAGTTTGGGTCAGGTGTCCTGTCTCTGCTTCCTCCTGGCTTCTTGTGCCCCTCCTCACTGGCAGAGCATGAGAGGCTGAAAAGTCCTTGAACAGGGTACAAGCTACTTGGCAACAACTAAAACATCAGTGTGTTATCAGTGTTATTCCCATATTGAAGCCAAACCACATCACTGTGCAGCTACTAGGAAGGAAAAATATAATTTTTACAGCTGAAACCAGGACACACACAAAACACATTGCACCAAAACATATGTTCAATTCCTCTGATATTTGCAGGTGAAATAAAACACTAAGGAGACTAGTCATTCTTCCTATTTTTTTCTATTTTTTCTAACCTAAGCCTTGATTTATGTCAGTCCACATTTAGTTAAATAAGAATGCTGATGATAGGGAAATCTTCCTTGCAAGGTGTTTTCACATGTTTAACATCTTTTCAGGTCAGGTTCAGTATCTCCTTTTTTTCATTAATTGTTTTTTCCTATCTTTTCCATATACCCCTTGGTCATAGCCTCCTGTAATAACACTGAAAACTACAGTCCTAAATCCAGAAAATCGGTGGGATTGTTCATATGGGTAATCTCCAAGACATAAACTTAGTACTTGCTTTTCTGGATTTGTTGTAGTTGTTTTTAAACAGAGCCCCAACTGGCAGGAAATAAATCAAACTAGCAATGAGGTGAAACCTTGCTGGATACTGTTACTGTATGTGAAGGCAAGCAGGAAGTATGCTTCAAGTTAAAAAAAATTGTCAGGACCCAGTAACTCCACTGAAAACTTGCTGATAAGAAAAAGCAGAATGAGGGAGAAAATCCATTATTTTCTGCTAATCCTTTTTTTTTCAAGTTTACATAGAGACTTCTTTACCCTTTTAACATTACCGTAAATTAAATGCATTATCTGTGTAAATAAATTTATCTTTTTCCCCATCAAAGGGATTGCACATTCTATATGTCATCTATAGCAGTATTTTTCCATCATGTGTTAATTAGAGAGTAAGTGATCCTTCAAGACAAAAAAATTCCAGCTTACAATCAAAACGCAGAAGCAGTCTCTCTCTCTGGAAAACTTTTCAGTTCAAGATTATCCTGGTCCAAATATGAAATATTCTAAGTCAATCTTTATATCCGTAAAAATTGATGTACATGTTATAGGTTTGCAATTCTAAAGCCATTACATTCTCATATAATTTCAATACATTATAAACATAAAAGCCAAGTCAAGGGGTCTATTGTTCTGCCTATGAAGAGGCAATTTTTTAACAATAAATGCATATAAGTACTCCACAAGCCATTTAGTTTTCAGAAAAGAGCATAGTTCCATTTTTAATTCTATTTTACACATACTAGGTGTCATTCCATTCGTCATAAATTCCCTTAATTCCCATTCACTTCAATAGTTTTCTACTAGATGTTTCCACTTAGGCAAAAAAATCTTCTTGTAGAAAGCTGAAACATATTTTTCTGTATGTTTTATAATTTCTTTCAGCCGGCATTGGAAATGGTGATTGCCCTGAACCAGGTGCAGAGACTTGCACCTGGCCTTGTAAAACTTCACGAGTTTTACACAAGCCCACTTCTCAAGCCTATCAAGGTCCCTCTGGATGGCATCTCTTCCCTAATGCATACCAACTGGACCACTCAGCTTGTGTCATCAGTGTCATAAACCTGTTGCCCGGAGATATAGTGTGTTTGTTCATTTACTTTGAACTTGTTTTCTAATATAGTGCCTTATGTCACACAACGCAGGTGCAGACTCTTTGTTTTCAGTTTAATGTCTGTAATGACTCGTTTACATGGTATATCCATGCATAGAGTATGAGAGTATATATGTGCATATATACAGTATGAGACATGTATATAGTGTGAGATGGAACATAGGTGTTGCATATTCAGGTTTGTGACTTAAAGTCAATGCCAGAGTGAATGAGGTTGCTGAGATAAAGCTGGATTAAGGTGGAGGAAGTCAAATACAGTGCATGCGTCTTCTCCAAAGAACCTTATAAGAGTGGTTTCTGCCATACTCCTCTCCCAGGGAGCCCTATCTGGTATGGAAGAAAACCATGCAAAGTATATTTTAACAGTTAAGCAATGGATGTTCTTTGATGCAGTGTTTCAGCTCCTTACCTCTTTTATTTTGCTCAGCAGTAACAAATGGGTAGAAGGCTCAGTGCCTACTGCTTTTTTTAAAACAGGGGAAAGATGAATGCATATCATCTAACTTCAGGCAGTTAGTCACATATTTTAAAGATTTTAGCAGATATCTTTTGTCCTACTCAGGAGAGGAAAGCAATCACCCCCATCAAGACAATTACAAGCAGGACCATCTTTAGCATGACTAGCTACAGAAAAAGGTAAGATAAACTTTTTGACACCTAAGTTTCTTAGATGATGTGGCTGCTAAAAACTTGACCTTACTCTCTACTATGAATCCTGAACAGAAACAGGAAAAGGCAAATTTTATGCAATATTCTTATTTGTTTACTTAATAAAGTCAATTAAAAAAAAGACTAATAGAAAATAGGTGAACAGAAAGCAAAACAAAATCAGAAACACACACAGTGAGAAGACGTACTGCTAAAGAGAATACTTATTTATGTAAGTGAAGAAAAGCTAAAACTTGCCAAGTATTCTCATTTCCAGAGGTTTATGTTTACAAATGTGAAAAGCTAAAAGACAGCTGATGAGTTTGATAGATAAGTATTCAAGCGATTTTTAATATATTTTCCTGTCATTACAGTTATTTAAAAAATAGTCAAGAGCACAAGCTAAGCATAAGCATATCCACAAGCCTCCCTTTCATGCATGCTATTATACAGCAAAATTATCTCTTAAAAGTTAGCATATGGAAAAATTACATTGTATAATGTGAAATTAAACCCCAGTACTGCACTGAGTTAAAGACATAAAGTTTATATATTCAAGGCCTTCTTAACTGAAGATCAGTTTAATAAAGATTGTCCTTAGGTGGTGTAGGGCAGCTGTTACAATGTAACCTTCCACATAATAAAGCATGTCCGTCTTTAAATAGGAGCTCCTGGTGAAGTCTTCTAGCAGTACATAAGGAGTGAAAACTACTGCCTGCAGTATAGCTGGTTTCATTTGATTTTAATTACAGAGTCTTATCAAACATTCACATTTAATCATGTTTACTGAGTACAGTAAAGGACCGTCTCAGCTGCAACTTGGTAACTACCTATTTAAAACAATGCATTCTGTTTGTTATTTCAATGAAGTAATAATTTGGGCATTACCAGATATTGCAACTTACAAATGCAAGCAGCTGTCTGAGCGTGCCTGTGTCAAGAACACGTTGTGATGGATTATAGCAAGGAGCACCCACCTCACTCAAGTAAGATTCACTCTTTAAACTGAGTATCATTTAGAGGCAAAGCACAGGAAAACTCCCTTACCCAGGAAGCAGTGGCTCCCCAAGGTGCCTTTTCCACCAGCCTTGCAAGCTCTGTCTTGAAGACAGTTTATTTCCCCTACCTATTTAGATCGCTGATGTGGTAATTTCAGAAGATTCCCAAAGCAGATGGAAGTTTTGGCTAAGTCTTTTGAGACAGATAATTTAATATTTGCAAATTTTTGTAGCGGCTCATTGACATTGATAATACTCATCATTAATATACCTTTTTAGAGCTCTAATACAACGTTCATACCCCCTAGCTACTAAATGGTGTAATCTTTTCTTACCATGGCTGAGATAATTACAGACAGCTTCTAAATTACTTTTGTCAATTTGCCAGGAACAGATTTTTACTTAAATGATACACTTTACTGATGTATACACATTACATTGAACAAGCTAATGAGGGTGAATTTGATATTTTGTTTCAAAAAATTATTTATCTCACAGAAGAGCTGGGTCTGAATTCTTTGAGGATTATAATTATGCTTCTCTCATAGTTTCCCTCCCCACCACCACCTTTTTAAGAGAAATCCTGATAATGTTTGATTTTTAGGCACAGAAGTATGAATTTTTTATCAATTTGATTATGATTAGCTCTCTTACCTCTCCTCCATCAAGAACAGGCTTATTTATAATTTTCTATTACCAATTTCATTCTCTTTTGGCATTTGAGTGCAGTTAGAAAATTTAACAACCTGCCTGCTGCAGACACACACAATTTGATTCTTGTGAGTTTGTGATTTGACTTAATGTGAATGAGTGAAATCAGCTGTGCTTTAAAATAAAAGCACCTTCCCACCCTTTAAAATCTTACATTGAGATTTTCTACAGGGTTTCCACATTAGTACCTACATATCTGTCTAAATTCCCATTTCTAACAAAATCAGTTTCTCTTGTCTTCCTCTGTCAAAGCCTGCACTCCCATATTGCTCTATACTATGCTGACTGTTGTGAGAAGTGTAAGTTGTTATGAATCAGTTCTAGATATCTACACTTGGAATACTATAATAACCATTTGTATACCAAGCAGTGAGTCTGAATCTATCCCCAAGCTAATGTCTTCTTCCAGATCCCACTAGAAAGATAAAAAAAATAGGAAAACTATAAAACATGTATGTAGAACAATTTGCAGATATCAGGAAACTCAGTACTTCTCAGTGGGTCAATAAAATCACTTTTGGCCTCTTAAGCAATGCTGATCTTGCACAAGGCTATCAAAGCTAAAAATAACAGTTGCAAGTAGGGGATTTGGTAGTATTATAATGGGCAGGAAAAAATATAAGGGAGGCAAGAGACCATAAGTGTAAGATTTGACCAGATTTTGATAAATGCCTTTAAAAGCCCACTGAATTACACAAACTGAACATCCCTTATCTGAAACCTACCCATTTATAATAATCAAACAAAACATAGTAGTATCTTTTGAAAATCATAATGCTGTTTTTTCACATTTCTGATTAATACAGGAAAAAAGTTTACTGTAATAATGGATGCTGTAAATAATTTCTCTTTCCCTTGCTATGTGTTGCTAATGCCTCTATCTCAATTATTCTGCTGCTGCCAACATCCAAGCTAGGACTACAGAAAAAAAAAAAAGAACACAACAAAAAAGCAAAACAAAACCACAAAATAAATAGGAGTGCATTTGCTTTCTCTAGGCTCTAAAGTCTTAGCCTTATTATATACTGCACCTGTGTGATCACAAAAGCTCCCTAAAACTTAAGGAACTCCTTAAAAGTTTTAGTGGCTTGAATTTCCATATGTATAATGTGTACTGTCAAATAGATTTCTCTTTCAAATGTCATCATCAAATGCAGAAAGAGTAGTTTACAGCAAATACCAAAGAACAAGACACAAAAGAAATCAGAAAACACAGACATGAATTTAAGGAAATCACTTTGAAAACAATTTGTATTTAGAACATTTAGGAATTAGCCACTCTCATTTCTGAACTGAACTCTCTGCTGTGGAGCAATAGCTAAGAATTAATTAATTCTCAATAATTAAATTTATGTAATTGATTCTTAACTTACTAGCAATGATAAACAGCATACCTGGAAGAAGGCTAGACATGGCTGCAGGGAAGTAGACCAAGCATAACTTGGGGACAGTTCCTGGTTCATGTGACTAAGCCCCTAAACTTTTGTGGGATCCTACTGGAGAAGGGAATAGCCCAGAGCATGAAAAGCTGTCATGTCTTTCCATGTTAAACAGATCGCATGGTCATCCTACACTGTCACCTGAAAAACGAAATTATATACAACTGTTTTTTTAAATAACTTATCCAAGACAAGAATGTAGTCTGCAAAACACCTCACTGAGTTTTTCTGGTATGTAAGATTTCCTCCAGGAAGATGAAAGGTAGGATTACTCTTTTCTTTCTCGTGAGATGAAAAAACAGAAATAAGAAATTTGGCAGTGCAAGTTCAGAAAGGAAATTCTTTGGGAATCTCACTGGGATCAGGATTATGCTCAAGATCTTCTGATTCCCAGTCCAGAGTGAGGTGCAAGGGGCCATATAGCTATTACTCAGCAGAGTGACATAGAGATTACTTTGAAGAAAAAAAAAAATATTAGTCATGAAAAATGCATGAAATATAAAATTCTGATTTTAATTTTTGTTACCAAATCAAAGTTTTCACAGAAAAGTTTTAGACAAACCCAGTCACTGTCAGTTGATATTAATTCCTCTTTATATAATATCTTCTATTTTTGATCTAATTTAAATAATTTTCAATGTCTTTTCAAAGGGTTTCTACAATACAGGCCTGAGTCACATGGAGGTACCTTCTTTAATGATAGCAATTTTGGCTTCTTAATTGTATTTTCTTTCTAAACTGACATAATTTAAATAGTTGGAGTTACAATAGTCAGATCTATCAAAAAATACCTGAGGATCAAATGTTTTTACAAAGTACTCATTCCTGTTCCCCTGCTCTGTTTATCTTCTCTGAAATGTTCAGTCCTTACTTACCTACAGCTGATACTGCCCAGATTTAACATGACTAAGAGAATAACAGAAACAACCCTTAAATGTAATGTATCTGTCTCAGTTTATTCTCCAGATCTGATTTTAGGTACTTAACTCTTAAAAAAGATCTTTAGGGTCTACAAATATTTTAATTATGATATTGATCCCAATTGTTTTTTTTTGTTTTGTTTTTATTTTGTTTGTTTTATCTTTTTCTTAATTAATGAGGCAGTAAAAATTATTCCAAAACAACTGCTTCAAACTTTCAAAAGATTTGTAGAAACATATTGCCAGAATCTCAGTTCATAGAATCATAGAACGGTTAGTGTTGGAAGAGACCTTATAGGTCATCTAGTTCCATTTGCAGGGAAGCCTTTCATTATACTAGGCTGCTCAAAGCACCATCTAACCTGGCCTTTAACACTTTCAGGAATGGGGTACCCAAAACTTCTCTGGGCAACCTGTTCCAGTGCCCTCACCACACTCATAGTGAAGAATTTTTCCTAATGTCTAATCTAAATCAACCTTCAGTTGTTCTTAACTATTCCTTTTAGAAAAATCTATTTTCCTCTCACGTTTTCTTAAAAGTTGAAGAATCAGCTACTGCCAAGGACAACTTGTAGATATGCAATCTATACAATAATTTCCTGCACTAACTGTATTTAGGTGTGAAAGCAGCAAACTACAGCATAAATCCCCTCCATTTCTTGGATATACTGATAGTTCTATTGACTTTCTAATGATAAATAGTAATATCTGATACAAATCAATATTCTGCTTCTTACATTCCTCTTACATGCTGCAATATGCAAGAAGTGAACTACTGCCTCAGAAGTTAAAACAGCAGAAAATTACCTAGGAAACTATTACTGACTGTATCTATTTAGTAGGCTACTAGTTTCAAAGACGTTTAGTTAACTTTTTTGACATATTGAAGTACTCCATGGGTCTCATATCTGGCAATATCACTATCCCAACTGAATGTCAGGAGAAGATTAGGTGCACATAGCTACTTTCATTTCAATGGTAAGGAAAGCTAAGCACTGGGTCTGAAAGGATGTCCAACTGTTGCCAAGGCAGAGAGTGCAGACCCCAGTCCCCATGGGTGCCTGTGCACATGTTCAGCAGCAGTGGCTTCAGGATATATTAGGGATCAAACTGATAATTCAGAAGACTAGAGGCTAGATCCTGAGTCCTTGTATAGTTCAAGTAAGTATGGTAGGAACTGGAGCAGGAAAAGGGAAAAAGTGGAAGTAGAAGCATAAAAGGGGACAGTTTGGAATATCTAAGATGTCTTAAGTGAGATTGTGTGAAATTTAACTAAAAAAGAGAAGCTGTCCTTAATATTATTTTTCTTTGCAGACTGCATAGCATAGGTATAAACACAAGCAAATAAGTTGCAAGACTGAAGATAAACCAAGTTGGGATATTTATTTTCTTTTTCTTACTAAAATAAAAAAATAAAAAAATGGCCAAATAAATAAATAAATTTACTACTAAATGGAGAAAAAATAAAATGTAAGCAAATAAATGTGTTATGTCAAATGCAACTTTAGGGATGTTAAAGATAACAGGAAGGGATTCTATAGGTACACTGCAAATAAAAGAATATGGACAATGTGGACACTTTCTGAAAGCTATTGGGAGAACTGGCAACCCTGGATTTGGAGAAGGCTGAGATTCTGAATGACTTCTTTGCCTCAGTCTTCATTGGCAAAAGCTCTGACCACACCACCCACGTCTCGGAAGGCAGATGCAGTCACTGTGAGAATGAAGACATTAGGCCCACTGTAGGAGAGGATCTGGTTTGAGACCATCTTAAGAACCTGAAAGTGCACAAGTCCATGGGACCTGATGAAATCCATCTGCGAGTGCTGAAGGAGCAGTCAGTCTCACCTCTGTGCCTGGTAAAATTTGGAGAAGATTCTCCTGGAAAGCATGCTTAGGCACATGAAAAACAGCAAGGTGCTTGGTGACATCCAGCATGGTTTCACTAAAGAGAAATCCTGCCTGACCAAGTTGGTGGCCTTCTATGATGGGGCTACAGAACTGATGGATATGGGCTAAGCAGCTGACATCATCTACCTGGATTTGTGTGAAGCATTCAACACTGTCCCTGATAGCATCCTTGTCTCTAAATTGGAGAGACTTCAATTTGATGGATGGACCACTCAGTGGATAAAGAACTGGCTGGATGGCCTCACACAAAGAGTTGTGGTCAATAGCTCAATGTCCAGTTGGAGACCAGTTACGAGTGTGACCCTCATGGGTCAGTGTTGGGACTGGTCTTCTTCAACATCTTTGTTGGTGACATGGACAGTGGGATTGAGTGCGCCCTCAGCAAGTTTGCCGATGACACCAAGCTGTGTGGTTCAGTTGATACTCTGGAGGGAAGGAATGCCATCCAGAGGGACCTTGACACGCTTGTGAGGTGGGCAGATGCCAACTTTATGAAGTTTAACCATGACAAGTGCAAGGTCCTACACCTGGGTTGAAGCAATCTCAGGCACAGCTACAGGTTGAGCAGAGATTCACTTCTGTATTAAAGCAAAAAAAAACCTGGTTTTATTATTCTAGTTTTATTTCTCTTTTTAAGTTTTACTAACTGATTTTCGTGATGGCAATGTAAAGCCAAATGGTTCAGAATCTGGTTTTTAGCCTCTCCAGGTTAATGACCTTATAGCATCCTGGCTGTACGGGAGGCTTTTTAATCTGTGTGCATTACTGCAATATTTCTTTCTCATATAACTCTTTTTCAAGAGTGCCAAATGAACAAGACAGTGATAACATTTTTTTTCTAAAATCATTCTTATAATATCTTTTCAGCTTCTGTTACTCAGTATTAATACAATACATGTTTACTTGTTGTACAGGAAACCTATCTTGGGTAGATAATTTTAAAAGCTCCTTATTTTTGTTCTTCCTTCTGTCAAATTTCACCTGAACTTTAGTTATTGCAAATATAACATTCGTATGTTTGGTATTTTTAAAAATTAAAGTTACATTTCCCACCTTCCCTGGTAAGGAACCATTATTTAGTATAATCTTTTTGATCAGTGTCAGGAAAAGCATTAAATACTAGGTTTGGAGCGTTCTCTTCAGTATTTTTAGTTAAGAGAGCTCATTTTAACATATTGCAGATACTTCAAAGATTGAAATTTAAATTTTCTTTTCATCATGGTTCTTACTGCTAAAGTATATTAGAAATCACTAACTTCACAGAGAAATAGTACAAGATCTAAAATGCAAAGTGAGAACACGTTTGCAGGGAAGGAAGTGACAGGCTTGTCTTTTTTCAAATGTTTATTTCAACAGTTCTACATCATATTACATTGTATTCACTACAGGGAATTAAACAATTGAATATTGTGAAAAGGACAAAATAATGTATGCCAAAATAAAATAACTTAGCACAAGAAAAGTGGGAATCAAAAACCCAATTTAATAAACAAGAAATGCTACCATGCTTAGGAAGCAATAGCATGGGAAAACATAGTGAAACAATGGGATATATCAGATTAAAAAAAAAGTCAACACAGACATATCTCAAAGAATTTGTGGAATCCATCTCAAACTAGTTACAAAGATGTAGATACTAGATACGCTTAAAACCACATGAACTTGTGGCTGCAGCTTCAGGAACACTGAAAAAAATATTCCTATAAAATTAACTATTAAATATTCTATTCGGCAATTATATATAGCTAAGTTTTCAAAAACGTCCAACAACCATAGATTTTTTTTTTTTCCATTGAAATTGTAGTTGTTCACAACTTGGAAAATGTCATGTGTGCAAGCATCCTAACAGATGATGGAAAACAATCGACATCATTATTACAATGGAAGTAAGAGATATTAGGGAAAGAAGATAAAATACCATCATTGAGAATTCTACTAAGAAAATGAATACAAAATATATTAAAAAGTCTTTGACATACTTTCTGATAAAATTTTAAATTTTAAATTCTTCATTGTGATCATTTACCATATTTTTGAAACAACAGAAAAATAAAAAAATACAGACTGCTTTAATTCAAGACTCTACTTGATAAATTACTCAGTATTCAAGCAATAGATCAAAGAAACACAAATGTAACCTGCATTTTCTTGTGCATGGCAAAAGCTTTTACCTAATTTTCAGTGCAGTTTGTCTCAGAAAGTTATGAAAATATATTGATTCATCATTCTTCATATATGAATTATAATGGTATTTCTCAAGATCATCAAAGCATATCAGAAGCATTTTCTACCTCCATCCAAATGAACCAATAATTGTCTAAAAACTTTTTAACAGGTATCTGTCCTGTACTTGGATCTAATCTTAGTAAGAGGTAAATTCAGATAAGAAATCACACTTTAAAAAGCCAGACTGAAGAACTGCAGCTCCTTCTGGAAACTTAAATCTTTATTTTTTTGAGCAACACTTTTCCACTGAAATCATTACTCTAAAGATTAAAAATAATTATAAAAATGATATTATTTTGATCCTGAAATACCCTTATTTTCTTCCAGTGGTAAAGGTTTTTGCCACTGTTTTTTGCTGAAGCATATGCATAAACTTGACAAAACCTCAGTTTATTGTTCCTTTATCGACCTACATTATCTTTTAAAATTTATCTAACAGCACAAAAATACCTTTAAAACACCCATGTTTTGGTCCCTGTTCCTTTCATTATTTTTTGAAGCAAAACTAAATTCATAACAAACATATGATATTTATTCATTTTATTCTCAGAGCCAATATTCACGCTTATACGCGATTCCTATCTAACAAGAATTTGAACAGTCCCTGATTCTTTGTTTTGCTCATATTAAGACATCAGCTGCAAGATTTTTATCATAACCTAGATCTTTATTTTATTTGAGTGTGGAAAAGAAGTTACTTCCATTTTCAGATAGCTTTAGAGATATTGAATGAGCAGAAATACTTCAAAACATAACCTAAGTGCTACTACCATTGTGATTCGCTAAGTAGGAACACAGACCTTCTATACAGTTCCATGTTATAGACATGTCTATAAAAGTAACCAAAACATAAAAGTGTAACAGATCAGTGTAATACTGGAGGAAATATTTGAGGATACAACATTGCTGTAATTTTGTTTTTTCCTTGATTTGTTTTTTATGGTCAGCTCTTTCTTGTCTTATGAAGTTAGTCATCACCAAAACAAATAAGCTTACTGATACACTGTCCCTTAAAAACTCAGGAATTTCTTAAAATAGTGAAATTCTTGTTATTGAAGCAACTAGGAAAAATGTTGTGGAAACAGCATCGATTTAGACATAGTATGAATATTGGATTTTCATTTTCTCAAAAAGATCAGTAATGATAATAAAACACCTGGAAACTGTTGTGAAACCAGGAGGTGATAAGAATTTAAATTCAGAAGGTTCTTGAGCTATATCTAAATTAATAGAAGTAATTCTGGGAAGAAAATAGTTGCTAATGTATACAGATATTAGTATAACAGTATAGTAAGACTGAAAAAATGCATTCATCTAACACATTTCTAACAAAGAATTTAATAGCTTCTCTACTATGGATATAATTTTAAATTGAAACAATCTTTTCCTTCAGAACAAGTTCAAACACTACCAAAAAAAAAAAAAAATTCATGTCAAGAAAAAAAAGAAAAAAATAACTTTAGGGGAAAAAACACAGATGCAGCAGCTTTACAACAGTCACAGTTGCAGATTATGCAAGGCTGAGACCAGAGCAAAATGGTAATAATTTCAAAGTGAACTTGGTAGCTTAAATGAATTCATTAAGAAATCTGACGTATTGTCTTTGACTAAAAAACCTGACTGAGAAAAGATGGGGAAAATTCAGGGAATGAAGATGCAACTCATTGTTCTTAATAAAAAATAATATAAAAAAAATCCTAGGGTCTTTTTTGTTAAGTGTGAGGATGTTCCACCCCTATCGTTACGGACTGATACATAAATATATCCATGAATTTAAATAAGTGACATGGAAATTTGTTCTCTAGTGAGACAGTGTATGTTGAAATTTGATTAGAATATGAAAAGATTGCTAAAGGTAGGTACCCCACACACAAAACCCCAGCCATGTACTTTGTGAGTTGCTGCAGGAAGATAGACACTCTTTGACATGATGCTTCTTATGTAGGGACTGTTTGTCTGAGAAAAACCTCACTGTACATGTGCACATTTATAGAACAGAGAAGATTCTGGCTCTCATCTGTCCCAGAGTGCCCAAATAAATCAATAAGGCTGTCTGTGCCTGAGCACCTAGGCACAGGTTATGTGGGTATAAAAGAACAGAATAATCCCAAACTCAGTGGTTTTCTTTGCACTGGCACCTAATTTAGTACCTGCTTTCACACTTGCTAGGAAAAAAAAAAATTGACATTTTGGTATGAATTTGGACAAAAGTAACAAAAAGGAAGATGGGATATTAATGTATTAGGTTACCTAAAATCTGTATTTTGATAAGAGAAGAAGTAATAAAGTCTATGACATTCCTACATATATAGCATATAGTACACAGAGTACATACTATATGTACACACAGAAACAAGTAAACGTTTGTTGATGATCTGTGCTTAGAACATACTACAGTTTGTGTGTTTTTTTTTTTCCTCTTAAAAACAGTATTAAATATCAAGATCTTTCTAGAAAAAGACAATTTCATAATCTTAAAATTGAGTAATGTCATCTTCTAACTTGATGATGTTAAGGTCTTTCCCATTCTATGATTCTATGATTCTATTGTCAGAAAATGGATTCTAGGGTCTTGTATACTGCTGATTCTGTTCATAATTTTGCTGCTGCTTACCAGAATCAGCTATTACTTCTACAACATGCCTAAAAAAGGAAGCCTTTATAGAAAGCTTTTTATTTATGTCAGAATGTCACCATTCTGCATGTGATGTTAACTGATCGTAATTTGTCATTACTTGCAAGGAAGTCAACATCTTCATAAATAGCCCTTTTCTCTACTTAATGCCACTGTTTAATATTATTCTAAGTATATTCTGAGTCAAGGCAAAGTATCACTTTCTGAAAAAAAAGGAAATCCAAAACTGTGAGAAACTGTCAGTTAACAGCTAACACACAGAATGAATCTAAATCACGTAACCAGTTGATTTGCAAAGATCAGCTTCTCCAAGCTCCAAAACTGTATATTCTACCATGTAAATAGTCACCAGAGTTAACCTCAATCGTTCTGTGGTTCTGTAAATTTGTTTCTCTGTATATGCACTCTTTCAAATCTCTATGCATGCTCAAATAATTTCATTACATAGATTCACAGGATCATAGATTTATTTAGGTAGGAATGATAGCTGAAGGCCATTTGACTTAACCTCCCCAGTCAGAGCAGGGCCATGCTACAGCTAAACTAAAGTGATTGTGCCATCTGACCTCAAAAAGGTCTGGAAGAAGATACAGGTAACCTGGATGCCCGTATACTTCATGTACCCCCTCATGCCATTCATTAGAAGATGCTGTTTTCAAATATTATGTGACTGATTCAGTTTTGTACAAAATATAAGAACAAGAATGAAGTTTCAAAATTATCAACTTCCTAGATATAAATATCCTCAAAAATCAGAGCTGATTCTTGCCTAGTGTGATTTTAGCTCACCACAAATAACTAAGACAGTCTGTGGCCTGATTAAAAAAAATCCAAAATTTGCTTTAATTTACCTTCATTCTTAAGTTATTGAATTATTAGAAATTACTTAATTTAGCAGATAGAAGAATCAAAATATATCCAAACACAAGACCTCATAGCAGCCTTACAATACATGAAGGGTGCCTACAAGGATGCTGGAGAGGGACTTGGTTCATCAGGGACTGCAGTGATAGGACAAGGAGTTATGGGTTGAAACTTAAACAGGGGAATTTCAGGTTAGATATAAGGAAGAAGTTCTCTACTGTATGGATGGTGAGGCACTGGAATGGGTTGCCCAAAGAAGTAGTAAATGCTCCATCCCTGGCAGTGTTCAAGGCCAGGTTGGATAGGGCCTTGAACTTCATCTAGCAAAAAGTGTACCTGCCTGTGGCAGGGTGGTTGGAACTGGATGATCTTAACGGTCTTTCCAACCCAAATCATTCTGTGATTCCATGTTTCTATGAATAGTAAAAAAATAAGTTTCTGAAATGTTTTGCTTCTTTCAGAAACTGGCTATCATGAAATACCGAGATATATCAAAAGCAGTGGGTATCAAGATTCTCGGTACTTTTTATCCATTTATTATATGAAATACTTGAAAGCAAAGTTAGAATTTTCATTTTTACATCCCAAATAAAGAATAATCTTTTACAATACAGCTTTAAAAACACAACCTTCCAACAGATTGATAGTATTTAGTATTTTTTCATATATTACTGTTTGATTGGCCATTATGAAGATTTGTGTTGTATCAAGTCTACAAGATTGCTGCATCTCAAAGCTCAGCATGAATTTCAAGTTTAGATTGTTTCATGCACCTGTACCTTAGTAATTTTACCTAAGATCATTTGATATAACATGAATGTTTTTGTCATGCTTTATTTGGAGCATTGTTTTTCTCCTGTTTACACAGACAGCCTAAAAAAAAATAAAAAATGCTGTAAGACAAATGGAATAACTTTATATTTTTCCTGTGTCATTCACTTTGTTCTTCTTTGTATTCCCCAGGGCTTCATGCCCGAGTGAGTGCCTGAGGCTGATGACAAGAGGTTACTTTGAGCAGGGAAAACAATTAAGCTCCTCATCAAGTAATGAATTTTCTGCCTATCACCTTTTCATACTGTGAATGACACCTGCCTGATGCAGTTCCAGCTGACATGGATAACGTGTTATACATAAATTTCTGGACTTAATGATCAGGTATGAAGCTATAAGATAAGCCCACCAACTCCTCTATGTAAAAATACTTTTTCCATCTAAACTTGCTCATTAATATAGCTATGTCAATGATTTGGGAAGAGAAGCTGGTTAAAGTACTAAATATACTAAAGTATGCTAAATATTACTGTAAAGCCAGATCGTAGGCTAGTGTGTTGCATTCTGGTCACTTTTGAGGAAAATTGCGTTCAGGTATTCATTTAAGGTATTCCTTAGACCCACTCTCAGTGAGACTAAGTATTCATCAGCTCTGAGATTTCTTTTGCTTAAACAATCCTAACTGTGTTATACACAGAAATAACCACAATGTGAAATACATTTCTGTTATATTTTCTGGCAAAAATTCTTTTCATGTTTGTTTAAATAAGCAGGCTGAATTTCATCATGGACAAAGTTTTGTTTATTTTACATTTCTGGCCTGCTAAATTATATTATGTCAAATTATGGCAGATTACAGGGCACCGCATCATGTTACACAGTTCTCATTGTAAATCAATTCAACGTGACACAATATGACAAAGTAATGCAATATATCAGTTCTATAGCCACAATCTTTAAGTAATGAGGTAATATTTCAGCACTCTAACCAGAGTACCTATTTAGTATTAAATATTCATCATCTACTCCAACAGCAGCATTTGGAACAACTGGGTCAAGTATCCACAGGAAAGGGATGTTTTTATTGTCTTCTCTAATTGATGAAGCAGTACCATGCTAGTATTCTTTCCACATTATACAAACTCATTTTGTTAAAACACTCACTATACATGTCAACAGTTTACATATCTTCAGCTGATAAATATATGTGTTACTAAAACACACAACTCACTAGGCTTTTAAGCAGCACTGGTCTTCCTTAAATTCCTGAGTGAACCTACTGCTTCAGTAATCAAAATCCTATTGAATAAAATATTTCATTTGTGCAAGATTGGGATGTGAACTGAGTGTTTAATGGCAAGAAAGTGAATTTTGCTCAATAAAAATAAGCCAGTTAATTATCGTAGTAATCTGTACAGTAAATCCATCAGGAGTGACCAGAATACTACTGCCTTTCTCCACAGAGCAAACACAGCACTAAGCAAGCTGCAGGTCACATTTATAATGCCTCACCACCCATGTTCTAAGGATTCATGTAGAGAGTAAGGCTGCAATAACACTTCTGTAGTATCAAGGTAGTGCAACACAAAACATATGCCTACAGTGAGACTGTAACGTAGAACACAGGTACTTGAGCTAGTTTTCGTAACCAGTGGGAATTTGATCTGTGATGTGGAACTCAATACAAATTTGGACAGTAATCTACTAATCTTCTGGAGAGTGTCCACACTCACCTCTGTTACTAAAATAATGTTGTTACACTGTGCTACATTAAGTGTGATGTCTTGCTGTTGTTTCTGCCAACTAACCCTTGCATTTAAGAGGAGAAACCCTTATAAAGGTAACAGTACTTTCAGTTAGTGCCCCTTCAAACATCCAATATAGTGAGAGTGATGAATAGAGAGGCTAATTAAGCAGCCTAAATTTCCAATGTAGTTATTCCATGAGCTTCTCCAATTAAATAGCTTAAATGGAAAAGAAAAATATTTTAGAAAGGCAGCTTTTCTTTGGTATTTTCCAATTTAGTTAACAATGTAGCCAGCTGTATACCCCTTTCTGCCATATCAATAAGAGGAGCAGCATGAGGAAAGAATTTAGAAAGCAATGTGGCTCCTTACCCCAGCATTTTTGATATTATGTCTGTTGTTGATTTATGGCCCAAGGAAGAAATGTGGGGAATAAGGATGAGAAGGAAGGGAAAACAGGCAGAGAACCATTTTACAATTTTATTAATCTTTTTATCTATATTTAAGGTCTTTCTATATTTAAGAAGTTCTTTCATCCTGTCTTTTGACAAAGAGGGCTTTTATATAAAGAGCAAACACTGTTATCCAGAAAATTATATCTGGGTCTTGTTCCTGGTTCCCAGAATGTATAGTGAAGCATATCACCACTTTTGAGAAAAATCATTATTCAGGCAGATAAACAGAATTTGTATTTACAAAATTGTCTGTTTCTTCTTTTCGATAAATCGCACCAGAGACATCTGAGAGATAAAATACGTTCTCTTTTAACACTCCGTTATAAAAACCAGTCTCTCAGTCTAAGAATATGAATCAGAATACTGCTAAACTGTACCTTAATTGCTAAGAGATAAGCTCCTTAATATTTGTATGCAAATATAGAAAATAGAGGGGTTTGTAATTGTGTATGTAAGAATGTTATGGATCTTCAAACTAATTTTCACATTAATTTAAAATGCTTCATTACAGTGTCAAAGTCTATTTCTTTTTTTTCTTACAATATACTACTTTTTCTTTTATTGATACCTATCTACCTGTCTCTCTATCTACTCACATACATACATACAAAACCCATTGACATCTAGCAGGAGAATCAAGTCTTTCTTTTAAAATAATAATGAAGTATTAAATGAAGAAAAAATGCATAAGACATAAATAATTTCTAAAATATATTTTTTGTTGTTGTTGTAGGTACTGAAAATAATACATGTCAAAATACTTCACACGTATTACCAATTCTATATTGTAAATTTGCAATATGTTGTTTAAAAAGAGAGAAAGATTGTTTTAGATGAGTAATTCAAGCACTAAGTATGAAGTTTTAGGTGGATAAACTACTTCAGTTTGGTGTGATGAACAAGTAAAATTCAGAAATTATGCTTATCTATTTTTTTAGTCAAACAAATTTTCACTTGATTACGAAGTAGTGGTTTATATTGCAGCTAACTACATATTTTGGGGTTTTTTTTAGAAGTACACAACTAAAGACTATAATAATTTTTAAAGCTTTCCAAAGTATGAGCTGTTATGTGTGTCTTACTTTGGTAAGGCATATTTCATTTGAAGCTGAGAATTTTGACATGCAGTGCTGGATTGAACAAATCTGTATTTACTTGCACATCTTTTATCTGAGGTTGGTAATGGGTACTGCATATCAGCTGTGCATTCTTGAGATTCAGTTACACCATTTGACAATACTAAAAATTTAAATCCTCACTGCAGAACAGGTAAGGGACCTACAGGAAATCTCTAGTGGAATCCCTGACTACGCAACAAAGCTAACCTAAAGATGTAGTGCTAGTGCATGTCTTGTGAAAATCTCTTACTGTAGGTTGGAAGGATACTCAGAGGAAAAGATTCATTCCCTCAGTTAAAGTAACCCTAAGGCTGGGAAGTTTCAAGCTATTAAAATCAATATTTTGTCTTTATGTGTTCACACAAATAAAGGATTTGAAAAGTTATCCTGCAGATTTTGTTCAGAAGAAAAGTCAGATACCTTCATGGAATTATGAATTGAAAAGGTTTTGAGAAATTTGTTTTGTCTTGCCTGGTCACTGAGTTTGCTTACTGTTTTAGCAATACAGAATATTTTTTCACACTTATTTCTAGGAAAGTATTAATGGATTTAATCTTCATGTATTTAGAAGACTACCTTATTGCACACAGAGGTCAGTTATTTCCCTCAAATTACCTGGAAGTCTGCCACTCTTATATTAGAAGATATACTATTTGCAGTACTTCTGTTTTGAACAGATGCATCCCCGCCTTGACAGGAGGGCTGGACTAGATAATTTCCAGAGGTCCCTTCCAAAACTAATGATTCTGTGATCGCATCCAGTAAGTGATCTTTATCATCTCAAAATGTAGTTGCTTGCTCTTTATGGTTCAATCTATACATCCTGGCAGTATTCTCTACCAAATTTATTATGTAAAAATGCACCATAGTGAATGTTGCCATGTGATCAACACATCTGCTCACGTTAATCTAGGTTACTTACTCTCCATCTCTTCAATTATACTCCCTCTTTCACTTCATACATGTGGACATGTTTTTGGTATAGAATTTGAACTCTTTCTGTAAATGTGGTTGTCTATGAATATTTACCCAAAATAGTCACTTTTATGTGGCCAGGTAATTTCAAGTCCAAGTAAGAATTCAGCTTGCATTCTTGCTATTTTGTTTCTACTAATAGTAAACTGAAGAAAGCAACAAACAGAATGGTACAGATTTGTATATGATTAAGTATAACTTGGTATCTTCACAGAATATTTGCGATGCATAGTTTGTAATTGCATTTGTAAGTAGTAAAGTAAAATTTGAAAGATGGTGAAGACAGAGTAATACTATTAAAGCATACAAAGAAATCATAAGAACAAAATAAAATCGTATGCTATTTAAACATTGCTGGTAATGGACAGTACAGAGATGTATAGAGAAGATTAAACATCTATTTTATACTAAAGCATCCTTCAGCTTATCTATGTATAAGGAGAGTATGTTGTGTTTCACGTTTGTTCTCAGGAGGCTGGATTTGCTTATGTAAGTAACATGAAATAGCAAACAATACCATATACTAAATATTATGCTATGTTTGGCCACTACAGGAAAAACAGAATTATCTTATCAGTTGAAGCACCACTCAGTGCAGCTAGGTTTTAAATAGACTAGCTGCCTACAGCTAGCACTACTTTTAAGTGTGCAAGAAGTTACTATTTCCTGCTTTTTTCATCATACCTAATACTAAAATTCCTAATTTTTATTTTTAAAAAACTTTTCTAACGGGATTTAGACAATACTATATTAATAGCAACACATATTATTGATATAACAACAATAACAGAGTCTCATATACATACACACATATCTACATAGCCTTTTGATTTCTGCGGTCTTGAAATACAATTCACTTGGCTTGGGAACCAACAGATGCTTTAAAGATGCTTGTTGCGAATATTCTGGCCTGTACACTTAATTTCACTTTCAATACAGGCAACCTTTTATAAATAAAATTTATTCCACTAATAAATCACTATATTTCTCCCCACCCTCCCCACACAAGGTATCACAGTAATCTTATTCAGAAAAAAAGGTAAATAAGCAGTTTCAGGCATGACCCATCTGCAGTGAGTGGCTCCTTATTTAATGCAGATTTTCAACTACATATATTTACAATATATGTGTATATCAGCTTTCTTTCTCACCCAGAAGCCTGGAAAACTAAAATATCAAGTCTCCTTATGTCTTATGCTCAAGACTTGTAATCACTCATATTGTTTTATCTAAACAAATAAAATAACACATTTTCTCACTAGTGGAGAAATACGAGAATACATTAAATTTAAAATAGCAGACCAACTGATAGGTCAAGACGGACTGACAGTTGTATACAGCACACCTTCAATCTTTCTTCTTTCCTTCAGTACATTCCATCTTGAGGGTTTTTTTATGTGTGATAGACTCCAAATTGTTGACAGACTTGAGATGCTTTGTTTCCCTATATTGGCTTCTGCTGAAATAATATGACCACTTAGATCACTAAGTGGTCATCAGTTACTTAGGTCTCACCATGACCTTGCGGATAATTTGGAATCTTGAGAGACTGATTGAATATAAACCCCCTTGATAGTATAGCTATGGTAGAGGCACTCTATATGAGTCTCTTACTTCTTCACTGGTTTTGAGTTTTGAATCATTCCCTTACACAATAATTCGGATTGCAGTCTTTCTTCACCTGACATCTCAAATGAAACGTATTTTGTGCAGTTTTGTTCACTATCCAAAAACTAAAATAGCATTATATTATCCTTCTTTTAGTTTTAACCAAAGATGTTAAATTAAACAGCTTTCACAATCATTTAACTCTTCTTTCTCACCAGTAGTTGCAGTCATCAGATCATGTCTGCATTTCTTCATCATAGAATAGAATGGAGTAGAATATTTCAGTTTGATAGAAAAAGAACAGGGGGTATTTGGGACATGATCATGAGCCAGTAATGTGCCTCCGCCTCAAAGGCGGCTCCCAGACTGCATTAGGCAAAACATTGTCGGTGGGTTAAGGGATGTGATCCCTCCCCTCTACTCACCACTAGTGAGGCCTCATATGGTGTCTGTCTCCAGTTCTGGCCTCTCCAGTACAAGAGAGACACTGACAAACTGGAGATATTCCAATGAAGAGGTACAAAGATGATGAAGGGACTGGACAATCTCTCCTAGGAGAAAAGCCTGAGAGAGCTTGAAATTTTTAGTTTGGAGAAGAGAAGCCCTGGGGGAGATCTTATCAATGTGCATAACTACCCAAAGGGAGGGTACAAAGAAGACAAAGCCAGGCTCTTTTCAGTGGTGTCTAGTGACTGGACAAGAGGCAATGGACACAAACACAGGAGGTTCCTTCATCAGAAAACACTTTTTTACTCAAGGGTGGGAGAGCACTGGTGCAGGCTGCGCAGAGTGGCTGTGGGGTCTCTATCCTTGGAGATATTCAGAAGACAACAGGAGCTAGTGCTGGTAAACTGGTTCTTAGGTAGACCTGTCTGAGTAGGGGAGTTGGACTAGCAGACCTCCAGAGTTCCTTTCCCCCCTCAAACATTCTGTGATCCTGTTATTCTATTTTACTGTATTAGGTAGGAGTTCCACTCAAGAATCATGATTTGTCTGAATATATAGGAAAAAAGATGGTCCTGATCAAGCTGAAGAATAAGATGCAGCAACACACACAGTAAAAAATCCAGGAAATATTTAAAGCTTTGCCCATTTCAGGATTTACCCAGACACTTATTACAGTGTGCACAGTCCCTTTGTCGTGGTTTAAACCCAGTCAGGTAATTCGTTCGCTCACTTCCCCCCCTTTTCTTGCCGGACGGAAAGGAGAATCGAAAAGAATGCAACTCCCACAGGTTGAGATAAGAACAGTTTAGTAACTAAGGTATAACACAAATCACTACTGCTACCACCAATGATAATAATGATAAAGGAAATAACAAGGGAAGAGAATACATCATCTCACCACCAGCCGACCGATAACTTGCCCCCCCAGCCCGACCAAGCTCTGACCGATACCTCCTCCAACCCTGCAGACTCCCAGCCCTTCCGGCTAACTCACAGTTACATCCTGGGCATGACGTGCTGTGGTATGGAATACCTCTTTGGTCAGTTTGGGTCAGGTGTCCTGTCTCTGCTTCCTCCCGGCTTCCCCTCCTCCCTGGCAGAGCATGAGGCTCACAAAGTCCTTGGCCAAACCTAAACATCACTATCAGCTCTGTTCCCAAGCTGAAAGTCAAAACACTGCACTGCACCAGCTACCAAGGAGGAGAAAAATGACTGCTACTGCTGAACCCAGGACATTATCCACCCCTTATTCCATACCATTCACGTCATGCTCAGATCCCACATTTTCAGTATACCATCACTCTTATCTCAGTGCATGGACCAGTCCCTATAAAGCTGCTGAGTCCATCTGGTCCATGATGTCAGGCTCCATCTCTTGTAACAGTCTTCCAGAGCAGGAGAGACTGTGTGCAGTGTTCACACTCGTGAATAACCTGGGCAATAGTGTCCATTGCTAAGTCCACCCCTCGATCATGAGTCCATCTCTGTGTTGCATCTCTGCTCTGATGGCCTGAAGTGCATTGGGCTCACCAGGCTCAAAATAATTCACTGTCCCCTTCAGCAGTTTCTGCAGCTTGTTGCTGGGGACTCCATACAGCTGCCTTCCATCTCCGATGCTTCCAAAGCACTGGAGGGGCCCAGTGGACTAGATACTTGCCCATACTGTCCCACACACCCTGCCACTCATGACTGTCCAGCCTTGGGGAAAACCTCTTGGTCCCCCTATATCCTCGTCTAACCCCAGACAAGACCCAAACCTGACTCTGCTTAACTTTTGAGATCAGACAAAATGGTGGTGGGTAGAACACAGTCTGTGTGAGTGCCAACATGCTGATCCCCATCACAATCAGCAGGCAGGTCCCAAGGATGCCCAAAGGCCATTCAAAACCTTCAGAACTCTCAAACGATGCTGCTGTACTTGTCACTGGGGCTGGTGTAGCTGCTGTACTTGTCACTGGGGCTGGTGTAGCTGCTGTGCTTGCCGGCTCTCCCACCGCCAGCTTCTCTTTTCCTGAGTCCAGCTCTTCCTCCTCTGCCTTGCTGGGAAATGCTGCGTGGTCTCCTGCATCCTCCTGGGGCTCGGCGGGCGGCTTCCGGGAAACGCTCTCGGCCGTCGCGGGGCTCGGCTCGGCCGCGGGGCTCGGCTCCTCCGCGGGGCTGGGCTCGGCCGCGGGGCTCGGCTCTTCCGCGGGGCTCGGCTCTTCCGGGGGGCTCGGCTCCTCCGCCGCCTTCTCCCGCTGCTCGGCAGCCGCTTCCTTCTGCTCCTCGACCGCCCCGACCTCCTCCACCGGCGGCCGTCCCCTCGCGGCCTCCGGCCCCGCTCCCGCCGCCGCTTGGTCCCCGGGGCCGCTCTCCCGGGCCGGTTCGGCTGCCGCCGGCTCCCGGGGCCGCTCCCCCTCAGCTCCCCGCAGCCTCACGAAGATGGAGAGTAGGGTGAGGGCCAGGACGGTGAAGAGCAGCCGGACGGCCAGGTACAAGTCCACGGCCACGTCCGTCCCGCCCTGCTGTTGGAGCCCACCCGTATTACAAGCCATTGCCATAAAGCACAGTGAGACCAGAACCTTAGCCCAGGCCCCATACTTGATAAACACTATCACAGCAAATACCGGCTCTACGTAAGTTACAACATTCTGAAGCTGTGAGATCAAGCGAAACAACTCTGAGAGCCAATAAATCAGCATTGTGACGAGTGACTATTAATCCAGTCAAATCTGTCGTTATCTCAACCCTTCGGGCCCCACGTTGGGCGCCAAAAAGAACTGTCGTGGTTTAAACCCAGTCAGGTAATTCGTTCGCTCACTTCCCCCCCTTTTCTTGCCCTCCCCCTGCTCTCGGAGGGACAGAGAGGAGAATCGAAAAGAATGCAACTCCCACAGGTTGAGATAAGAACAGTTTAGTAACTAAGGTATAACACAAATCACTACTGCTACCACCAATGATAATAATGATAAAGGAAATAACAAGGGAAGAGAATACATCATCTCACCACCAGCCGACCGAAACTTGCCCCCCCCAGCCCGACCAAGCTCTGCCCGATACCTCCTCCAACCCTGCAGACTCCCAGCCCTTCCGGCTAACTCCCAGTTACATCCTGGGCATGACGTGCTGTGGTATGGAATACTTCTTTGGTCAGTTTGGGTCAGGTGTCCTGTCTCTGCTTCCTCCCGGCTTCCCCTCCTCCCTGGCAGAGCATGAGGCTCACAAAGTCCTTGGCCAAACCTAAACATCACTATCAGCTCTGTTCCCAAGCTGAAAGTCAAAACACTGCACTGCACCAGCTACCAAGGAGGAGAAAAATGACTGCTACTGCTGAACCCAGGACACCCTTTAACCTTCAGCATCACAGTGGCAGCTAAAAACAAAGAAACAAAGAAAGAGAAAAGCAAACCCTAAGACTCTGAAAGGGGGCGATGACACAGGGCTGATAGACTCAAAACTGAAAAAAAAAGCAAAGAAAGCAAGAGATTTTGGAAAACAACTTGCATCCAAAAAAAAACCCCAATATATATACATATAAGAATAAAATAAAATCTTAAACATTCATTACTGAGTACATAAGCATATAGTCTCATTTTTATAAAACTGACCAGGCTTGCAACTTTTTAAACTAGACCTAATAAACTATACAGATGGTTCTTAGAAATCATTATTGAATTACCTCTTTGACTAGTGTTGCAACGGGTGTTTTGATGGCAAGGGAAGCTTCAACTCTCTAAGTGATTTCAATCTCCCTGTTTGACTGCCACGCTGCTCTTCCCCAAGGAGGCACACACTGAAGCAACAAGACCTTCTCTGAAAGTGAGCAGAGATCTCGTTTTTCTTCCACTGACACTTTTTGACGGGAGGTAAGGCAGACGTACAAAGAATGCAAGGCCATTTTAAGGTGAGGTTAAATGTTATAGCTGCTGTAATCTAAGAGTTTACTGCAGCAAAAAGGAGGAAAACACTCCTTCCACCCCATTCCGCTAATAGCCTTAGTCTCCCTGGTCTTTTGCTGATGTTATTCAGGTCTCAGATTCATTAGGTCCTTAGATGACATGATTCAAATAACTAAATTATTTGAAAACTAAACATTTTTTCTGCTGAATTAACTTTCCATCAGGCTTGTGCTTAGAGTGGCTCATGAGAGTTTGGCAAGCTCCAGAATCAAAGTTGCTAAAAAAAATTCTCCAGAACAGGGAAGGACATATCATGATATCCCTTTAGTGTTACCAAGATGCTATAGTGGCTCAGCTGTTGCATTGAACTCATACACACCCTCACTTCCTACGAGGGAGAATAGGAAAACATATTAAATGATGGTTAACACAGGTTACAGCAGGAAGGAGAATATCGACCTCTTAAATTTGAGTTTCTCTTACTTTTGTCCTACAGTACCAGAAAAGTTCAACTTGACAAATGAAAGTTGAGCAAAAAGGATAAGAAGTACTGGAGAAAGGAGGTAAAGCTTAACTAGAAACAATTATCAACTCCTCTTTTATTCAGAGCATACTTTAATTTTATAGAGAACATTTCCATCATTACTTATATAGTAATGTTTAAGTGTATAATTACACATTTGAAAACACAAATTAGTAGTGATCCTTGGTTCATGTGAAAATATGTATGCTTGCCAAGGTTTCTTAATGTTAATTGCTACTCAAAAAATAGTCAAATTATAATTTGATTTTTTTTTTTTTTTTTACTACAAGTGTGTATAATCATAACACATCCTGGAAGTGCATCCCAAGTAATAACCACATAAAACACATTTATTTCATACCCACAAAATAATGAAAATTTGGGGCATCAAATTAAAAAGCAGCAGTTGAGGAATTCTTTAAAATTCCTTTGAAGAAAATTTGTTCATCTGCTTTAAACTCTGAAAATGCAGTTTTCAAAATGTGAGAAGCTATGGGCAGTTGAAAAGTGTTGCTAGTCTTCAGCAGCAACTGGAAGAGGAAAGTAAAAACAGTTTTATATCCAAACAAATAATCTACCCCTCAAAGCCTTATTAATAGAAACATTTTAAGATAGGAATTTCACAGATTGGCATGGAGGGGAAAACAGAGACAGTTGAACATACTGAACCTGGTTCTACCCTGATTTATTCCATGGGTTTCAATGTAGTGACTTTCAGCAGTGCAAGAAAGAGGCAAACAGGATAATAAATGGCATTCAGAACAAGTTATAGAATCATAAAAATATAGAATAGTTAGGGTTGGAAAGAACCTTAAGATCATCTAGTTCCAACCCCCCTGCCATGGGCAGGTGGGCAGGGACACCTCACACTAAACCATGTCATCCAAGGCTCTGCCCAACCCGGTCTTGAACTCCACCAGGAATGGAGCATTCACAACTTCCTTGGGCAACTCATTCCAGTACCTCAACACCCTCACAGTAAAGTACTTCCTCCTTATATCCAATCTAAACTTCCAGTTTTAACATGATAGCCCTTGTCCTATCACTACAGTCCCTAATGAAGAGTCCATCCCCAGCATCCCTATAGGCACCCTTCAGATACTGGAAGGCTGCTATGAGGTCTCCACGCAGCCTTCTCTTCTCCAGCCCCAACTTTCTCAGCCTGTCTTCATACGGGAGGTGCTCCAGTCCCCGATCATCCTCGTGGCTCTTCTCTGAACTTGTTCCAACAGTTCCATGTCCTTTTTATGTTGAGGACATCAGAACTGTGCACAATACTCCAAGTGAGGTCTCTCGAGAGCAGAGTAGAGGAGCAGGATCACGTCCTTCGACCTGCTGGTCACGCTCCTTTTGATGCAACCCAGGATACGCTTGGCTTTTTGGGCTGCGAGCACAAACTGCTGGCTTATGTTCAGTTTTTCATCTACCAACCAGTTTTTCCATCTACCCCCAAGTCCTTCTCCGCAGGGCTGATCAGCTCTTTTCTCTGCCCAACCTGTAGCTGTGCCTGGGATTGCTTCAACCCAGGTGTAGGACCTTGCACTTGTCATGGTTAAACTTCATAAAGTTGGCAACAGCCCACCTCACAAGTGTGTCAAGGTTCCTCTGGATGGCATTCCTTCCCTCCAGCGTATCAACCAAACCACACAGTTTGGTGTCATCAGCAAACTTGCTGAGGGCGCACTCAATCCCACTGTCCATGTCACCAACAAAGATGTTGAACAAGACCAGTCCCAACACTGATCCCTGAGGGTCACCACTCATAACTGGTCTCCAACTGGACATTGAGCCATTGACCACAACTCTTTGTGTGAGGCCATCCAGCCAGTTCTTTATCCACTGAGTGGTCCATCCATCAAATTGAAGTCTCTCCAATTTAGAGACAAGGATGCTATCAGGGACAGTGTTGAATGCTTCACACAAATCCAGGTAGATGATGTCAGCTGCTTAGCCCATATCCATCAGTTCTGTAGTACCATCATAGAAGGCCACCAACTTGGTCAGGCAGGTTTTCCTCTTAGTGAAACCATGTTGGCTGTCAGCTATCGCCTCATTGATTTTCATGTGCCTAAGCATGCCTTCCAGGAGAATCTTCTCCAAATTTTGCCAGGCACAGAGGTGAGACTGACTGGTCTGTGGTTCCCTGGGTCATCCATTTTCCTCTTCTTGAAAACAGGGGTTATATTTCCCTTTATCCAGTCGTTGAAAACTTCACCTGACCGCCATGGTTTTTCAAATGTCATGAACAGTGTCTTAGGAACTTCATTTGCCAGCTCCTTCAGCACTCGCGGATGGATTTCATCAGGTCCCATGGACTTGTGCGCTTTCAGGTTCTTAAGATGGTCTCAGAGCAGATCCTCTCCTACAGTGTGCGCAAGCTCTTCATTCTCACAGTCCCTGTGTTTGTCTTCCAAGACTTGGGTGGTGTGGTCAGAGCTTTTGCCAATGAAGACTGACACAAAGTCATTCAGAACCTCAGTCTTCTCCAAATCCAGGGTAGCCAGTTCTCCCAATAGCTTCCAGAAAGGGCCCACATTGTCCACATTCTTTCTTTTATTTGCAATGTACCTATAGAATCCCTTCCTGTTATCTTTAACAACCGTAGCCAAGTTTAATTCTAAGTTATATTGCTATAATTTCTTCAGGGATGTTATATACCTTTCTATGTGAGACAACAATTGTAATGACTTCATTGAGATATAAAAGCAATATTGAAGCACCCCAAACAAACAAAATTTTTAATTTCACCTGAAAAAAAATACTGCAGAAAACCCTATATATTTATTGGCAAGAAGAAGAGCCCAACCCTGGATGTTTCAGAATAACTTCCACCTTCAGCAACATAAAAAATAAAATATAAGAAAAGATTAAGGGTATAACATTTTTTACTTTTTGAGGGATATTTACTTTCTCCAGCATAGAAAGGAAGACTAAAATCTACAAAAAAAAAAAAAAAAAGTTAATCCTTGAATCGTATGCTTAAAATTCTTCACGTTTCTTTACCTTAAAAATAGGTTGCTCCAGAAAGTTAATAGTGGTAGCTGTTAGAGCTTTTTGAATGGGCTTTCATATCATTTGGGGAATGAGGAGTGGGATGGGGACAAAGAACCCCCTACAAATCTTTGGAAGCTTTTCAAACAAAATGGTTTCCTTAAAACAGATCAAACCAAGGTCAGTCTTAGAACAAAAGAATTCAGATCCACTTTTAGGAAAACATATTAAAAATATATATAATCTGAAAAACATTAGCTTGAAGCCAATATTAATTCATTTAACTGTGTACTTGCTGATATTTCTGTGAGGTTTGTACCTTTTAACAGGGACAGCAGGTACTTTGCAAACTTTGTCAATTAAGAGTATATAAGTAACCAGAATTTTGTTACTACTTGATCTGAAATCTCTTAAGAGATGGGGACAGAGAAATGCAGGAGAAGTAAATTCTGCTACTTATCTTTTTTTCCATGAAAAAATCAACAAATATCTACTCAGTTGCTTAAATACCAGTGTCTATTAAAATTTCAGATATTTTGCTTAACTGAAAAAAGGGGCTGAAAGATATAACACAAAATTATGTGAGGCCTTGAACTTTTACCTGTAGCCATTCAGGGCATCTCATTGTTTAAGAAGATGAATTACAGTTTGACAACATGCTGATGCATTTCAACCAAAATAAGACTGCTTTGTAAACGTGAACTAACTTTGCACGTTCTTTCCACTTTTGTTTCTCGATGTGTTTTACAACAGATATGATTCTCAGGATAAACCATCTTTTCACTCTGGCTCACTCAAAATTGTGAAATTATGTGTATGAAAATGCAGATTTGCTGTATTTCATTAGACTTACTTAGGTCTTAATAGAATTACCAGATAATTGAATGTGTTGTCTTGCTAATGGTCTGTGCAAAAGACAAATACTCTTGAAACAAGAGAATACACTTCAGAAATAGTAATAGTGATTGTAAATAGTGACAAATCAGTCCTGAAACCTAGGAAGATGTATAAAGGGAAGAAACAAATAATGCCATAGCACATCCTCATGCTAGAGATACCCAGGTTTTGTCTGAAAGTATTCATTGCTGTTTTGCAAAACCTGTTGTTATCCAGGCCCCTAGGCCCTCCTTTTTCTAAGCACATTTTTTCCAGTAGTTACCTGTTAGAGTTCAAAGAACAGATAACGTCAAACAGTTGTGAATTACTCTTTTTCCAAAAAGTCCCCAAAAGACGTTATTTATGTCCACTGTCTAGAAATAAGATACTTACACATATTCCCCAATATAAAACAAGTAAGAAGGAAGAAAAATATAACACAAGCAAAAAGGTGCTTTTTTTACACCATGTTCTTTGTAATATCTGTACCTTCTAGAGGCTCACCCTGGGAGAAGAATAAGCTACAACCTCAAACAGTTGTTAAATAGTCACAAGGGAAAACTAAGAGCACTGCAGAAGGTCAAAACTCATCTTTTGATTTTATGATTTGTCTAGCATAAAGCAGAATGGAGAAGAACAGAACCTAAGAAGATATCAAGGAAGGAGTACATATATATAAAAAATATACATGTCGATGCTTAAGGTTTTTTGGGGTTTTTTTTAGAAGACTGTTAACATAAGAAAGAGAACAGCAAACTAAAAGTGGAACAGGAATGCCAGTGGAACCAGGAAAGGCAGAAGACTACACTTTAAAGATCATGGATTAAGCACCATTTAATAAACAATCTTTGTCTGAGTTTTCTTCATTTACAGAATAGTTTAATCTGTTTATGCTATACCAAATTTCGTATTACAGTTATTTACACAAATGCCCAAAAAAGATTTCAGAAGGCAGCAGAAAGTTCCAGATGAAAATGTCCTAATATGTAATGCGCACACTCTATCAAAGGAAGCGGGCACAGCTATTACTGCATAGCATGGTAGATTAAAAAGAAAAATAAAAAGGTGAAGATAGAACATAAAGTTATTAATCTTAATTTATTTACTATTATTTAATATTACCTCCCCATTTAAATCTTTTTTTTTTAATGTGTTTTGGTTGGTTGGGTTATTTTATCTTGCTTTGTAGAAAGGATAATCAAAGATATTTTTATGTTACTATTGGTTACTCCCCAATGCCAAATATCATAAACAATTACACTTAATTAGCTAGTGTTTTTTAAGCAACCCAACATTTTAAAGCAAACATATAATTGGACCCAAAGAAGGAAAGATGGAATCTGGTCTAGAAAAGAGTAGGTTTTCATACAAGCAACCTATAACAGGAAATGCCCATATTACCATCTCAGGCTGTTACACACTTAAGCGATTGCACAAAATGCTGAAATATCCATGGGTGTCCAGGAAGATTATAAGAGGGCTCTATATATTTAAACAAGAAGCTTGGTAGATTGGGAAAAACGCAGTTTGCCTGCATACTTGCTTTAAAAAATAGCTTTCTGATGTTAGGAGCCTCTAGGGAGAGTTTAATGAAAGCCTCTTTGCCTCAGTCCTTCTGAGGTCCATAGGAAACGAAGTACTTTAACAGAGTTCTTTGGAAATGGGACAGAATCAATCTCTCTTCTTTTTTCTTCAGCCTTTCTAAGGCTCTAGAGGAAAGGAACTTTCAGGTGTTGCATACAGGAGCAACATATACTGCTGCAATTTATTATTAATGCCTTGAAAATATTATATTCCATAAGTAGAGGAAGTTAAACACTAGACAATGCTCTTATATCAGACTTACTGATTTTATCCCTTATGGGATTCCAAAACCTTCTGCCCCCATCTTTATTACTTACTATTATCTTGCTGCTTTCATTCAGCATTACATTAAAAATATGATGTGTCTATCACTTGGGACTAAATATACAGTTCAGCATATCCACTGCACTTTCAAGTACACCATACACAGGCTCATGTATCACTGTTCTTGGTAACATGACAGCATGACAGCAGCCCAGCAAGTGCACTGGACAAGAAGCTACAGGCAAGATTTTTTCTATTTATTTTCTCTATAGGGTTCAACCCTTGCACAGCCCTATGTCTGTCTTTGGGGTTCATGTCTCAGAGCTTGTAATCAGGTAGGGTGTCAACTCAGGAATTAAGCAAGGCCAGGGTGTCAGCTTAAAACTGTCAGTGCTTTTCCCACATCTGCAGCAACTCCCGCGCTTGGAATAGTTCAAAAATGTCTGGCTGCTTCTGCAATTTAGAGATCTTTCATTTTTAGGTCAGCCTGCCTCACAAGCTCCAGGCATGCAGCAAGCATTTCAGATTAGGAGCCAGATGCTGTAACTCCTATTTAAACACAAAAGTTTAAAAGGCAAGAAATTCTTCTTTACAGATTTTTTTTTATCCCCCTGTTGTGGTATATGATCTTTATGCTTTACTAAGAAGCTCCTGGAGTTTGGCATTACAGATGCAACAACAGGCTTCTGTTATATATCCAACATCAGAGATTTTCTGAATTAAATATCCTGGTTCCCCATGCAAAAGGGTGGAACATCATAGCAAACAAGAAAATATCTAACTCCACAATTAATTTGTAGTATTTTAATGGGAGTTCTGCCTATACCTAGGTTTGAAATATATGTGGAAAATAAATACTCAATTTAACAAATTTAAAATCAGAAGTATGATTTTGCTTTTCATTATTCACTGTTTCAGAAAAATAACATTCTCTGGACAGTCAGCATCAACTTGCGGCAATGTTACATGCAGCACAATGGATTTTTGCTTTTTTTTTTAAAGGTTGGGGTTTGTTTTTTTGCTTGGGGGGGGTGCTGACAAAGCACTAGGCAGTAGGTACAATATATCTACAGTAAGTAGATCAGACTATTTTACGTGCAAACATGCTGCAATAAAGTGCCATCATTCAATCAATATAGATTAGTTAACATTTTTCTTAATGTATCTGTATTACTAGTTCATTAGATCATTAGCTGATAAATAGTGTGGGTAATGGATTGAGAGAGTAACTACATACCTTCAGGAAGAACCTGCCCGATAACAATAATCCATTAGAAAAACTGGCAGTATCCTCTGATCTATTGCCCGCACAGCTATGACTTGACGGAGAGTTTCATTCCCTCTGCTCAGCACACCAGAAGAAAATCAGCACAATTTAAATATTTCTCAGGAGGTGACAGCTCTCTAGATCCCTGGTTGCATTCTGTTCCCAGGGGTTGACAATCTGATGTTCCAGTGTGCATAGAGCAGTGAAGATGAATTGAAAAAGCTTGAGATAAATTAGGGATGGCTAAGTTAAAATTGTCTCTGCTCCCGAGTCTCTCATCTGCAGTCTGCAAGCCTATTTTGCTGTGAAAAAGCTAGATGGCAGGCTGCCTCAGTGAGTTCTTCTTAAGCGACAGGGAGCATTTTTAATGAAGAAAAATTCTCCCATTATCTAAGCTAATGTGACTGCAGCTAAATCTAGTCTTAAAAGTGCCTACTAGAATGAAATTAATTCTCGTTGCTTTTTTTAAGCCATGTTAAAAAAAAAAGAAAAGAAAAGAAAAGAGAAAACATATATCATAGCACTGCCCTAGATTTTTCTATCTGAAAGAAATACTCAAACTTTTAAAGCTGATAAATGGCAGCACATTTCATGAAATAGCTGTGCCCCACAATCTAAACAGGGGAAATTTTAACTGCTTTCTGAACTTTATCTGCTCATACTCGTATTATTCTTCCAGTATCTGCTCTTTCTGTTTTCATGTAACAGTTATTGTTTCTTGGCAATTATCTTCATTTTGAATGTTCCAGGAGAGAAAGTGGCAGTATTTTCCACTTCTTTACAAAAAGGAAGACTGACAGCTAAAACTCTGAACAATCAACATGTTAAATGTAATTGATGTTTTGAGATGACACTAAAAGGTTTCATTAAAAAAAATAAAATTCAACTTTGTAACATGTTGTTGATCTTTAATTATGAACCACATCTCTGACTACACTGGTTTACAAAGAAGATGGAACTGAAGTTTTCTGTATATCAGTTTAGTACCAAAGCTGTTTGACAAAGTCACTAAATTCAAGCTGTTATTTAAAAACTTGTTATTTAGATAGCTCAAGGTCAGGAGGTTATCATTACACATAGTAAATGAAAATTAATATTTTATTCTCTCAAACTTTGGATATAATTTTAGAAAAAGAAAAAAAGAAATAATTTGAAAAAGCCAGTGTCAGTCATGCTCCCTACTAAGGAGGCATTTTTTAAAATCTTTTCTTTAGTTTCAACTGATCTAGCTTTCTGAAATCCTTGGTATCTACCACCATGTCTTTTTCAAATTTGAATTCTCAGTATCACAGAAAATCAGGCCTCCAACCTAAACTGTGAATAAACAGAGATGCAGATGGATGCATGCCAATACAGTCCTAGTTCTAGAGCATTCTGAGAATGGTAATTATACCACCAAGAAATAGATGTACACCATGCTTCAATCAAACAGGCATGAAGAGTACCTGAAAATCTTTGGGACATGATTGCCGAGGTCTGTTTTGTTCCCCACCTCCCTGAGGTAAAAGATGCACACATGTTAACAGAACTCTGATGAAATGAAAAGGCGTGATCAACATTAACTGATTTCTTTGAGGGTTATGTCAAGAAAGACAGCAGCCCCACAGAGCCTTCGTGTTCCATGCTGACGGCATTACGTTCAGCCTAAATCTTTTAAACTGATGATCCTGTGGCCTCTGTCCTAGCAACATGCCTAGGATGAGGATGACTGAGCAACATGCCCCTTGGAGCATATACAAACACTTGACAAGACCCAATTTTTCAGTAAATCCAATATGCATAAAGGTAGCTCAAAATAGCATGTAATACTAGAGGGATTAAAAAGTTTCTTATGATGCCTTACTCTAGGATTATTTCTGGTGTTGTGACACTTATATTTCTTAATTCTAGATGTGACTGTATGTGCCCCAGTCATAGCCACTAATATTTCAATATTTTCCATGTAAACAGATCATGGTATAACAATTAAAACCAAATAAACTAAACAAACTAAACAATCAAAAAAATTTCAACAAACTCTCAACTTGGAGAGAAATTTTGATGCAATTTTGCAAATCAGAGAGACAACATGGGTAAATTGATGTAGTTTAAGCTCAGCTAGTAACTCAGAACCATTCAGCCACTCACTCACTGCTTCCTTCCTCCTTCAGGATGGGGATGAGAATTGAAAGAATGTAAACCCCATAGCTCAGATCCCCCCTCCTCCACTTTCCCCCTTCCCTGGATGGGAGTGGGGAGGAGAACCAAAAGAGTACAAACCCCATGGGTTGAGACAAGAACAGTTTAATAACTAAAATAAAGTGAAATAAAGTGAGCAGCTACTACTTCATGTAATTATCAATGACAAGCCACTGTTTTTCTTTGATCCTCAGTAACTTGTGTTAAATACCTACATCATTATACAAGTTTCTATTAATGAAAAATCTATCTCTAACAAATTTTAAAGTAAAAATAACTGTATTTATTTCTAGTGGTATCATTATTTTACAAGGTCTGATTCATTCATGTTTAGTAACATTAACATGTCAATTTTTAGGAGGTTTCTTTTTGGATTCTGGATGTGACATGGAAGAAAACATAGAAGCTATTTAAACTACAAAATAAACCAAAATGTTTTAGTAAAATTCTCAGCTTTGACCACATAATCAACTCAGTGTTCTCTTCTTAAAGTAAAAAGCAAAGAAAGAAAGGTGAATTTCAGGACTCAAAATTGTTTGTTTTTTTTTTTCAGCGAAAGAGGTTTAATAATCCCTGAAGATTATTAGGGATTAGGCCCAAAACACCCAGGAAAGTGTAGTCACTTTTAGAAGAAGACATGAATTCACAAGAATTTGTCAGACATTACCAGGAGAATAAAATGAATTGAGCCTTTTTTTAATTTTATTTTTAATTCTCTTTTCCTTTACAAGTTATCTACCAGTAGTAATATCTTTTTCTAATTAAATGAACAGTCCTAGATGTTCAAATTGGAAACAGAGGTGATGCTGTTGGCATAACATGCTAGATATTTTTCGTGTGCTGTAATCCAGTTAGGAAAACATGTTTCAAAACATCAGAAGACAGCAGCAGTATTGCAGGCAGAGGCTGAAAAAGGTGGTCATGGAGTGGTGCATATTGTTAACTCTGTGAAGTGATACCTTCCTGGAGAACAGAAGTTGTAATTGGTTTAAGAATACTTTGACCTGGGTATACCTTAGAACTTTAGGGATGATATTTCTAGAAGCCAAAGTTATACACTGGGCCCATTTAAAGGGTAGTGTAATTTCAGAGCTACTAAATCATTAGAAATATATCTATATATATCTCTACATAATAAGATACACTAAAAAAGTTGTATTTGGCAAAATCTTCAGAACTACAACTCTGCTTCAATTGGTAATTTTCAATGAAGAAAAAAACTCCATTTAGATGGAGGTTTCTCTTTTCTATTTCCCCATAATTTTTTACTGGAGACAAAATAGTAGTTAATGAATCCAGAATATTTTCTCCACTGTTTACCCTGCCTTTCTTGCATTAGATTTTAGTAGCAGAGAAGAACTTCTAACAGGGAACCTCAGTGGGAGTGGAGATACTCAATGAAAAGTCAGAAAGAGAGATTTTTAGAATTATAGAATGGTTAGAGTTGAAAGGGGCCTTAAAGATTTTTGCTACTGTACATTATATTTTGTGTATATATCTATAATAACTTTAAAAAAAACCCCACAGTGTGTGTACATATAAACATTTAGTAAACTTTTTCAAGTAGCTTTTCTGTTATTGTGGAATAAATTCTTGATTATTTTTTGCTGCTTAATATGTTTCTTCCCTGTTCACCCTTGAAATTTGTTTCACAGTGGTTAGTGCTTGCATGTTTTCCAGGCAATAGCTTCTTGCTAGTTTTCGTTTCTTACATTCATATAGGATTAGGTCTGGATTAAAATAAAACATAAAAATCTTTAATAAAAATATTTTTTGCTAATCTTAAAATTTAATAGTTGAAAGTTTCAGCTTGGCTGGGAGTACACCTTAATTAAATGTATGGAGACTACATAGTCTGCTGTTCTGCCAGTGGTTTTTGCGCACTAACAACTGATATGTGGGAAACAACATCCAAGATAGATGTATATATAATTGAAGAGGAAATTTAGATATTACTGTGCTATTTGGGACTGACTAGAGAACTTCAGTAAGAGAATTTACTTAAGCTAGAAACCTGTCCCTAGGACAGGGATTTAGGGTAGTGTCATCTGAAAGGCTCTCTTCAAACGTCAGTCTGCCACTGTATATGGTTCCTGGAAGAAAGCAGTTGAGACAGTGCAGAGAAGGATGGCAATATATGCTCTGTTCATTCTCCTTTTTGATTATTGTTAAAATTCTTGATTTCAAGCCTTCTTTATTACGCCTTTTAGAAAAGTCTCTTTCTTTAGATAATTTCATTAAACCTGCAAACATAGCACATTTGGAAAAAAAAAAGAAAAAAAAATCAATAATACACTTTAGTGGTTGCTATTAAGAAACCAAAACCAATAACAACAACAAAAAAAAAAATCCAAAACCAAACCTAAAAATACAACAATACTAAAACTTGATTTTGTCGAGAGCAATTAAAATAATTTAAGCAATTAAAAACTATTATTACAAAATAAAAAAATTCATACTGATAAAGAGACCTTATTTCAATTTAATTATATTAATGTCTTACATTATTCAACAAGAAATCTCTTAACAATTTTTATGTGATACACAAAGCATTTTTTGTTCTGGCTTCCATTGTCCTCTCTACTGGCTAGACTGTAAGAAAGCACATGTACTCCTAACATTTCAACAATCAATGATAAAAGATCCTTTAAGTTTCCTGCTTTCAACCTTTCAGATACATATTTGTTTCCTTCAGCTTTCATTTGCATTATAGTGAATAGGGTCTCACTTTGAACTCATACCATCACCTTTCATCTCAAAAGCTCAAGGCGAGTTTAATGTGTCTCTCTTGAAACCCATAAAATTTTCATTATGCAGCCTGAAGTCCCAGCAGCTGCATGTGATTTGAGAAGAACAGATTAAGATTCTAGAGAAAAAAAAAAGCAAAACAAAACCCCTGTTACAAAATTTCATCCAAGTGGAGCAGGGCTTTTAGATACTACAAAACAAATAAATAGTTAAATAGAGAAATAATATGTCAAGAGATAAGGAAGAACAAACATAAATTATAAACAGCAGTCACCCTGTGGGAGTATGCTGCAGAATTCAGAGCAGGTTCAAGCATGTCCAAACCTTTTAGTTTGTTCAGAAAGCTTGTGCTTAGCTCTGAGGTATCCTTGACTGGTTTTGCTGTGATAATACCTGATGAACCTGTCCTGGACATCCTGATTTTAAATATATAACTAACAATACTAATAAAAAAGGATCATCGGCTACTATTAGTTCTATTGAAATAAAATAGTGGGCTTTAATCCTAAAATTACCTTAAAGATAACATATCAGGTGGGGGAAAAAAAATCCTTTTATCTGATTTTGCCACTTAACACTTTATAAAGAGATTATTTAAGGAGATGTAGGGAAAATGACAGAAAGGTTCACAGCCTGTTTTCAGTTGTCCATCAAAACAAAAGAATGAAAAAAAAATGATAATTAAACATTACACACTGCTATTCAAAATTTCAAAGTATTATTATCCCTGTTTCATTTTACATAGAGCACATAGATATGAATCTTTGTACTAAGAAAAAAGAAAGTGTATCTTGGTAAAACAACCTCTTATTGTGAATTTATAGTAAATTTATCTAGAAGATAATAATCTTGGTCCATGAGAAACTATCTCCTAATGAAAATAGTGGTCAGGTGACAAGATATCCTTCCTTGTTTGGTTACTGAGAACTGGCTAATACTTCACTCACAGTTAGGGATCCAGGTGTATGAAACCTGATTTCTTCTATAAATATGCCTCCTATTTAGGGGCTGGAACTAGATGATCTGAGTCTTTCCAACCCTAAACATTCTGTGCTTCCATTATACATCCTTTTCAATAGGTTACATTATGAAAAGTGAGGTATGGGTGGTAGCTGTTTTCCAAAAGAAATCTGCCCAAATAAAACCATGTCTAGCATTTCCAACATTGAACACAGTTCCCCATCTTCTGTGTACCTGGATTTGATTTTGAAACATGTTTCAGAGACATGCATTGCAAAGATAAAGTGCCAGCCTGCATTCATACAGAACACGTGGATTCTCAATAGACCTATCATTCAAGACAAATCAGAATAAATTAAAAAAAAAAAAGTAGGGAAACTAAACTTTATTTCACTTTCATTATCTTTGTCTTCATTAGAAAAACAACTTTGCAGAGTCACAAACACAGTTTTCATACGCACTTGTCACACCAAAAGAAATTGTCACATGTTTCAGTACTGAATGTGAAGCTGCAGCAGCAAACCTTATTTAATGCACTAATGCATTCTCACATTGGAGATCAATATGGGCATAACCAAACGGGTTGACAAAAGTTCAGTGACTGATAGTACTCCTAGCATTGAGAGTACATGCATATTTGGAAAATGAAGTGACTTCTAAAAGCAATCAATTTGGTTGAAGTTAGATTAAAAAACAAAATAAAAAAAAAAACCAAAATCAACAAACCAAAACAAATAAACAAACAAATAAAACAAACAAACAAAACCTCAACAAACAACAAATACAACTGCATAGTTGAGAATATTCCTTTGGTATGCTTCACAAGAATTTCACTCAAAAGGAACAGACAAAAAAATACAGCCCAAACAAACAAAACCACTTCAGTTGTCTTTATGATTTCCATCATTCATTTTTCAAAACTTGCACAAAACAAGATTCATGGCTATAAGGAGATCAATTTAGGTTTTAAAAAGTTCAGATTTCCTATTATATAACATAGGTGTTTCAGTCTGAAATGTAATAAAGTGAGAATCCTAAAATAATCTCTGTATTTGAATAACAACTGGTTTAAACTTAGCTTTTGACTCCTAGACTGTACTTTCTTTAATACTACTCAACGCATTAATTGATAACAAACAGAAAAAAAAAATCAAAGGAACACCACCAAAAAAAAAAAAAAACAAAAACCAAACGAACAGTGGTATTCCTTAAAATAAGTTTGCATGTTCCAAGATGTTATTGGAAAAAGGGAATCACAGTGAATGCAATCCAACTGGATCTACACACAGTAGGAAGCACAGAATTTTTTCTTTATTAGAAATTCTAAGCGTAACCTGATTTTTTTTTTTTTTCTCCTAAGAACTGTAGCACACTGACTAAAATGATTCTCTGAGAAACTGGGCAGACCTAAAGTAAATCTTGGTGATGACATCTATTATTGTCAATTCATAGCAAAGTCCCTTCTGGTGGTGACAAACTATATCTTTTAAATGAATGAGGTGGTCAATTCCTTTGATGTATCACTAAGTACATTGGATTTCAAGCAGTAATAATTTAGACAAGCCTGTTGTTCATATTCATGCAGAAAATCCAACTAGATCATTCCAGTTGTGCTTTGTGGATTTTAGAAAATAACCAAGAAATGATTTAGAGATCAGTCTCCCTCTGAAACTGGCACATTTCTGTTTAAAACAATTGCTGAGATTTCTTTTACTCATCCTGACAATTAATGACATGACTGCTGTTTCACCTTTATACCTTTCATTTTGATACATTAATTTGCATAAAGAGCAATCCATTCACAATTTTGATACCATCAGAAAATCTCCCAAATGTTTAAGTTGGCTGTGTTTCAGTTATTTATTGTGCGATAGATAAGTCAGCATCTGAAGGAGACATCAACTCACTTTAGAAAACTCAGACTTAAAAACCCTTCTGTAGTTGCACTGCAGTTTTGACATACTGTTTACTTTTTTGTGGACACATATGCACTCTCCAAGGAATCTAGCACCTCTATTTAAAATAATTTACAATTCATATGGTCTACCTCAGTATAAAAACAGCTTATTGACTCCTTCCCTTTTTAGGAGGTAAAATGAACAATAATTTCTGCCTAGTAATCAATTTTAAACTTTCATTTTACTTTACCCCAACCCCACCCTACGCTCAAAAAAAAGAGAAATTTTGAAAGCAGTCAGTTTAACTATATAATTTTTTGCTCCCAAATCTATTTTTAAGTACCAAATTTAATTTTAATGGAATTCTCTTTAAAGAGCATGGGGGGAAATGAGAGAAGGAGAATAACAACAAAATGCCCACAAGCTCCAGTGAAACATGCACATATACTCATTTAAATGCAGCATAGAGGAAAGCTTATTTTATTCTCCCAGTGCTGTTTCTATTATGTAATAAATTAATATGGCAGTGTCCTTCTCACCGGTGAAAACAAAATTGGTTCTTTCACAAATATATTGCCTGTGTATTTAAAAAGGAAGTAATTCTTCACACACAGGATTTGTTTGTATTTCCACAGATATTTGAAAAGATTTTTGAAAAGATTTTCCCATCATCACTACCATGCAAGTCTCTCTCTCTCATTGTTCATCTCCATCCCCATCTCCACACAACACCACCACCAAATCACAGGTTTATTAATGCTCATTATGAGTATTATTTTAATATTACGCTTTTGACATTTTAAATGACCTTTTACACATTTTATTTTTTTTTTTAAGCAAAACACTGTGTAAACACTGTGACAGCAATTTCCCTTTAGCTGTGTGCAGCATTTTCATCAGCACCTGTTGCAGATCAGCTTTAGTAACCATTGTAACAGCTGTATAGGGAAGATGAATTCAGCTTCTAACCAAACATGGAAGGCAAGAGGTAGAAGGAGGAACATGAGAAAATGAACCTATCTCGCTTGGTCAAAGGGTCATTTCATGTTTTTTGTGGCTTGTTCCTTACTATGTTCTACTTATCTATATCAAAGAATGGTTCAACTTGTCTTACATGAGTTCAGTAGAGCACCACTGTTGCTTTCACAACAGTCAGCAAAAATTTGCCCTAGAATTCCTCCTTGTGCAAAATTTGTCCACTTCCTTATTTTGTAGTGATCCATGAAATGATAAACCATGGACATCACATTCGACATGATGATATGCTGGTAAATGACACAGAACATCCTCAATGACCCTTCTTGAGGAATACCACGACCAGCTGATCCCATCTGCAAGCTACATGCTGAAACTGGAAATGAAAATGCCTCTTCACACATCTTGAGGAGCAGGGGCTCCCTGTAATCCATGTATTTACAGTTATGCAGAGACAGAAAAGTCTCATTGTCAAGGATATGCCACTGCTACACACTTTCAGTGCCAAATAAGCTACGTAAGTTTTGGCTGCTTGGAAAGTGAAGGCAAAAGGAGAGAAGCATTTCATAACTAAAATGCTCTCAGCTAATAGCTTTGCTTTCTAAATAAAGGCAAGGCATCCCTACCTATGCTTGCTGTTTCCATGAGACTGTTGGTGAGAACTGGGCAAAACTCTTCCCAGTAGCTATATTCCTTTTCAAGGATCTTTTGCAAGGTCCAGGGTATGGAACCTGACGCAGTGCCAGAGGTTACGGTCTCTCCCAAGCTCTTCCACATGGCGTTCTTAGACTCCAACATGCAAAAGTCCAGCAAAGTGGTAGGCTTAATGGTGTGCTCCCACTCAGAGCTTTTCACAGTCTCCAAATTACATTTGCCCTGAGGTCTATTGCCTGATCTTCAAAACAACAGCTTTCACTGTTTTGAACCATAGAAAGCCCTTGAACGCATCAGTAGCATGGGAAACAAAACTGTGTAAGTTGTACTTTTTCCCTTCAACACATATCTTCTGTATGCTACAGGCAACGACTTTATTTGCTAGTACACAAATAGCAAAAGCAGCTCAGCTGACTATTTCTATTTAAATTACATGTGTTTTCTCTTCCTTCCTTTCTTTCAGGCACCTTTCTTTTCCCTGTGTTACCCTTCGAGTCTCCACAAGGACAATTTTTAATACAATTTTGGAGGCCTGCACAGAGTTCATGCAGAAAAGCAGCTAACATTAAGCAACCTTATCTGAAGAAGTTTGACTATCCCCTTTTAAATCAAAAAATAAATTAAAAAAAAATAATTTTTTTCAACTCTGGAGTACCTTGTTACCAGTATTAAATAAAAAGTTTTTAATGATATGTTTTATTCTTATGATAGCTCATTTAAAATATTTAAGGATAAATATACTGTATTTACCAAAAATTTCAGTGAATTATATGCAATTGCATTAATTTTGTTACCTTTCATCATCCTGAAACATTTCATACAGTACTATAAGACAGAGCAAATGAAGTCATTTCATTCTTTACGTTTTTAATAGCTTAGATTATTATTTTAAAGCAACTTCCTCCTCCCCCCCCCATTTAGCTATATTTAGTATAGCATGCTTTGTGTGGGAGATCTTCTAATTCTTTCACCTGAGCCCTAATATATCTGACGTATCAGTGCCATTAAAGCTGCTAATACTTTTGCAGCCCAAATCAGATTTCGTAACTAAACCTATTCACTTAATAACACATTTTTTGAGACTATGTCTCCAAAATAAATAGGAATATAAACAACTTTGGATTAAATATTTTCTTGCTTATATTATACTTGGGCTCTGACTCTTGCTTCTGCTTGAAGATGTAAACAGAATATACAGCAGGGTCAGTAAAAACAACAAGAAATTATTCTGGGGCTCTAGCATCATGTGGCAACACACTCTATGGTTAATGATTCTTCCTCTTTCCCCCCTTCCTCCTGTCAACACACATGGGTTTTTTTTTGATTTTTCTTTTTAATATAAATTTCCTCTTTCTCACAGCTACAAAGCTCCATCACTTCTTCAGTAACAAGAGGTCTGATGCTAACTAAAAATTGGATCTAATTAATCAGGATCTATAAACCACTAATTGCTTTATTTCTAAGCTGAGGAATACAATGTGATTCAGGTAGTCTTTGGCAGCCACCTGAAATGCTGTTTATACAAGAATCACCACTGCTGTCAACAGGGAAATGCTACTAGTAAAGCCATTTTACTTAAAAATTTCACCCATAGCTACATACTCTCTATTGGGAAGCAAAAACAAATGAAAGTTTAGTACAAGTTTTGTTAATTTATTCAACAGTTGCATGTAGTTAATCTAACTGCTCCTTAGCTCTGCCCATTTCAGGTTTATTACTCTGCTATGTCCTTGCAATATATGTTTAAGAAGAAATCAAATTACTACTAGTGATAGAAAATAACAGTAAGTAATCACTCATACTTCATTTCCTGTAGTTTTTCACAGCAGTAAACCATGGTAGGCGTATACCTATATGTACATGACTAACCTCATATTTTTCAAAGCTCTAAAATCATACCAGGGTATGCATCTACATCTATAATATGCTAAGCTACCAAAGTCAGCTCAGAATTGCAGTTTCCTATTAAGATGTGAAAGCGTCATGCAAATTCAAGACTTGAACGTGGAAATGCTTAGGCTGATGACCAAATAGACTTATACAAGGAGCTCTATGGACATCAAGAAATTATTTAAGCTAAACATATATATAACTATGTGCAAAGTTGATTTTCATTTTTTTCCCTGACTACAAAATTATTAGATAGTACATATGTGTTGTTTCTAAGGTATTATTTATTCCCATGAAGCAAAGTAAGAGAAACTTGAGCAGATGGAACTAACAAAGAATGTTCTTGCCCAGTAGTCATTTTATCATAACACAATTCCACAATATTACCTACACCACAGATTTTCAATGAGCTATAGTAAAATCGATATCATATACTCTGTTTATTTCCACTTAAGTGAGAGACCATTTATCAGAGACTGGAAGATCAGCTGTCAGAACAGTAAGTCTAATTTAAAAGCTTCTATTTTTACATTATCACTAGAATAAGTCAAGTTTTTCAGATACTACCAATTCTTCACAAGTACTTTGTGCTTTTATTTATTCCTCCACTAACAATTAAAAATTTTGAGGGCAGGGGAAGTAGGGAACAACCATAACATTAAGTGGTTGCATCTCACATAACAATACTTTACTTTTTCTTTATTAAGCAGATTTTTTTCTCTCTCTTTTCAGTTTTTCACTATTTCTCATAGTTTCTGCAAGTCATAGGAAACAACATCAGTACATTAGCTCAAGTAGGCAGGAAGGTTTTAATCCTGCCTGATTTCCTGCAAGGACAAACCAACCAGAACTCTGGGGATTTCAACAAAAGGCGAGGAACATCAGTCTTGGGGGAATACAGTTACACTGCATGATTTCTTATATAGAAAAAAATTTAGAGAGTTATTCACAAATGCCCACTTTGGGAGTGGTAAACTAATGAAGTTATACTATACTACAAAAAATAATTTGTTTGTACTACTAAAACTCTGGGGAAATCTGGTTCAGCAATAAAGCCCAGCTGTTGCTAGTCATTATATTTTGATTTTGGAGCTCTTGCAGTTCAGATAGAATTAAAGGAATGCAGCTGTGAGCTGTTCTGACTAGCAACAGTTTGCACCTGGGGTGAAGTAAAAATAAGCTGAGCCGTTACTATTTTCTCTTTTCATTTATATTTTTTCTACTTGTATTTTCATAATCAAAAAGCTATTATATCGCTACACTAATAAGGAATAGGAAAGCTGGTATGAGAAAAGGTTCTTCCAAGTTCTCCAGTTGGCTGAATGAGATAGTTACATATAGAACTTCATTTTACACAAGGAATCTACCCATTCTACCTTTAAATGAAATCCAGTGTGAGAGTCTTTTGAAGAATCACAGTGGAATAAGCATACAGATTTGTAGCCATTTCCTTGTAAAATCTTGTATTACTGATTTCCCATGTTTTGCAGACACCAGCAACTGAGACTAAAACTGCTGTAGCAGCATGAAGACATAATGCGAAATTCTACAAACTAATATTTTATATTAATTTCAGTGTTAATATTTCTAAGTATTGCAGACTTTGCCACCTGCAAGAGCAAGGCAATAAGAGATATAACTAATAAAAATATTGTAACTTATTTAAATTAGTGAGTTGGAAATAAAGCAGTTTTTCATTCAATTTTTCACACCAAAAACTTCTGCAATGTAGATCATAGCAAAATGAGAACAGTTATTAAATAGAAATGCCTCTTGCATTGTTATTTCATAGTAGCAATTCAACCTTTCTCCTAATTAAAGATTATGCCTCCTTCTACCAACAAAGATATTCTCATACCACAACTACAAATTTTATTATTCTGCTACTTCTTTTCACAAAATAATATTGTGATAAGAGCCTTGAGCAGCCTTAAAATTACATACAAGTCATGGAATTAACTCCCATTTTATTAACCAGAGCATCATCATAATTAGTGTCAGACTGTCAAAAAGCAGAGAAATACATTTTGTAAATCAGCACTGTGGACTTTCAAAGAGAAGGCAGAAAAGTGAAACAGAAATGTATCAAAAAAAATAAAAAATTAAACCAACAAATATACATCCTCAACATTAGGCACTAATTTTCACTAGTCAGTCATTCCGTACAGACCCCACCCCAAATCCCAGAGAGGAGAGAGAGTGAAAAACAGCCAGCTTACCCAAAAGAAGCAAATATATCCTCCATGTCACTGACAAAAGTGTCCATAGTTCACAAAGACTGAAGTGATAGGATGAACTGGGCATGGAGGACATTGATATTCTGTGTGTGTGTTTGTTTTGTAACATGTGAGTAGTTCATTAAGATTGTTTACCTAGGAATTCTTATGTAGTTGTTTGAAGAACTGATGTCCACTTAACCCTTAGGGAAGTTAAAACTCTACAGAAGTAGATTATTGCTACTGTAAGACCACTGGGTAAAGGAGGATAAAGAATAGAGCTGTGGAAGGAGTTTGACTTTCAGCTGTTAGATGACATAAAATAAGTCAATCATAATTGATTCTAGTCTAAGTGTAGGATTTGTTAGGTATGTTGGGAGTTTGGGGGGAGGGAAGTGTTTGGTTTTCTGTTGTTGGTTTGTTAGTGCTTTTTTGGTTTTGCTTTTTTCCCAGTAGTATACCCTCTTTTAAAATTGAACTCTGTAAATTAGGCAGTTAGAGGGAAAATAAAACAAGTAAAACTTACTTATTTTCACATTCAAGGGAAATATAAATCATTACTTAACTATTAGTAGTTTAATTTTACTAGCCCACATTTCATTTACTAGGAAATGTAAAGTCAAAGTTTTTCCTGAAAAAAAAAAAAAAAATTATTCAGACAATTCTCAGTCATGTGACATGATTCATTTCCATATGATTCATTGGCGTGCATTTTACCTGGTAATGAGTTCTTCCTTTAAATCCTTTCTCTGCTTCCATTCCTTGGCTCTGTAAATCAGGCAGCCAACCTGCCAGCTAGCACAACGATGGAAGTCCCACTGACGTGAATTTTTTCATAGCCTTTTCCTTTATGGGCATACATGTTCTAATAATTTAAAATTAATCAAAATGGGTAAACTGTAAACTACCACCTGTCTCAAACTGGAGTTTCTTTCTCTGGGACCTGCTGCTCCTGCATCTATAATCTATTACAGTATGTGCTCTGCCAACTTTTTCATTTGACTAGTGAAGTTATTAATTTTTTTCTATGTTTTGCCCACAGATATAATACAGCTAATACTAAATGTCACACTAACGTAGAAGTCGCAGGCAAAATGTAAGAGCTATAGCCTTTCTGTATACTGGAAATATACAGAGAGTAAATACATACATTGAATGAGTTAGGATCCTCCATAACATCTCAAAACACGTTGCCCACAACTGCTGGGGTAAGCTGTCAGTGATTTAAAATCCAGCTGAATTCTGTAGCACTGATCAACACCCTCTGAGCCCAGCTGCCTCGCCAGCTTTCAATCACCCTTGCTATCCACTTATATAACCTGTACTTTGTCAGTTTGCCTATGAAGATGGGAGACACTGTCAAGTTTCAGTTAGCCCCCCCAGCACTGGTGCCAGCCCATCAGTCCACATGGACTTAGGTATGTTCTGTTTCTTTAAGTTCTCTGCAAAATGGTTTCCCTTCAGGTTTTCTTCCTTGCTCCAGACTTTCCCTCTGGTCTCACAGACCTGGGATTCCCTAATGCTGATCTTACTGTTAAAGACAAAGGCAAAGAAGGCATTGATTACCTCTATATTTTCAAAGTCCTTTATCACAGGTCCCCTGCATCATTCAGCAGTGAGTCCATGTTTTCCCTAGCCTTTCTTTTTCTCTTTTATGTATTTTCATTTCCTGTTAGAATCCCTTGACAGATTCAAGTCTAGATTGACCTTGGCTTTCCTCACATTGATCCTACACATTCAAGCAACAGCTTATTCCAGGTCACTTGCTTGATTTTTCACTGGTTGGGTTGGCCCTTTTTTAAGTTTGGAGGAGGTGAATATCAACCAGCTCCCCTAGACCCTTCTTCTCTCCAGGGCCATATCATATGGTTGTTTTAATGAGGAAACGCACACCTTGCAATATGAACAACTGGCTGATGCACTGGTAAAGAAGATCCCTACTGGTGCTACCAGGAAAAAGCTGAGGTTCATAGTAGTAGGGGACTCTACTTTGAAAGTAACAGAGGCACCCATCTGTCTGCCTGACTCAGTCTTCATGGAGGAGTGTTGCCTACCAGGAGCATGGATCAGGGATGCTGCAGAGAGGCTGCCTGCTCTAGTAAGTCCCACTGACTATTACCCACTTCTAGTGATCCATGTGGGTGCTAGTGATATAGATAGCAGTAGCCCAGAGAACATAAGCACTACAGAGCCCTGGGAGAGGTGGTTAGTGGCTCTGAAGTCTTTTCATCAATACTCCAGGATAAAGGGGATGACCTTAAAAAGGATAGGAGGATTGGCCAGGTTAATAAATGGTTAGAACAGTGGTGCCATAGTCAGGGGTTTGGGTATCTAGAATACAGGACTCAATTTAGGAAGCCAGGTCTACCGGAGGCTGGTGGAGCTGGTTTGGTACGAGGCTTGCCAGACTGGTCAAGAAAGCTTTAAACTAGATGTGTTGGGGGAGGGGGGCATCATTCCATTCCAACACACCCAGTCAGTTGCCAGCACCTATAATAAATGCTTGGAGCAATGTAGAGATATTCCAGCTGCTCCACCCAATGAGCCAGCTTCATTCGGAGCTTGGCTCAGATGCCTCTATGCAAACATCCGTAGTACGGGGAGGAAATAAGAAGAATTAGAGATGTGTGCATGTCTATGGGGTTATAATAAAATAGGCATCACAGAAACATGGTGGGAAGGCTCCTGTGACTGGAGTGTTGGAATGGAAGGTTACAGGCGCTTTAGAAAAGACAAGCCTGGCAGGCAGGGAGAGGGAGTTGCTATTTATGTCAGCGATAGGCTGGAGAGTATGGAACTCTGTCTGGGGACAGGTGAGCAGTTAACAAAGAGTTTGTGGTCAGGGTTAAAGAGCGAACAGCTATGAGGACATTACTATGGGGATCTGTTTCAGACCACCTGATCAAGAGGACTCTGTGGATGAAGCACTCTATAGACAGATTGGAACAGCCTCCTGCTCGCTTGCCCTTGGCTTCATGGGGGACTTCAACCACCCTGACATCTGTTGAAGTGATGGTATGGCCCAACACAAGCAATGCAGGAGGTTCCTCAGTTGTGTGGAAAACAACTTCCTTCTGCAAGTGATAAAGGAGCCAACAAGGAGAGGTGCCATGCTTGACCTCGTGCTCACCAACAGGGCTTGTTGGAAATGTGACGCTCCAGGGCAGCCTTGGTTATAGTGATCATGAGATGGTCGAGTTTGAGATTCCCAGGACAGTGAGAAGAGCATGCAGCAAGCTCACTGCCCTGGACTTCAAGAGAGCAGACTTTGGCCTCTTCAGGAACCTGCTTAGTAAGGTTCCATGGGATATAGCCCCAGAGGGCAGGGGGGCCCAAGACTCTTTGTTGATATTCAAAGATCTCCTGCTACGAACTCAGGAGTGTTGCATCCCAACTAGAAAGAAGTGCAGCAGGAGGGCCAGGAGATGTCCTTGGATGGATAAGGAGCTCCTGAGGAAACTTCGAAGGAAAAAAGATGCTTATAAAAGGTGAAAGCAAGGTCAGGCGGCCTGAGAAGAATGCAAGGATGCTGGTGGGGAAGCAATGGACCAGGTTAGGAAAGCCAAGACCCAGTTAGAATTAAACTTGGCAAGGGATGTGAAAGATAACCCTGGATTTGGAGAAGGCTGAGGTTCTGAATGACTTTTTTGCCTCCGTCTTCACTGGCAAATGTTCTGACCACACCACCCAAGTCTTGGAAGACAAACACAGGGACTGTGAGAATGAAAACCTTGGGCCCACTGTAGGAGAAGTTCTGATTCAAGACCACCTTAAGAACCTGAACGTTCACAAGTCCATGGGACCTGATGAAATCCATCCGCGAGTGCTGAAGGAGTTGGCAAATGAAACTGCTAAGCCACTGTCCATCATATTTGGAAAACCATGGCAGTCAGGTGAAGCTCCCAATGACTGGAAAAAGGGTACTATAACCCCCCTTTTTAAGAAGGGGAACCCTAACCCAGGGAACTACAGTCCAGTCAGTCTCACTTCTGTGCCTGGCAAGATTTGGAGCAGGTTTGCCTGGAAAGCATGCTTAGGCACATGAAAAACAGCAAGGTGGTTGGTGACAACCAGCATAGCTTCATTAAAGGAAAATCCTGCCTGACCAAGTTGGTGGCCTTCTATGATGGTGCTACAGAACTGATGGATATGGGCTAAGCAGCTGACATCATCTACCTGGAATTGTGTGAAGAATTCAACACTGTCCCTCACAGCATCCTTGTCTCTAAATTAGAGAAACGTCAATTTGATAGGTGGACTACTCGGTGGATAAAGAACTGGCTGGATGGCCTCACACAAAGACTTGTGGTCAATGGCTCAATGTCCAGTTGGAGACCAGTTACGAGTGGTGACCCTCAGGGATCAGTGTTGGGACTGGTCTTGTTCAACATCTTTGTTGGTGACATGGACAGTGGGATTGAGTGCGCCCTCAGCAAGTTTGCCAATGACACCAAGCTGTGTGGTTTGATTGATAGGCTGGAGGGAAGGAACGCCATCCACAGGAACCTTGACACACTTGTGAGGTGGGCTGTTGCCAACTTTATGAAGTTTAACCATGACAAGTGCAAGGTCCTACACCTGGGTTGAAGCAATCCCAGGCACAGCTACAGGTTGGGCAGAGAAGAGATTCAGATCAGCCCTGCGGAGAAGGACTTGGGAGTAGATGGAAAAACTGGTTGGTAGATGAAAACTGAACATAAGCCAGCAGTTTGTGCTCGCAGCCCAAAAAGCCAAGCGTATCCTGGGTTGCATCAAAAGGAGCGTGACCAGCAGGTCGAAGGACGTGATCCTGCTCTTCTACTCTGCTCTCGTGAGACCTCACCTGGAGTATTGTGTGCAGTTCTGATGTCCTCAACATAAAAAGTGCATGGAGCTGTTGAAACAAGTCCAAAGGAGGGCCATGAGGATGATTGGGGATTGGAGCACCTCCCGTATGAAGACAGGCTGAGAAAGTTGGGGCTGTTCAGCCTGGAGAAGAGAAGGCTGTGTGGAGACCTCATAGCAGCCTTCCAGTATCTGAAGGGTGCCTGTAGGGATGCTGGGGATGGACTCTTCATTCGGGACTGTAGTGATAGGACAAGGGGTATCGTGTTAAAACTTAGACAGGGGAAGTTTAGATTGGATATAAGGAGGAAGTACTTTACTGTGAGGGTATTCAGGTACTGGAATGAGTTGCCCAAGGAAGTTGTGAATGCTCCATTCCTGGTGGAGTTCAAGGCTGGGTTGGACAGAGCCTTGGGTGACATAGTTTAGTGTGAGGTGTCCCTGCCCATGGCAGGGTAGCTGGAAGTAGTTGATCTTGAGGTCCCTTCCAACCCTATTCTATGTTTCTATAATTCTCTGATTTTATAGAGAGCCTAGTTGAGGCTAATTCAGGACAGTGGGTTTCATTTAAATAAAATACCTAAAATTTATATTCCTTTACAATACTAACAGCAACAACTATAGAAACATATTTTTGCTATAGCTGATTTTATTGTTGTTGCTGCTGTTATTATTGATTTATTATTATTGGGAAACTGCTGTAATTATTTCATTTCAAGGTGAATTTCACTCAACATGCATCTGATCAATGTAATATTATTTCTCTTCTCTGCTGTCCTCTAATATTGCTGTTTGTAATACACATTTTCAATTCTATAAGTACAAATATCATCTTCCAGTTCTAGGTCTTTCAAAACCCATTAGTGAAATACACACACAAATGTCAATTTAAAACCAACAATACTTTTCCTTACAGACACATACCACACAAAAACTCTTAGTGAAAGCAGTGAGCTAAAATTTCACTGGGACTGGGATTTCAGAAGGCAGACAAGCAGGAAAACACAGAACTTCAAAACAGAATAGTGCAGCGTAGGGGAGCACTGTCTATAGAAGAGTTAATAATGAGCAAGGCAAAGGACTACACTTTATCACATAGTGCGGGTTCCATGGCAGCAAAAGATGGTTCTTTGGTGCCAGGCAGAGGCAGCAGAGTGAGCTTGGCAACACAGGAGAGCACTTTTTGTAACAATACAGACAAGGAAAATGGTAGATCCTTGCTTCCACACAGAATTGATTAAAAAGCTCTGTGCTTGAAATAGACAGATATCTGAATTTTTTTTTTTTTTTTTATGTCAGCTGCCTACAGAGGTTCTGTTTTGACTGTATGTTTTTGTAGTCTATCCCCAGGGGTCTTGTTTTGTTGTTGTGTTAATTAAAAGCTGCCAAAACTACAGGGCTGTAAAATATACCAATGTACCTGTAATCTATTTCTCTTTCAAAAAAATCTCCTCAGAATTCCATAATTTTTATCTTACTAAAATATTCACATAATTTAAACTTTAAACTTGCTAAGTTTTTATCTTAGTGTAATATTTATCCACCTTGAGTATGAGGATGAATTTTATTTTTTTTTGCACATAAGTTAATACTTTTGAACTGAAAAACAAAATGCCTCATACAAGAGGTGGAAATGACAGACAATAAAAGAGAGGCACTTCTCAGATACCTTGGGATAGATTCAAGAACAAAGCCTAGCTGGAGCTAAACCTCGCAAGGGACATTAGAGATAAAGAAAAAGGATCCTGCAGTTAAACTAATTAAAACCAAAAGAAGTTCAGGGAAAGAGGTTTGCCAGTGCATGAGGGAACCAACAAGTGAGAGGTGACATGGAAAAGACAAAGCAACTCAGTGCCTTTATGTCTTGGTCTTCTTAGAGACTGCTAACTTTCAGACTTCTGTACATAACAACATAGTCTAGGAAGAGTGAGACAGGTAGCAGCAGGGAGAAACAGCTCAGAAGTTCTTGGAGAAATGGGTATGTTTAAATCCATCAGCTTGAACAGCCTCAGCATTTCATCAGCTCTTTCATCAATCTTGCAGTTGCTGACAGAAGTGGTGGATCATGATTTTAAGGCTGCAGGATATCTTCTGCGGAAAAGGGTGACAAACAGAGGAAGTAGCCGTGACTGGGCAAAAACTTCATGGTATGCACATCATTAAGACAGGCAAGGAAAATCTGGACAACTATATGTTGCTCAGTCTCTTCCCAGTCCTTGGAATGTATGTTTGAAATACATTTCCAGGCATGTGCAGGACAAGGGAGTAACCAGGAAAAGATTTACCAATGGCAAACCAGGCTGAATGAACTGATTGCCATTTATAGCAAAATGGTTATACGGATAAAGCAGAGGGCTGGAAGTTCTATACCTTAACCTCTTTAAGCCTTTTGGCACTGTGTCCCATTTGTAAGATGAAGAAATACAGGCTAGAATTGACTGTTAGGTTGGTTCATAATCAGCTGGAGTGGAGTCAAAAGGTATTGCTCAATGCTTTAACACCTGTCTGGTGGCCTGTAATAAGTGAAGGATGTCCCAAATAAATACCAGGGTCCCCCTTTTTCAACATTCTCATCAACAGTTTAGATGATAGAATACACTACCAACAGACTTACAGACGAAATTAGGGAAGTGACTGAAACAAGGAATAGTATATCTTCAATTTGAAGTAAACTTGAGGACTCAGCTAGCAGAAACCTTGCAAAATTCAACAAAGAAAATTGCATTTTTGCATCTGGGTGAGAAAAAGTTTCAGTATGGGCTGAGGGCTGACTAGCCCTACAGTTGGACTGGATATGAGCCAACAGCTCCTACACAGATGGCATGATTATGTAAATATTCACTCTTATTATGAACAAGGCTAATTGTGTCCATTAGGAGCATTGTGGCCAACAGTTTGAGGGAGGTTATATTCTCCTCTAGTTAGCACTGGTGAGGCTACACACCTGAAACACCAGAACTGGTCTGTGGTCCCCTAGTTCTTGAGTGATGTGAAGAAGCAGGGAGAGAATTTGTTATGAAGAGGACCAGTCACCTCTATCACATGGCCTTTAAGTTGAGAGCTGGCTTGCTTTCATGAGTTGAAGAGAAGGCTAAGGGAAGAAATAGCCTGAAGCCAAAAATAAAGGAATCAAACTCTTCTCATTACTGGTACATGACATAAAAAGAGGCAACAGCAAAAAAAATGTGGCTTGGAAGTTTCACGTTCAATATTAGAAAATAACAAAATTGAAAAAGTAAATTTTATATGGTGCAACATTCTCTTTTATGTGTACAATAACATAATAAAACCTTAAAAATGTATCATGGTTCAAAGATCTATACGTGTAATTTTTTAGGGTAAATGAAAAAGTAATGATTGTGAATTACAGAAATATTTAAATATGGAAAATCACACTAGATGTTAACTGTATAGAATTAAGGAATAAATTTGTGTGTTATGTTCAGATGGGGAATATATTAAAAAAGTATATTTAACCAGACAGGCGAATGGTCACATCTCATGAGTGATTCATATGATCTTATGACAGACAGAAACATAAGAACTACTAACAAAATAAAATTTATTGTTTCATCTGTACATATCCTTCTGTTACTCAAAAGAGCAGAGGATGAAATACTGGTCCAGGTACAATCACAAAGTGTTTTTGTCATTGAGTGCTTGGATTAAACCCAAAAAGGTTTGCTAGCTGTAACCTCCTGTAAAAACAGCTTATGTAGAAGACACTGACAGTAATTCTTTCACAGATTTTTTATTAGTTTAGTATTGTATAAATCAAAGCCTAAAGCAGAATCAAATCCTGATCCTTATTTTGACTCTGTTAAACATATAATAGAAACAAAGTATGAAATTACTGTCTCTAAGGTCATTACTGCAAAGTATAAGGTCCCATTATATGTCTAGTGGCATCAAGTCATGCATTAATGCTGCTAATTAATTTGCATGAAGGAAAGCTTTTGTAGCTGCAGTCTAAATCTTACCGTACAATTAGTAGTCTGGAGCTGTGAAATTCTACTGCTGCTATTGAAGTCACGTAACTAAAACTGTCAATAATGCAAGATTATGTGTCTTTTAATTAGATTTTAATTTCAAAGTAAATGTAATTACAATTAAATTTTTATAAAGGTATAATTTCTTCTGCATAGTACCAAAATGTCATATTCATAAAAGTTCATCTGTCAGATGAAAGACCATAAAATTTAATTATTAAGGAAGACTTTATTGCAGCTAAGAGAAAAAAAAAAAGGACTGTGATTTAATTTTCTGTCTGTTTTAAACTCCATATCTTTAAACTGCATTATCTTTTTTTTAAAAAAAAAAAAAAGAAAATGAGTTATTTTCAGTGATTGTGGGATCAAATAGTTGAAATAAATAATGTCCTTAACCTGAGACCATTGTTTATCCGCTTTCCCAAACAAAATTTATGTACCAGGCAAATGTGGGTAGAGGGAATTTCATTGGGTGCTGATTTGTAAATATTTTGTGCTCCATACAGAGGAAGTTATAAAAACCAAAACCAACCACAGTCTCAAAGAAGAGAAACAGTGAAACAAACCAGAAGCACCATCAGCTAAGGGAATGGCAACATATGAAAGAACACGTGGACTAAGTGCTCTGAAAAGCGCTTTGGCACTAGGACAGTCCTGCTGCTTCTTCTCTGCTTCCTGTTGTGTTTATAGAAATAGCATTTTGTGCCATCTTTGTAAATAGGATTGCATCAAAGAAACACCATGTTTGATTTTTCCTCCTAGTGGAAACAATCCATAGCTCCCCAAATGTGGTAAAGTGCTGGAGACAGAAGGGAACATTACATTCTGTTCAGTTTGATTTGCCTTTAACTGAAGAGAAAACACCGCAAAGTGTCTGAGACAAAGGTGGGACAGCTTTGCATTAACACTGGTGCGGTGGTTTAAGTCCAGTCAGTCAACCAGCTCAATCACTGACTTCCCCGCCCCCCCCCCCCCCCCCGGGTCCCATCCAGTAACTAAGGTATAACACAAATCACTACTGCTTCCACCACTAATAATAATAACAATAAGGGAAATAAAAAGGGAAGAGAATACAACCACTCACCACCCGCCGACCGACACCCAGGCCGACTGAGCTGTGATCTAGCTCTTCCAGGTAACTGCCCCCAGTTTATGCAGTAGGCATGATGTGCTGTGGTATGGAATACCTCTTTGGCTAGTTTGGGTCAGTTGTCTTGTCTCTGCTTCCTCCCAGTCTCCCCTCCTCCCTGGCAGAGCATGAGACTCAGAAAGCCCTTGATCAAACTAAACAGTACTAAGCAGCAACTAAAAACATCAGTGTTATCAGTGCTGCTCTCAGGCTGAGAGTCAAAAATATAGCACTGCACCAGCTACTAAGGAGAAAAATGACTGCTACTGACTGCTGAACCCAGGACAACTGGTCATACAGCATAAATCTCTCTACTCTGTAAGCAGGATGCACAGCTCTTGCTGAAGAGATAAGGAATCATTCCACATAAGGAGAAGGCATTCACCAACTTAATTGAGAGATGTTCTAAGAAAACAGCATTAATGCTTTTGTACACGAGATGTGAGAAAGTAAGGTGACTGTTAGGCATGATCAGTATTCACAAGTTTCAGAAAGCAGTAGCACCAGTTTCTGTGTGTGTTTCAAATGTTCTAGTTTTCCATACAACAGTAGAAGGAATATGCAGACTGTCACTATAACTATATATATATAACTATATATAATATAGTTATTATAAATGTAATTGGGTATAAGTCAGCAGTGTACCCAGGTGGCCAAGAAGGCCAAGAGCATTCTACCTTCTATCAGAAATCGTGTGGTCAGTAGGAACAGGGACGTGATTGTCCCCCTGTACTGAGCACTGGTGAGATTGTATCTGAAATGCTGTGTTGGGCTTGGTCCCCTCACTACAGAAAAGACATTGAGATGCTTGAGTATATCCAAAGAAGATAGATCAAGCTGGTGAAGGGCCTAGAGAACAAGTCATGCCAGAGCATGGTAATTGTGTGAGAGGGAAGGAAAAACAAAGAAAAATCATTATGGACTGAATATAAACCCTCCCATCCCTGCTGCCTCTCTTAGGGTAGGAACAAGTAAAGGAGTTAGGAGTAAAGCAGTGAAGTTGAGCCTGGGAGTGGGAGGAGGAAATATGTTTTAATGTGTGTCTTTTCACTACCAAAATCTATTTAAATCAGCAATAAATTAAAATAATTTTCCCAAAGTCCAGTCTGGTTTGTTCGCAATTGTAACTGGTAAGCAATCTGTCTTTATCTTCACCCAGGAGCTTTCTTAACCTATTTTCTCCCACTGCCCACGTAAGGAGGGGGAGTGAATGAACCAATAATGGATGTGAATTTGTCTGTTGCTAAGACTAAGACTAACCCACCAAAGAAAAATAAAGGAGTTTTTCTCTCTTCATTCCCCAAAGTAGTTTGATTTGGGAACTGTATGTTAAATGAGTACTCAATTAGAACTTTCTATGACATAATTTTAATAGCACTACTTTTTTTGTAAAACTCAAAAAAAACAACTAAAAATGTTGACTAACAGTAAGATTAAGTATTTTACACTTGCCTATCACCGATTTTCAGAATAAATCACTCAGTAAAACCCTAACACTTTCTTCAGTGAGATCAAAGATAAAATCACTGTGAAGTAAGTAGATGCTGAACTCGGGAGCCTATGGAGGTGAACTGAACTAGGATTTTGTCCATTACCTTGTTAGTTAGAACCAATAGATATGATCAATGTATCAGTGTTGTATAATTCACTTTTGGGTTTCAGTTTTACACTTGCTCAACTTCACCTCCTGATTATAATTCAAAAGGAAGAATCCAAAAAGAAAGTAAGGGAAGAATTGTAAGCTTGCAATTAGTCACTTAGAATAACAGTAATGACTATTTTAATATGATGTCAAAGCAAACTCCTGGGAAGGAACAGAATTCCTTCTTTGCCAAAAATGAGAGTAGGAGTCTGGCAAACTGTTCAATGTATCTTCACTGACATAGGAATGAATCTTCAGCAAATCATTTGATTTCAAATTGCTACTCAATGATAGACATCATTATTAATATAATTTCATCACCATGTGCCTTATGGGTAATGAAATCCACATTTAAAATTACTGGAATGTTTTCAAACTATTGACTAAACAACAGTACAAGGGAACCAAATGTAATTAGTTAAAATTTTACTTTACCATGATCAACTGCCAGCTTCGGAAACAGCAGTAAGTATATTCATTTATATTAAAGAAGATTAATACATGCACTGCCAGGACATTCCAGGAAAAAAAAAAATTACATACATCACATACCTCTAACCTGTTTTTTCATGCATTTTCATTCCTAAGCCATCCCAATTTTACTGCTAAACTATTACCAAAGATACCTCCTACTCCCTGTGACAGCAACTATGATAGCACACTTGTTCAATAACATGGACAGTATAGTGTGGCATTGTAACATAAATGTGAATGGGCAGAAGTTTCATCTATGTCTATCACATGCAAGAGAGAAAAATGTTAACCATTTCTACCTTCAAAATATAATCTATGTTTTCTATTTACTGGATCATATCAATTTTTTTACTAAGATTGCTATATATAACAAATATCTTGTATCAACATGAGATTTTATGAACAACTTTGCCTATGTTCTTCACATATTTTTTTTTAGTAAATTTTTTAGCCAATCCTCCAATACATTCTCTTTAATCTGCCAATGTAGCTTTTTTCCCCCCATGAACTTCCAATGATCTATTTTCTCCTTCACTAAGAGACAGTATTGTTACTAAGCATAAGAATTCTAGCAGTTTCTCTAAATACTCTGCAATGTATAAATTACATCACGGTCTCCTCAGAAATTATTTTCTGGCAAATACATTATAATGTAAGAGCACTAGTTTGATGTCCTCAAAGGTAGTGCTGGAAGCACAAAGTAATCCAAAAAGGTATGGACTAAGAAAGAGTTATCTAGAAAAACAATAAAAATGGGAAGTGTTGGATAAATTCTCAAAGGTGAGAGAAGTGTTATTTGCATTCTGACAGACTGGACCTAAATCCAATGCAAATTTTAATTTTTACTAATTCACCACAGTAATTTTTTTTTCCGAAAGGAAATCCGAAAAGACCACCAAGATAAAATGAACGTATAGTACCATTATCAAATTAGATAACAGGCAAAACCACAGAGATTAAACACTTAATTTCAACTTTCTTCAGACTGGACGGAAAACAAGTAAAATAGTTGGGGTTGTCACAGCAAGAAGTTGGACATCCAGCAAAAGCATCTTGCCAAAAAGAGGTTAGACTCAGCCACAACAGATTTAGGGAGCAGCTGATAAAGTAACAAATTATGAGACCATTGTTTTCAAGTATTTATCTCTAATTTTATTTGACCTGAGGTCAAGTGTTTAATCTGTAGTTTGCCTGAATAATTTAAGATTTTTTTTTTCTCCAAGTAACAAGCCTGGTCTTAGTCACAGTGGGAACAATTGACTTAACACTTCTTTCAAAATTCTGAGCTTTTCTTTAAAGATGGACTGGAAAACAACTACAGGTTATTGGTGGACTCAACATGAATTAGTGCATGTGTTTTCTGTCTAACCACAGAAGAGAGGTTACCAAATTTTCCAAATCCCAGCATTGTGCTTTTGCCTTGTTGCTTTTTCTGAAATGTAGTTCCATCAGTTATGGAGCACTCTTCATTTTTTATCACTACTTGTTTAACTGTTGGCCACATCTATTTTTTTAATTTCCTTACTTGACCATGTAATTTCTATAAGACACTTGCCTTTGACCATATCAAGTTTTATGTCAACACCTGGTAAAAAGTCACAACCTCATGAGAATTAAATCAAAAATTATATGTAACCTCTACTGTGGTAACACTAAAGGCTGATAATCAGGAAATCTCACTGTGTCATAATACATTCTGGTATGTTTCTGAGTTAAAGGTCAGTAGAGTCAGGTTTTCTTGAAATGTCAGCATTTATAACTTTTCCGTTAAACTAATGTATGGTCGGTAAAGAATGAGCAGTAGCAAAGAATGCTATGTTATCTTGCTTAACAAGATAAGGTAGGAGACCACTAGAATTCAGGCTCTTAAGAAAGGACATTGCTGTAAACTCTGTTTTTATTTAACTGACATAAATCCAAAACAATTCTACTGACTGTAAAACATCTCTGTGTTTTAAATAGTTCAGCTAGGTTTACAATCCATTAATGAGTTAGCCATCTAGACTCACTCTACTATGCATGACTAGAGACAAAACCAAAATAAGGCAGAATAAGATTATTTATCTTAGGCCTATAGGAGTCTGCTCTGTGTCTGTAGACGTATAGTTTGTTGTGCTATTTTGTCATCGGTTGCTTGTGATTGACCCAGGAGATGACAGTCTTGTTCAGAACGTGTGGGTGAAGGTCTTCCCGAATCTTCATTAGCGAAGACAGGCCTTCCTCATAGGAGAAGGAAAACTCTGATCTTCAAACCCAGGCTGATGGAGCTCATCTAGCCTTTTATGGTCTTCCATCAAAGAGAAGGACACTCATAAGACCTATGACCTGAGGACTTTGCTGTCACCATCCTAGCTAGCTAGGCTGTGGCAGTTAAACCTCAGGTGTAAAGGGTGCGGCAGTTCTGCGCAAGCTGCACTTCACCTAAAAAATCCAGTGCACAGGCTGGCAGGGCTCACTCTCACTTGTCTGTATGGACAGGCAAGGTTAGAAACGGTAGGTGACAAGGTGCATAGGTAGCTGCAGATCTAGCCTTGCGGGTGGGCGGACCAGCTTATGGGTAGCTCGAGAACTCTCAGGAGATGACAGTCCTGGTCAGGCACTTCCTGATTGCCTAAGCACCCTTTTTTCCAACCAGATTTGCATATCCCACATCCCCTTGGTCATCATGCTTGTAGTAAGCATGGTTAAAGCCCTTCCAAAATCTTCACTCAGGAAGCCAAGCCATCAATAGCCTGTACAGTTCTTTCTCAAAGAAAGTAAGCTGGTTTTACGAAAGGAAAAAAATAAATTCACAACCTTATTTTGAAAGCTGTAAGTCTCTGTAGGAAATGCAAGTGGACTTCACAGAAGGGCTTGCTTTGTTCCACATTCCTTTTCCATCCAGTAATTTGAAGTCTCATACTGCAGAATGAATTTTAAATGGTTACATCTTTCTCCGCATTTTTTAGAGGATAATGTTCACTCAGTGGCACAACACATAATTATAAACGGTGAAAGACGCTGCATTCAAATTACCCATGAGTCTAAATGCTTGACTCTGCATAATTACTTTCAAATTATTTCTGTCAAACACATTATAGTTGAGTTAGTCATTTATATTTAAAAAAGAAAAGAAAATCAAGGAAGAACTTATTCAGAACTTTTAATAAGAGGAGCTTGTTCTTTAACAAAAAGTATCAGGTTTTTAAAGTACTTAGTACTTAGGCAACTAAGTTATGTGAATATCCTGGAAAACAGATTCATGCATTAAAGGCTACAACTCCAGCATTTAATATGGGCAACACGATATACAACATATGCAGTTTAAGATAACGGCATGTTTATATGTGAAAATTTTGCATATTCAAATAAATTTTTCACTTCTATCAGTTGTTACTTACATCCAGCAGTGAGTAAGAATCCTTGAAATCATAATATTGTGATGTAAACCAAATTGTGCTCTATGTAATTTTTGTGTTGATCGTTAGGGCGGAGACAAGGGAAAATAAAACAAACCTTTTGTCTTTTTCACTGCATTTGTATTTGTGATCAACAGGATCAGCTGTTTTGTGAACTTCAAATCAATTTTAAAGGAAAGAGGCAACCACCCCCTGGTAAAGATGCACAGCAGGTCATCTGGAAGCTCCAGGATGAATTATCTCTTTCTGAAATATCAATCTTTAAAGAAGTTACATTGGCTCACTTTCATACCAAAACCAAATCTGTACGTTAATGTACTGAACAGAGAACAGGATAGACAGATCTGAAGACAAAGCAAGTAGTGGATTATATGTTCTTGTATAAATGAGTTATACCTTAGAGTTGTGATAGAAACTTCATATATTATATGAATAAAACCATTTATATCATACCACATAATTGGTTTTGATTTGTAAATCACATTTTACAGAAAAATAAATTATTGAAGTGTTATTTTTTTTATTGGCTCATTTGTTGGTGTTGTCGCTGTTAACATTCTTCATCTTGTAATGCTAGATTTTCTGAGACCTAAAATACAGACATCAGTTCTAAGTCAGCTGGGTTTTGGAAAATTCAATTGAAAAGGCTCATGAGATGTTTTAACAGTTATGTCAGACCATTGCAGATAGAAGTGTTTGCCTCTAACTATACTTACATATTGCAATTGTATTTACAATATGTAAGTACAATTGCATTTCATATTGTAAAGAAGGATTTTAGGCTGTTTATTTATACAAAGCTCCCATTTCCAAAGCTCGCAAAATGAAGAAATCATCTTTAGCGTAATTTACGGTGGGGTAGAACTTAATGGAAATTTGACTAACTTAAACCTTATTGTAGGTGAAAGTCTCCATTGGATTATCTTATGCTAGAACATAAAAGAAAAACTATCTGGAGTGGAGGTGCTGGGGGGATGTCATGATTTGATGGATTTTAACAGTACAGATTTTATTTATTAGTTAAGATTAATTGGCACAAAATACTAAAATATATTTATGTCAAAACTTCAGAACTACATGTATCAGCAACAATTTGTTTATTAAGCTATAGTAACATATTCTTCCTGGGAGAAAGGGAAACCAGCAGGAGATTGGATTTAGCTGCAAGAAGATTTAATTTTTTCAGCTTCAGTGAAACACTGTTTTGGATGACATGACTATTTAGTGTTAACTGGTTTAAGTGTGAAAGTTATAATATAAATTCTGACACATTTAAATGAAAAAGACACAGCATCATAATTAAGCCTCACAATACTGTGTGGTGAGGTGTGAAAAAAAGGAGGCTTCTTCAGCACCCAAGATAAATTATTGTATATCCATAGTAGGTGTATGTCAAAAATGAGTTCAAAGTACACCACAGAAGATTTTTCATTACTTCTAAAACTCATGACAGTGCAAATTTTACTGCTGACTGCTGTGTTCAGGAATTAGTCTGTGGAAAATGGATGCTAACTAAACTGTTTGTAACTGAAAGTCATCAATATGCATTATCTATACGAATGCGATATGCCCAGAGCACACGAGAGAGAATAATTTGACTCACTGTATCCTTTCTTTCATTTTGTTGTACCTCTATATTTGTATTCTCAATCCCAATTAAGTAAGTGTATAAATCAGAGAAATAAAAACCAAATCTCAGTGTCTTTGTAAAGACTAAGACAATAATGCTAACATTTTTATCAATAGAAAGAATTCAGGAAACATTTATAGAACATATATTAAAAACAAATAAACAAACCACTAAAAGCTGGCAACTTGCTTTCATCTTCAAATATTTGTCAATATATAGCTAATTCTTGTGACTTTCAAATAGAAATCAGAAATGGAGAAAAATCATTTTAATCTAGTGAAAAATCCTCTAATACTAATCAGCCAAAATAGTGTTCTATGTGAGTTGATTGACTAGGCAATCTCAAGCATAAAACTTTGTGTTTGATTCTGTAAATATATAATCTAAAAAATTATTCCTAAAAGAAAGAACTATCAAAAGTGACTGCCCCAAGTGGAACATGAATATCTGAAATATTGATCTGTGGACACCTCATTGCAAGTCACTTGGTTGAGGGTAACTCATTAACTGGATTAAGCAAAATACCTTGAAGAAAATCTGAAGACTCATTATCTACAAATGAAAGGCAGGAACACAAACTCTGTTCCTATGAGATACTGAACCAAAAAGTTCTAGGATAACAAATTTGTGAACTAAGGTAGTAGCTAGGAGGAGCAGTGCTTTCATGGACTAGTGAGATTATCTTTACTTTGAAAGATAAACTTCTGAGCTTGGTACATATTATACCAGAACTCACTACAGTGCAGCTGCTGTTTCTTATAAATCTATTTAAAAACCTAATTACTAGAAAAAAATTCATAACCAGATAGGATATGCAGGAACACTCAAGAGGGTGTGTATTTAATTTATTAAATAAAAATAATAACTTCTAGCAAATTAGAAGTTTAAGGTTTGAAACTATGAGACAATTATACTGAGAAAACCGTAGAAGAAAAATATTTGTTCTGCCCACTAGAACTTCAAAACTGCAGTCTGCTTCATGGCCTGAACATATTGTCACCAAGTATGTGAAATAAGTTCTCTATAAACTACACCTGCTGTCTTAACAGCCAGCTTTCGTTCTGTGTAATGCAACTAAATGGGGGTTGGGTAAAGAAAGAACAAAGTCTGAAAAATTAAGTCAGGGAAAAACAAGGAGGTTTTGTAAAACTTCCCACTATTCAATTTCAGAACAGCCCCTGACTTTTGATTGCTTAATATTCTTTAAACAGTAAATTATAAAGGGATCATGACAATAAAATAAAGTAACCTGTAAATCCAAGAAATTAAAAAGTTTCATGAGAAATAATGCAGATCTTATATTTTAAACAAAGAATGCTTCATTTCTTGTTCTGTTGTGAAAAGAAGCCTACCACCTCCATATAATGATCTTGTGATAATTTTATAAAACATTCTTGATTAGAGAGAATTAACTATGGAAACTGGCGTGGGAATACATTTTTAAATCAAATGCTAATGTACATGCTTATCAGTACTGAGCTTGGGAAGGTTTTTGTTTCTTTGTTTAAACTTTAGAAAAAATGAACACAAAAAATAGGTCTAATAACTCTACTTGGCATTAGAAAATTGCTTTAAGGTCCTCATATAGGTTAGCTTTTACTGAATCAGAGGCTGTGATGACTTTATCTTTTAATTACAGAAGGAAAACAGAAGACGGGTGAGGTTAGGACATCTCAACTATTAGATAGAAAAGATTTTGTTTAATAAGGAAGCCAACATAACTCTGTAATTATGATAATATGGTAAATGCTGATAATTTGACTTAATAGAATTCAGTAATTTAAATAACCTGTAAGAACTAGATGCCTAACATGTTAGCAAGCTGAAAACATGGAAATTATTCCAAATGACTATAAACTAGAGAGTACAAGGATACAAAAGGCTTTGGGGTGCAGAAGTGGAGGGAATATGCACTTTAACAAATGCTTGATTATTATTATAAAACTGTGATATCTTGCAGTTATTTCTGGAGCTGTTCAGTGAAACAAAACTATCAGAACTAATGGATGTTTGATCCTACCTTATCTAAAACTTACCTGACCACTGACATCAGTTCCAGAGACAAATCACCCGTTCATCTACTGTAGATAGATCTCGGTCCTTTCGTGGTGTTAGCAAATACACTGGTGGTATTCTTAATGTTTACTTATAAAACCTTTAACCCTAATGTAGAGCAAATCCATGCAGGTTAGATTTTTCCCAAGGTTTAAAACACTGATGTGAAAGACAAGGAATTGCCATTTGCAACTTTTCTATCATTGTCTCACCTCAGCCATGACAGACATCCATCAACTCTATTCCCTGAGTAGGAGACAGTGAGCACACATATTGATTACAAGATAGTCCAGCTGATTGGTACTTTTAAGACAGTTGTCTGAGATATGACACTAATTTTGTCAGACATTCATGTACCTACCTGGAAGCTGTCTAAACTTTCTGTACAAATACAGTGCCCCATATTTTTTAGTGTACTTGATGAATTAACTTCATATATTCTTGAGTCTATGCTTTTCCTTTTGAAAAAATCTAAGAAAGAAAAAATGGAATTACCTGGCAAACCTTTCACTAGTAAAATGAAAGAGTTTGCTTTCCTGAAATCTCATGCTGAACACCCATGACATAGTTTCTGTGGGATCAAAGTATCAGGAGTCAAATCCTTTCTTTTGAAACCATACACAATTTTTTTTTCCTAATCCTATGAATGCTAATAGGATCTAAAATACTTGTTGAACTAAGCCTTCACGAAAGGAACCTCTGTACAGAAGCAGAAAAGATGACTAGAGGTAAGGGATATTTTGGAAGTGAACAGACTGTCCTTCAGTTTTTTTTCTGTCATTGTTAATGTTTTTGCAGTCTCTAGAAATAGTGAATAATTTCCAGAAAGGATAAGGGAAATGTAAAAATCCTTTCAGATGTGCCCCTTATAAAAACGTCATTTTAAGACTTTTTTTTTTTATAAAAAGGTTTCTCTTTATTTTGTTTGTTTTGTTTCAAAACCCAAACTGAATAGGAAGAAAAATCTGTGCAGGATAAGAGAAGCTGAAACGGAATGTTTTTGCTCTTACAAATCTTTCTCCATTTGAGGAATTATCTAAACATATAGTTGCTTTTGTGTTTGTTTATCTTCTCTGTTCATACAGATTATGACAGTTTTATAAATGTAAAAAAAAGAAAAAAAAGAGTAACAGGTATAGTTGCGATTTGTGAACCATACAGAATTTCTGAGATGAAACTATTTTTTCAATTTCTTATTCAGAAAAGTTCAGGATAAGATAGCGATAGGCATATACTTGAAAAATATAAGTTGTGTTGAGCACTAAATATACATAATAACAGGATAATTGCCAGCATATTTAATAGTTTTTCTGTCATACAGCTGCTAATTTAAACAGCAGGAGATTGAAAAGAGTGTGCTTAAAAATCCATTGTTCACTATTTTCCATGGTGGAGTATTTCCTTAGAAACTATAGAAACTAGACTTCATCAACAGAAATTGCAAGAATAATTTCAATGTTCCTGGTTGTATTAGGAGTGCAATAAGAGTGTAAAAATGTGGTCAGACTCGTGAACAGACTACAAACCATATTTAGGAAAACACTGGAGTAATAATGGAAATGTTCTGGTGTTCTATGTAGTTTAATAGAACTATTGCAAGGTTCTTATTAAAAATAATGTTAAGCTTAGAATGTATATGATCAGCATTACACAAATCTTACTGTCTGGTACTAATTTTTAAAAGTGAAAAGGGCCAGAGCCTCATCTGATTCAAACAGGCATAGTCGCATTAATTCTCAGTCACTCCTGCCACTGGCATGTGAAATATTTATCTGAATTTGCACCTCACATTTTTTATATCAATGGAATTTCAGAATCCAGCAGTTTTTTTCCAGCATCATAGTTTTTCCTCTCTTGCTTAAGTAAGATCTCAGATCTCAGAGAAAGCTTGTCTTTGATGCTGTTCCTCAAATAACAGACTTCTGCCTATAATCCAAAATCCACTATATTGACGCAAAGCTACTCAATGATGTAGGCAGGCTTTGAATGAAATCCTCATTATAATTGATGTTGTGAATTGAAATATGTAAAAAAATAACACCTTTTATGAGTTAATAAATACTTTGTTTTTTCCTGAGGAGAAAGTTTCTGTTTAATCTGTAGTTATTACACATATTTAGCTCAAGTGAGTCAAGGCCCCCACAACCCTAGCTCATGACAGTCACTGCTTAGAGGAGTTCATGGTAAGGACAAAACTGAGCATTATCCCCTCAAAGTCCAGTTTAATGCCCTAAAAGCAAGATCATCTTTTCTGTATTGCCAGCCAGTGTCACTCTGAAGCAATACCTTTGAGATATTAATGACCTCAGTCAGGTTTAAAATTCAGTTTGTCAAATGCCTTCTTATCATTCTAATTACCTAAAGACTCAGTTTACAGTGTAGAGTGGGAAGGTGAGAGAGTTTTGGATAGCTGTATTTCTTTTAATGTGCATCAACACTTTTGTCATCTTTTATTCACAAAACATTCAACTATTTTTATACCAGTATGTTTTCACCTAAGTTCAATGTAAAAAATCATTCTTTTCTATTCATAAACCTGGAAAGTGGATGCAGATGGATTGTACTGCAACAAATGTCCTTGTTCAGAAGGTAAACACCATCCAGTAAAACTTCAACACATGCTGATGTTTCAAATCTATGGAACTGCTCTTTGCTGTATCTTCTTTCATGGAGAGAAACTTATATAATACCAAACAGCACCACCTAAAGTTTTTAAAATCCATACAGTACATTAAGGCATGCTAATGTCATGTAATCCCTGCAGCCCTACTACATTGATACCTTGTCTGTAATACTGAGCTTAATTTTGCTTTTGACATACCGTTTCTATTTCAACTGATTTCCTACAGTAAGCTGTGTAGCATCTCCTGTCTTTATTTAATTCAGTTATAATCTCTGATTATCATTAGTTTAATTGGCTTTTACATTAAGGTAATATAATCCCTACTTTTCAAGGATATTGTATTTTCAATTGTATTTTCAATCATTTATAGCTTTTAATTTTATGGTTTTGTTAACAACAATACTGTTTGACCAATAATGTTAAGAAAATGATATGTAAAAGAAATCTTCTGAAGAGTAAGCTTAAAACCTAGCTGTTTGGGTCAGTTTACAAGCAATTATGAATTGAAGATCAGTGCATGTTATATTTCTGAATCAACATCATTAAAACCAAATAATAGAATGAGTATTCTGTCATTTATGCCATGTTTTGTATTGTCCTCACTTAATTGTCCTAAAATTCCCAAATAAGCTACTCAGAGATCTTTAAAACAAGTTAAGGATCCAATGTTAAAATACCAGTAGCCTTTGGAACCTATTTTAAAAGTGATAACAATCAAATAATTTTCAGGAGAGGAGATAGATTCACCAACTGTTGAATCAAGGAACTCACATATGAAGTGTTAATAGACAGTTGCAGTGTTTTTCTGAGAGAACCCAAAGAAAAGTATTGAAATATAAGAGGTGAAATCATGCCAGTTTAAGCATAACTTAGAAGTAAGTAATAGATACATAAATAAAAGAGAAAATAAGATATTTGTAAATAACAATATGAAAAGCTAAAGTAAGCGTTCCAGAATTTTGTGAGACCTGACATGTGCAAACAAAGACATTCTGTCTGCCTCTGATTCAAGCGAAGGAGAGGGGGAAAGAGACAAAAAATATTGACAGCTTGAATGTAAATCTAGGTGGAAAGAAAAAAAACCCTTCAACCAGGAAAAACATCACCAGTATCTCATTATCAGAGAGAATGATTTCTCTCTGCATTCAATTATTTTCAAGTATTCTATTCTTTAGAAAAACTCTCTATGCTCCTGTTAGTTTTATGCATGAATTTAAATAAAAATTATTCAGTTAACACTGGAAAAGATTATTTTCTCATCATAGAAACATAGAATAGTTAAGGTTGGAAAGGACCTTAAGATCAACAAGTTCCGACCCCCTTCCACAGGCAGAGACTCCTCACACTAGACCATGTCACTCAAAGCTCTGTCCAGCCCAGCCTTGAACGCTGTAAAGAATGGGGCATTTACCACTTGTTTGGGCAATCCATTCCAGTGCTTCACCATCCTCACCGTAAAGAACTTCCTCCTTATATCTAACCTGAACTTCGGCTGTTTAAGTTTAAACCCATTACCCCTTGTCACTGATGGAAAGTCCTTCTCTGGTATCCTTGTAGGCCCCCTTCACACACTGAAAGTCTGATATCAGGTCACCATGCAGGCTTATCTTCTCCAGGCTGAACAGCCCCAAATTTCTCAGCCTATCTCCATATGGGAGGTTCTCCAGTCCCCTGATCATCCTTGTGGCCCTCCTCTGGACTTGTTCCAACAGTTCCATGTCCTTCTTATGCTGAGGACATCAGAACTGTGCACAATACTCCAAGTGAGGTCTCACAAGAGCAGAGGGGCAGGATCACCTCCTTCCACCTGCTGGTCACGCTCCTTTTGATGCAGCCCAGGATATGGTTGGCTTTCTGGGCTGCGAACTAACACTGAAGCTGGCTCATGTTCATTTTCTCATAGACTAACACCCCCAAGTCCTTCTCCGCAGGGCTGCTCTGAATCTCTTCTCTGCCCAACCTGTAGCTGTGCCTGGGATTGCTTCAACCCAGGTGTAGGACCTTGCACTTGGCATGGTTAAACTTCATAAAGTTGGAAACAGTCACCTCACAAGCGTGTCGAGGTCCCTCTGGATGGCATTCCTTCCCTCCAGGGTATCATCTGAACCACACAGCTTGGTGTCATCAGCAAACTTGCTGAGGGCACACTCAATCCCACTGTCCATGTAGCTGACAAAGAATTTGAACAGGAGCGGTTCCAACTCTGACCCCTGGAGGACACCACTCATTACCCATCTCCAGTTGGACACTGAGCTGTTAACCACAGTGCAGCCAACATTTTGTTTGCGGCCATTCAGCCAATTCTTTACCCACTGAGTAATCCATCCATCAAATTTATGTCTCTCCAGTTTATAGACAAGGATGTCATGCAGAACAATGATGAACGCTTTGCACAAGTCCAGGTAGATGATGTCAGGTGCTTAGCCCATATCCATCAGTTCAGTAGCCCCATCATAGAAGGCCACCAACTTGGTCAGGCAGGATTTTCCTTTAATGAAGCTATGCTGGTTGTCACCAACCACCTTGCTGTTTTTCATGTGCCTAAGCATGCTTTCCAGGCACACCTGCTTCAAATCTTGCCAGGCACAGAAGTGAGACTGGCTGGACTGTAGTTTCCCAGGTCTTCCACTTTCCCCTTCTTGAAAATGGGGGTTATATTTCCCTTTTTCCAGTCATTGGGAACTTCACCTGACTGCCATGATTTTTCAAATATGATGGATAGTGGTTTAGGAACTTCATTTGCCAGCTCCTTCAGGACCTGCAGATGGATATCATCAGGTCCCATGGACTTGTGCACATTCAGATTGCTAAATGACCTTGAACCTGATCCTCTTCTACAGTGGGCCTAAGGTCTTCATTCTCACAGTCCCTGCGTCTGTCTTCCAAGTCTTGAGTGGCTTGGTCAGAACGCTTGCCGGTGACTAACATGTAATCTGTATATTTAAATGTATTAAACATTGTCTGCTAATCAATGTACAAATTAATGTTGGTTTTGAACAGTTACAATACTTTGTGCCCTGAGTACATAGAAAGCATGAAGTCTACAATCTGTACTTACTTCCTTGGGAAAATTCACAAGGCAAAGCTTTGACCATGACTTAAGTTTTTTTCCCACTTCTTATCCTATCTGGGAGGCATTACTGTCTAGTTCTATATTCTTGCCCCAAAACAGGTTCAACTGCCCAAACACCCTAACCTAATCCAAACCAAAAAACAAACCAAACTGTTTCAGAACAGAAAAAATAAAGGAGGAGACCATGCATTCATAAGCATGTCTAGCAAAAAGTCATCCAATTTAATCGTGTATTTTAAACTGTATTTTCCTATCCCATTATGGAGAGGTATCTAATAATTCCAGGATAATCTTATATCTGGATTTTTACAGTGCTTTAATAATCCAGTTGAAGTATCTAAAGAAAATGGATCTGTCTTATAATTCTATTTCTATTGTACTCTCTTATTGCTGCCATTACTCTTTATTACTCTACATTGACTTGGTATTTCTACAAAGGTCTTGTCTGATGTCTTGTATCAGCATAATTAATAAAATAGAAAAAAAAGCAATATTAATCTGCAACTGCTATTTGTCAAGGATTTATCTTATGCTTATTGTATCTTTATTTCAGTTCACCATACTTTTCACTATTGTATTTATAATACCATAACTTTACCAAAATTCACATTTCTGATTTAGAAAAATATTTGTTTTCTTCAGCTCTCTGGCTAACTTTTTTGACTGTTGTTTCAAGAACTGATCACTTCACAAATTCTTCTGGTAGTTTATCTACCTAATATGTTTGCATAAAAATAGAAAAAATCACTTCTGCCCATGAAAACCATTGTTGTGCATTTTAATGTTATACTGAATGCCTGTTAGATGCAGAATTTTCTGACTGATGGAGAGCTCTCCATCTTAGTTGATATTATTAACTTTAATACTTTTTTTACATTATAATAATAATATAAAAGTTTTCTTTGTAGAAAGTATGAGTGGAAAACCCAAGTTATTCCTCTTTTCATGAGTCTTAAATTTCACACAGTGTTCAACTTCCCTTTGTCCAGAATTACTATTATTCTTTTTACTCATTAGTATGTTATCATACATTCTGTACTCTTCCTCCTTTCTCAATTCACAGTTTTCTGGTCTGTGATTCTTGATTAAATGTAGCCTGGCTTAGCGTTGGTGGTAGGAAAGGGTTTAGCACTGACTTGTAGTACAATGTTTTCTATTCCAGTTTCTGAGCTTTTCCTTCACATATCATAAGCTGGTTTTTGAGAGAAGTCACATAGTTTTTATAACGAATTTTTATTCATGTCTTTTAAGGGGTAACAATTCATATAGCCACAAAAGGTAGCCTTTGCCTACTACAGGATATATCTGCATTTTATAAACCTAAGCCCAAGTGTCAGTGCACTAACCATGTCTTTTTGGTTTTGTCCATAGCTTCATGCTGTAGGCTAGTAACCTTCCCCAAATAAAGATACAGTGTTTAACAAAGTTGATATTTATGATGACCATTTGATTGAAGCAGTAAAATAAAACAACCAAACAACAGTTTTTCAGTTATAACATAGAATCATAGAACAGTTAGGGTTGGAAAGGACCTTAAGATCATCTAGTTCCAACCCCCCTGCCGTGGACAGGCACACCTCCCCCTAAACCATGTTACCCAGGGCTCTGTCCAACCTGGCCTTGAACACTGCCAAGGATGGAGCATTCACAACTTCTCTGGGTGACCCATTCCAGTGCCTCACCACCCTTACAGTAAAGTTCTTCCTTATATCAGAGGAAAAAACATATAAACAAAAGACAGACTGTGCTTGGGGAGCAATCTGCACTTGATGAACAAATTTCTTCCTTTTTTTCAGTCTTTGGCATGTGAAATATTGATATGCCTACCTTAATGGGGATGGAAAGAAATGCAAATGTACATAAAAATAAAGAAGTCTAGGAAATTGTAAGCATTAAATCCTTGTAAAATAGTTTTGTTTGAAGTATCTTACTTTTTTCTCAGCCTAATTAAGTGAGATGAATCATTTATCATCATTGAATGTATCAATAATACTTTCAAAATGATGGACTACCAGGACTAAAACAGCTTGGGGAGCATGTATCATCATCTCACCATTCTGACTGAACATTAAAAGTGAATGAAAGTATAGCAGAAATTAAAGTTTAGATTCTAAAGTTGTATAACCTTATGCAAGGGGAATTAAATTTTCTATTTTCTTTTACAAGATTTCAGAACACTCTTACACATAGAATGTGTGTTGTGAAATACATTTATAATTTATATCCTTTGGGGGATTAAAAAGAAGGTGATAGTCGAGTTAAAAAGTTGATAACAATGTAATATTTTAAGCACTTAGAGAACAATGTTTAACAAGCATAAGAGAAAATACAGCACAAATTGTCTTACACGCATGGGCAATTCACAGCAAAACTAACCAGTACTGCCTATCTACAAATACACCATATCTATTTAATATCTGTTCAAATGTGGAAAATTATTTAAAAAACAATGGTTAATTGTTTGCATGCTTTTATATACCCTTGAATAAGTCACAGATAAGACCAAATATTTTAAGACTGTGAGATCTTTTTGAGTTGGTTGCAACCAGTGTTCATGTCTTGCCCTTTTCCAGTGGTATAGTCAGTTTGGAAATCATTACAGACAGAAATCCAGTTCTTTCAGTACCAGCTGATTTTGTGGTCTCATACAAGGGGATATAGTTTTCTCTTGGCTACCATAAGGTTTAATAATGTGGTTTTCATTTTTGTTGATACCATTAAGGCAAACACTGTGATCATGGTACCTGCTTGTACTGTCTGCATCATCTCCATTAACACAGATGAGAAAACTCATAAATAATATTAGAATAACTCTCAACAATCATGTGTGCACAACATTTTTAAGAGCCACATGCACGTTGCCTTATATACCATTTCAATAAGAAGTTATAAAAAAAACATCATGTTTTGGAAAGCAAAGTTCATGCCACTGAATATTATATAATTTTCACAAAACATTTAGATTAAGCAGGGCTTAATATTTCAGAAAACTCAAACTCAAAAATAAATAATTTTTTTAGAAAAGTGGGGTGGTTTGGTTTGGGAGGGAGGGGATTGCATATTAAAAAATATTTTTCTACTTTTTAAGTAAGACTTCTTCCAAGTGAAGTTTATCCATAAGATAGACCAAGAAAAATCTTCAGCTCTTTCTTTTGTATTGCATTTGCTCTGTTTGTGTCACAACTGCACATTGCTTTATACCTCTGCAGGAAGTTTCATGTACTGGCAGTGCTTGAAAGGTTAATGGCATTCACTGCATTACTAATCTATTCTTTAAACCACTGATTACCATGGAAACTGATGCCCAGCTCCTCGTGGCTGAAACGACATTAATCTAGTCTCTGCTATTAAAAATGTTACACCTTTGTCATGTTACCAGTGATAACACATTGTTAATTTGATGTCTTCCATTTTTTTGTCTTTCATTGAAACACCTAAAAATGTGAGCAGTGAGCAAAAGTTTAATGTATTCTTTCAGAAAGAAAAATTTCAGTATGTTATCGCTAACAGCATTTGAAATATGAAGGACACTATTTTTTTAGCTGGCAGGTATCCAAAAGTATAGATACAGGCATTAAGTTGTGGTCAGACAGTTACTACGGCATCATAGTTACAATACTTGCAAATGCAATCTTCTGTGACAACATTAAAAGGTGGGTGGACAGTATCCAGTTTTCAACTGCTACTGCCCGATCTCCATATGGCATTTAAATTACAAACAATCTGATAAGTTAGTGTTTCACCCATCAGATGAAACCCAGATGCACAATTTCACAATGCTTAGTGAAAGAAAATATTGACTATCAAAGTACATGTACTCTTTATACACTTCTTCATTACGAGAGAGATATTGAGTTGCTGGAGCATGTCCAAAGAAGGGCAATGAAGCTGGTGAAGGGCCTAGAGCACATGTCTTCTGACGAGTGGCTGAAGGAACTGTATTTTTTAGTCTGGAGAAGAGAAGGCTCAAAGGGCACCTTATCACTCTCTACAGCTACCTAAAAGGAGGATGAAGAGAGAAGGTGGCTGGTCTCTTCTCCCAAGAAACAAGTAAGAAGCCTTAAGCTGCACCAGCGGAGGTTTGTATTGGATACCAGGAAACATTTCTTCACCAAAAGGGTAGTCAGGCACTGGAACAGGCTGCCCAGGGAAGTGGTGGAACCAACACCACTGGAAGTGTTCAAAAAATATGCAGACAAGGCCCTTAAGGACATTATTTAGTGGTGGCGTTTGCAGTCCTGGGGTAATGGTTGGACCTGATGATCTTAAAGTTCTTTTCCAACCTAGCTGATTCTATAATTCTGTTCTATGATTCAAAGCTACTTTGAGTGTCCAACACCAAACCTAACCTTGCCATTGCTCTGATGGTAAGAGCAGTATCGCTTTTGGGTACATAAAGTCCTGGGGTTCAACTGCCTTATCCAGAATCTTGCTTTCAGTATAAAATTAAATAGAATGTAAAGTCAGAACCTATTTTAGCAGGATGGTTTGCTCCTCCTAAACTTAGGAAAGAACCTTGCATAGCAATTTATGCAGGAATCTACAGGTTTTTTTAAGATTTAGAAAATAATCTCTTCTTGATGGGAAGATAGCAGGTGATAACAAGCTATCTACATCTTTACAAATATTCACACTCGCTTTATGGATTTTCTGCTTTATGGATTCTCATTATAGAATGAGGAGGAAATTAAATTCACACTATTATAAAAAAAAAAAAAATCTGGCATGGTGCTTTTTCACTCTAGTGAGCCAGCTGAGGAAAAAAAGAAAAGCTGATGTTATCAGTGTCACTGAGAATGTATTCTAAATATTCATGTCTAATTCAAGTGCTTTGCTAAGACAGATATGTATTCACCTTGAAAATAACATAAAAGTAACATAAATAGCATATGAAAATAGCATTAGAAAAAAAAAGGACTTACTAGACTGGCAAATTTTGCAAACTGTCTTATGACAGTATTTCTGAAAAATAGAAGGTTAAAAAAATGTCCAGATATAACACACTGAAATCTTATAGTAAGCAAAATTGTAAAAAAAATATTAAAAGCATTGATAAGACTGTATGGGATAAAACATGGATGAGGTTTGCATAAAAGACACAAAGAAAATAAGCTAAAGGATCAAGAGAGCTCTAAAAACCTCTAAGCTCAAACAACTTTTTAAAAATAAGAAACAGATATCACAACTAAAAGTGCTGAACTATCAAACTGAAACAGTTTGAAGAATAAGACTTTTAAAAATATGTACAGGGAGAGGCAGGATTAAGCAGTTTGTGATTTAAAATGTGACATAATGCCAATGTCATCAAAGGAGAAAGAAGTAAACATGTCTTATGAACTACTATCCTGGAAAGATCCTTGTCTTCTAAACAAAGGCAGTGCAGCTGAATACTAAAAACCCCAAAAGAAAGAAGGACCAAGTTAGTTTTAATTTTGAAGGATGAGGTAATGATGGCCTTGAGGGTGTAAGATCATAGGCCACTACAAAGTGTGTACAAATATATTAGGCATTATGCTGCACTCCATAAAAAGACAAGATTTCCACGAGCCATGGTGAAAATATGTCTGCACAGTGTGGAGAATTACACTGCAATTTGTTGAGAGACAAACAGTGAAAGATGAATCTGAGAGATGAATCTGTAAGTATCAGTATTATCTTTTTTATAGATGAAAAGTTTCATCCTATAAATATTAAGAATGGAGAATGGTAAAAACCTGCCAAATAATCTCTGTAAAAGACCTATTTCTATCTTAAAATTTTAAAAATGAAGAAAAATAATACAGCATAGAGAACAAATCTATGTGTAGCATTGTAATTTTGTATTGAATTAAGGGATAAATAAAATTTTTGAAGGGAAAACACAGAAAACCTTGTAAAATTGTTCAAGGCCAGGTTGGACAAAGCCTTGCGAGATGGGGTCTAATGTGAGGCGCCACTGCCCATGGCAGGGGGATTGGAACGAGATGATCCTAATCTCTTTTCCATCCCTAACCATTCTATGATTCTATGAAACAGGTATTAATATGGGAAATTATCCTCATGAAGAATGTATAATTAGTCATACAGGGATAGATTACCTGTCTGGCCAGTCCAGTTATTTGTCCCCATCTAGAGTCTGTGCCAGCTACTAAAGAAGAGCACGTGAAAAGTATTCTGGAAGATGTTTATAAAAAAGCTTACCTAAAAGCAATTTCTATTCATTGGAAAATATTCTAAATATTATTGGAACTACCAGAATTATTAATAATTCCAAATACATTTTTTCAATGTTGATTATGTTGGGCACTATGTACTTTACATACTTTGGATTATCTCTATGTGCACATCTATTACTGATGCCTTTTGAAGTCATATTTCAGAGATTATCAGGCACATATTAATTCAAATGTATTTTCCATGAGCAAGTTTTAGTGCTTAATCAACTAGTTATGTACTGTTTTCTTTTGCTAGTTGTAAAATTGGTTTTTCAATTTAGTTGATATTCTCTTCTTGTTTTCTACATAAGGTGATATAAAAGTTTCTTTCTAGCTCTTGATGACAGAATTGCAATATATTGAGTAGTTTTTCAAAATCGTTCCTAATATTTTCAGTCCTTTTACAATTTTTTGTTGTTGCTGTTGTTGGGTTTTAGGTTTCTTTGTTTCTGTCGTTTGGTTTTTTTTTTGGGGGGGGTGGGGTGGGGTGGGTGCTTGTTGTTGTTGTTGGGTTTTAGTTTTGGATTTGGTTTGGGCCTTTTCTCCAAAATGTCTTTGAGGATTTGGAGAACACTTCACTGAAATTCTTCAGCTATTCTTTCTGAAAATCTTTTCATGTGAAAATATACTGGGGAAGAAAAATTTAAAAATTTCATAGCTAGACCATACTAAGTCACATTCTTCAACTGACTAGATACAAAATCTAGTGGGAAACACTGGACTTCTTTTTTTTAAAAATACTTCACTAAAACAAAATCAAAATTACACAGAACTAAAAATGAGTGAAAGATCAATGACAAAAAAAGAAATAAATCTATATGTAAAAGATTTCTCAGATTAAAGATAACAACTGCTAAGTTTACCCCAAACCTTTTCATTGTCAGAGAGCAGAAAACTTGCATTCTTGAGATGGGAAAGATGAACAATGAACCATGTGTTAAGATGAAAGTATTGTGTATGGTAGAAATATACTGCTTTTATAACACATTTTTATCACACAGAATTAACGTTAAATGTAGAGGTGCATTTGGAGCTATGAAATAAGTCAAAAAGGCAGTATCTCAGCCACTTAGATTTCTAATTTCCGGTAAAAAAAAATTGAGATAGCTTTGACAAACACTGTTTATTGTTTCCCACCCCTCTGTCTTTTCCATGAAAGGAAGACAGACAAGCAGACAGAGAAATAGATAAAACTTCTTTGCAGATGCTGGATGAGAAGTCAAAGAAAGTAATGACCTGCTTCTGAGTAGCTGGAAAAGAGGTGACATTTCAGGGGGCAGACAGTTTCTATTCTCACCCACAGCTGGGGCACTACAGTAATATCACAAATCTGTATCTGAAGCAGTAACTATGCACTGCTTGTTCTCTTTTTCAATGACTCTATAATGAGCACAATAAAACACATTTGATGCTGCTGTTCATATTTTCTGCTTTTAATATCTGATACTTTAAGTATCAGACATTGTTGCTTTCTAATCTACATATTTGCGGTAAGGATTAAAACACACCTAGAGTTGTTAGGTTAAATATTTTATGGAATAAAAATTAAAGAAAAAAAATTCCAGCCAACTTTTAAACAAAAATCAGAATTTTAAATGAATATGATCAGGACTTGAGGGTGGGGGGAGAGAACATTTTCTAGAATAATCCAATCATGTAATTTTTAATCAATATAAAATTGTTAAAACAAGCATTTTTATTGAGAGAACAAAAGGCTAGAACAAGCATGTGAAAACTGTCTTTTGCAGTCTTAAATGTAAATTTATGATTTGTTTTAGTAGTTTGGGGCCTAAAAGTGCATATTTGAAAAATGCGAGTTAATATTTTTATATTCCCAGTAATAAACACGTATAGCAATCATACTCAATTCATACTCATCCTCGATTCCCTTTAAGGAACTTTATCCTTTTTGACCTGCTAGACCCTTTAACACTGCTAATCTAATAAATACACAGAACTTTACCATATTCTAGACTTCCAAACAGCAGCCTAAATACTAAAGTAGTCACTTTTGAAGAAATAAGAGATTCAAAGTGCTCCAGAAGGAAAAAAAGATTCATTATTATCAAATAATGCAAAAGGCATAGTTCCCTGCTCTTATTTTAGGTACTGGTGGTGTTAAGGGGCATTTTACTGATTAATGTGTTTTGTGTCAAGACCTATTCATAACTTTACTGGAGAAAAAATAGTTAAAAAATAAAGAAGGTCGTCCTTTCCCCACCAAAAAGCAGATTTCATAATATGGGTATTATGACAGCTCTGAGCCATAAATTTCAGGAATTTAATGATTTAGTTAAACTCTATAAAGGAATTCTAAGAAAAAGAAATTATTAATATATCAATTTGGTAGTGTTGCAACATCCTATTTTCAAATATCTTGCCCTTGGAACTTTATTCAAAACATGTATTATCTGGGCAAATGAGCTATGAAATCTCTGGAGTTAAGACAGCTCTGAACATAATCTAGAATAGCCTACATTTGGAACAAAATGCAACGGGATATAGAATATACTATGAAGTTTCTAGAGCTAGTCAAAAGGAAATTGGATTATTTTAAACTCCAATCTAAGGTACATGCCTTAATTATAAACACAGGGTGCTTTTGTGTACTTGGAAACTTACATAATTCACATCCCCTCCTTTTGCATCCCAAACTCCTTTTGGGGTTTTTGTTCAAGGTGTATTTCTTCCTTAGGCTAAAACACTGTTGAGATTTCAGTGCATAGAGGTAATATAAAAAAACCTGAATATAATTCCATCTACATCATGGTATTTGAAATTTAAAGACACAGTTATTCCATATTAAAAAAAAAAAAATAAATAAGTAAAGAAAGAAAGTTGGAAATCTTTCACCCAGATGGAAAGCAGCTTAGCAAAAGAAGGCCCAAGCGCCCTGGTGGGCACCAAGTTGATCCTGAACCAGTAATGTGCTCATGTCATGTCAAGGAAGCTTAGTGATGTTCTTAGGCTGCATTAAGGAAAGTATTGCCAACAGGTCAAGGAAGGGCATCCTTCCCCTCTGCTCAGCACTAGTGAGGCCATATCTGGAGTACTGTCTCCAGTTCTGGGCTCTCCAGTGCAAGAGAGACACAGATATACTGAAGAGTCCAAAAAAGTGCCACAGAGATGATGGAGGTACTAAACCATATGAGAAAAGCCTGAGAGAGCTGGGACTGTTTAGCCTGGAGAAGTCTCAAAGGGGTTCTTATCAATGGATATAAATAGCTAAGTAAAGCTGTCCACAGAGGACAAAGCCAGGCTCTTGTTTTCAGTGGTGCCCAGTTACAGGACCAGAGGCAATGGGTACAAACTGAAACACAGGAGGTTCTCTCTGAACATCTGGAAACTTTTTCTACTGTGAAGGTGACTGAGCACTGGCACAAGATGCACAGAGAGGTTGTGGAGTCTCCTTGGCAATATTAACAAAAAGCAAATCTAGATACAGTCCTGGGCAATTAGCTGTAGGTGACCTTGCTTGAGTAGGTGGGTTGGACAAGATGACTTTCAGAGGTCTCTTCCAACCTCAACCATTCTGTGTTTCTGTGGTACTCAAATTTTGCAGACCTTGGTGAATATGGTCCCCTGGGTGAGTAAAGTTTTAATTGCCTCTAGTTGGAGTGAAAATTGAAGAAAGTTTCTCACATTAGTATATTAACTAATGGAGAGAAGAGTATCCCCTCAAGTTTGAAAGATGTCTGATAGTGTATTTACAGGGCTAGGTAAAAGCATTCTGGAAAGACTACCAAGTTCATCCCCTTAAGTACAGCTGAAGGTGATAAGAACACCCTAATATCTATTAAAAAATAGATCTAAAATCATGGTCTGTATCCCTAACTATTGACTAAGTTACTTGTGAGCATGGGCAGAATCAGAATTTTCAGCATCTAGTGTGGCACTGAAAAAAAGGCACAAAGAGGCATGAGTGGTGAACTTTTCCAAATTAAAAGTCCCGATATAGGCACACAAGTCATTCCTTAGACATAGGCATAAATAAAAAAAGAAAAGAAAGGAATAAATATTGAGCATTCCATACTACATACTGAATGTTCAGTCATATAAGGAATATTTTTATATCTGTTATTACTAGAATGGCTCAAAAACATCTGGCACAAGATCTGGTGCTGCATAAAAGCATACTGGAAAGCATTTCCTGCTAAGCACTGATTGCCATAACAGCATAAAATGTAAGGTAATTCTTAATGTTGTACTAAATAACAGCAATGTTAATATGAGTAAACAATAACATTTAACAATAAAACCTAAATTGTTTAACCACTCTATTGATCAACCAAATAGTATTTCTGTAGTATAAGACATGTAACTCCAAGTTTTTTTCTCAATAAAATAAATAACCTTACTGTGTATTGAACTGGGTCAGAGATTGTTAAAGAGTAGAGCTGCTAAGAGAGAAATAAAATAGATTTTCTACCTAAGGGTTGTTTCATTATGCCAGACAACACTTTGTATTGACCCTCCTCCATTTGTTTCTAATTTTGTTGTCCCTGATTGAGCTGAGCCCTAAATCTTGTGATGGCTTACATGTGGTTAGGATGCAGCATTGTTACTTGAATTGCAAGATAGCAATGTTCTTATTTTAAGCCCTAATTTAGCCTGATTTGCCAGAAATTAGGCTTTCTATAGTAGCAGAAGACAGAGGTCTTGTGTTTTGTTTTCTATAATGCACATAGAAATTTCTGTACTGAGAAGTCAGTGAAGTTTTTTGGTATTTTCACAACGGGCTTAGGAATTGTATTTTGCGTATTTTATTTTTTTTTTTAGAAATTTGACAATCCATTTCTAAACTTTGAATTTTTCATGACAACATAAAAAATATTTCACATAATTTCATCATTTCTATAGGTCACAGGAAATACAGAAGAGTTTAGTAGCTTTTTATTTAGGGTCTTCTTGATTTGAAATATATGCTGAATTAAATGAAATTAGTTTACCAGACTGCATTTGGTTCCTGCTTTTGTAGATCACAAGTCCATTGCCTTACAAGTAATGATCATTAAAGGTAAGAGGAAAGCTGGTTCTTGGTCAGTAGAGATAAACTGGCCAAAGATCAAATTGCATGGTAATTCTATTGAGTGTTTTAAGTAACTGTTCAAAATGGAAAAATAGGATATATTACTAATTGTAAAGAAGTTGTACTTTCTAATTAATGTCATCAGTCTTACACCCTTTCTTGGCAAAATACATCCCTCATGCAATATATTTAGCTACATAAGTGAAAGAAAATAAATTGCAAGCATTTGTTAAAGTGCTATGGATTTTTAAAAGGAAAAAAGCTAAGGAGGGAAAGAGATGTCTGTGAAGTGTATAATCTCCAATCTAATAAACTTCATTTTTTTCATTACAGATGATACAGATGATCACTCTGGGACTCAAAGTCTGCTAGCTAGCATTTTATTAAGCTTGTTGGCCTCTTTGAACATTTCATCCAAACTGAGAGAAATACATACTTCTAAGTGGGAGAGTAGGTGTGGGGGGATGGGGGAAGGAGAGGAGCCACCATAAAGCATCCTCAAAGACCATATGTTAAACATTTTTAACAAGTTTTAACAGCAATATGTTTATAGCTTTCCATACATTTCCATAAAGCCTTTTTCTTTTAGGGAGATATATTATAAAAAGAAAGGAGGTGTGTTTGGATTTTTTGTGTGTGTGTTACTTTTAAATAGTTTTTAAATCTGGAGTTTATATTTTCATGCCTTTAACATTATTTGCCAATTGTGGTCTCAATATCTTCAATCACATACAGATAATTCTGGAAGAATGTGATCTCAGTAGATAAAAGTCTACAGGAAAAGGTGTTTGTATTATCCCTTTCAGAGTAGTTTTATTGTCGATGACTAAGTAAACTGCTTTTGCAATTTATAAAAATAATTTTTTGCTTTATGTGCATTTCTGTTATCCTTACACTGGTCAGAAATGTTTTGTTGGGTTTTCTGTTTTTTTTGTTTCTTTTTTTTACATTTATAGTTGATCAGCCAGTAAAACTCTAAACTGTAGGTTTTGCATGGATTTGGCCACCTTTTGTGTAGCCGAGTTAGTTATGCTTAGAAGAAAAACTCTTCTAGTATCTTGCATGAAATTAGGTAAGGGGCAATTACTAGCTGCCCAAATTTTACTCTTCCTTCTGCTGAAAGTTTAGACGAGGACTGAATTCCATTCTTAACACCTATGTCCATAGGATGTGGGGAGCCCACAGCTCAGAAAAGAGCTGTTGGGAGTGCCCTGAACCCAGCCTGAGCACAGGCTGCCTGTTAACATTGACTGCCTTTGAGAAACTGTTACCAAGGTTTCTCAAAAAACCTATCTCACAACCTGGTAAGACTGAATCTATGGCCTATTAATTAGTACACTTTAAAATTACCACAATCCCTATTTTCCTTCATTTCTGCCCTTTGGTAAAGGGTTTCCACTCGATATTCAAAGTTCATCAACTGGCCAATTTAAACAAAATTGCAAGCATGGATATGCAGATACATTCTTTGAGTCTTTATGGTCATTAGAACAAGCTGCAAGATAGAGTCATGGTTCGAGTACTGGGCAGGAAGGCTGAAATTTTTAATGATAGCACCTCTTAAAAAGTCATATTAACATGATCAGCAATAGAATCATAGAATCATAGAATAGTTAGGGTTGAAAAGGACATGAAGATCATCTAGTTCCAACCCCCCTGCCATGGGCAGGGACACCTTACGTTAAATCATATCACCCAAGGCCTCGTCCAACCTGGTCTTGAACACTGCCAGGGATGGAGCGTTCACAAATTCCCTGGGCAACCCATTCCAGTGCCTCACCACCCTAACATGAATTAATTTCCTTCTTATATCCAATCTAAACTTCCCCTGTTTAAGTTTTAACCCATTACCCCTTGTCCTATCACTACAGTCCCTAATGAAGAGTCCCTCTCCAGCATCCCTATAGACCCCTTCAGATGCTGGAAGGCTGCTATGAGGTCTCCACGCAGCCTTCTCTTCTCCAGGCTGAACAGCCCCAACTTCCTCAGCCTGTCTTCATACGGGAGGTGCTCCAATCCCCTGATCATCCTCGTGGCCCTTTAGACTTGTTCCAACAGTTCCATGTCCTTTTTATGTTGAGGACACCAAAACTGTACACAATACTCCAGGTGATGTCTCACAAGAGCAGAGTAGAGGAGCAGGATCACCTCCTTCGACCTACTGGTCACGCTTCTTTTGATGCAGCCCAGGATAAGGTTGGCTTTCTGGGCTGCAAGCTCACACTGAAGCCAGCTCATGTTCAGTTTTACATTGACCAACACCCCCGAGTCCTTCTACGCAGGGCTGCTTTGAATCTCTTCTCTGCCCAACCTGTAGCTGTGTCTGGGATTGCTGCGACCCAGGTGTAGGACCTTGCACTTGGCATGGTTAAACTTCATAAAGTTGGCATCAGCCCACCTCACAAGCATGTCAAGGTCCCTCTGGATGGCATTCTTTCCCTCCAGCATATCATCCGAACCACACAGCTTGGTGTCATCAGGAAACTTGCTGAGGGCGCACTCAATCCCACTGTCCGTGTCAGCGACAAAGATGTTAAACAAGACCGGTCCCAGCACCAATCCCTGAGGGATGCCACTTGTTGCTGGTCTCCAACTGGACATTGAGCCATTGACCACAACTCTTTGTGTGCGGCCATGCACCCAGTTCTTTATCCACCGAGTGGTCCATCCATCAAATTGATGTCTCTCCAAGTTAGAGACAAGGATGTTGTGTGAGACAGTGTCGAATGCTTTACAGAAGTCCAGGTAGATGACATCAACTGCTCTACCCCTGTCCATCAGTTCTGTAGCCCCATCATAGAAGGTCACCAAATTGGTCAGGCAGGATTTCCCCTTAGTGAAGCCATGCTGGCTGTCACCAAGCACCTTGTTGTTTTTCATGTGCCTTAGCATGCCTTCCAGGAGAATCTGCTCCAAGATTTTGCTAGGCACAGAGGTGAGACTGACTGGTCTGTAATTCCCCGGGTCATCCATTTTCCCCTTCTTGAAAATGGGGGTTATATTCCCCTTTTTCCAGTCATCGGGAACTTCACCTGACTGCCATGATTTCTCAAATATGATGGACAGTGGTTTAGGAACTTCATTTGCCAGCTCCTTCAGGACCCACGGATGGATCTCATCAGGACCCATGGACTTCTGTACATTCAGATTTTTAAGATGGTCTCGAGCCATTTCCTCTCCTACAGTGGGCCTAAGGTCTTCATTCTCACAGTCCCTGCATCTGCCTTCCAAGACTTGGGTGGTGTGGTCAGAGCCTTTGCCCGTGAAGACCAAGGCAAAGAAGTCATTTAGAACCTCAGCCTTCTCCTGTGTAGGCAGTTCTCCTGAGAGCTTCCTGTGGGGGCCTACATTCTCCCTAGTCTGTTTTTTATTTGCTATGTACTTGTAGAATCCCTTCCTGTTATCTTTAAAACCTCTAGCTAAGTTTAATTCTAATAAGCATGCATTCAAGCAACAAGGTTTTATTTAAAAATATCTGGAGGTAGGTTAGATCTGATTTAGTTTTACTCTGGAAACAGGAACTCCCAATACAGGAATAATTACCATGACATCTTGCAATTCATTGTATTATTTAAAAAAAAATAAGAATAATTTCTTGTTTAAATTACTTTTAAAAGCAACAAAACTAAGAACATCTAGACATTACCATGCAGGGAAAAAAATTATATAGGACAAATCTTCAGCTATGGTGAATGGAAATTTTTTTTTTTACAGTCTTCACTCTGACTTTTGTTGAAATCTATATTTGACCTTTAAAAAACAACAACAATAGTAATAAACCTAAGTTCATTCAAACTCTTAAAAAAATAAACCCTCAAAATAAATACAATGGAACACTTTGCTAGGCCTTGTGTTTGATATTACAATGTAGGCTGAAATACACTAAAACCTTCCTTTAAAGAAGGGTATAATTTCAGACAAGAAATTTTCATCTGCACACAAAGTTATTCCTCATAACACCTTGAAGACATATGTGATTTTTTTTCAATTCCCTCTTAAAAAAAATAAACTAGAATTTGATTGCTGAAAATAAAACTAAGGTCAAACTGGTCTTTTGTATAAATCTATTTTGTTATTTTGTCCAGAATGTGTCCTGAAGCATTGGTCATGCCTTCACCAAAATGGGCAGAAATAAAAAAATCAGGAAGTGTGGAAATGAATATGAAAATAATTGGGAATAATTGCCTTAAACAGAAACAAATAATGCATCAAAATTAAGTCACAAAAAAAAAAAATCAATATGCTGTTACCTCAGCCCACCTTAGAATTTGGAAATATTATATTCAGAACAGAAAATCCAAAGTTTTTCAAGAAAAATGCCCTTTCATACTACTTCATACTTAGCAATGGATATAATAGCTAGAAATATTTTTTATGTTCAAGATAATAATGTTGCTAAAAATGTAAATTTCTTCATTAATATGAAGGGTAAAGGATTTGGTTTTGTTGGTTGGTTGGTTGTTATTTGTTGGGTTGGGTTTTTTTTAATTCTTAAAAATGTTGCTTATTTCAGAAAGGATACTTAGCCTTCTTTAGTTCCTCTGTGTATTCAGAAATACAGATATAGTGTATTGCTTTTCATATAAGTTCAACAGTACTTATGTAGATTATTAATTCCACTCATCTTCTTAAAACTGGGGAGGGCTGGTGCTAGTAAAATATTTTGAAGGCATCACAAAATTATTGAGACAAAGGTGCAATTAGACTAGTACTGATCTGTTCTTGTAGAATTCATGGCTCATGACAGCTATGCAGAGCTGTGAACCTGTGACTGGACATATGTTCTATAAAACAGTCTATTAACTACGAGATACTGTATTGTACTACCTGCTTTTATGTTACTCTGCAGCTGTTAATGTATTTAGGCTACCTTCAGGTAGGTGAGGTATGTTAGCTAACTCCCAAGTTAGATTCTGTGAAAGAGTAAACCCCATTTAGCACACAGCCGAAAGCCCATAGTAGAATGATGCTAATAAAAATTTTGCAGTAAGTGTTAGTGGAACAGATTTTCACTCTAGTATATTTCATACCAGTACACACCACAAGGTACATTTATAGCATAAATGTTTCACCTTTTAGCTAGTGAAATGAACTTCCTACGTTTGCTGTCTTCACACGTTCTTAAAATGACATCATAAATCTTCAAACCTTTTCTTTCCTTTTCCTTCTTAACTTAATTTTTCCATGCAAACATATATATTAAAAAATAGATAAAGTCTATAGTTTCCTTCTTTTGCTAAAATATCTGATTTTGACTATTGCTAACAAACACATGACATCATTGCAGAGATAAGCTTTTTTTTTCTTTTTTTCCTCAGAGTCCCATGAAAAGAAACACATTTTTTTAAACCTGTGTTTAGACTTCCTTAATGATTTATTTTCCAGTAAATTCTGTACATGTAATATAACTACATTACTTATACACAAAACCCTTGAACTCTATCCTTTTCAGGAGTACTAACAGTAGCATCCTAACAAATCATTCTTTGATCAATTGTGGATCAATTTTATGTATTTTATTGTGTTTCAAGCTATAGTATTAAATAGTCACGTTCTTCATTGTCTTCAACTCGTTTATTGTGGAGACCTGTGGAACAAGTGATGTTCCTCAGGGGTCATTATTGAGACCAGCACTATTGAACATCTTTATTGGTGACCTAGACAGTAGGATTGAGTGCACCCTCAGCAAGTCTCCGGATAACACGAAGCTATGTACTGTGGTCGACACACAGGAGGAAAGGAATGCCATCCAGAGGGACCTTAACAGGCTTGAAAGGTGGGCCCATGCTACCCTGGGTTCAGCTGTAACAGTTACTTTTCTCCATAGTAGTAGCTGGTACAGTGCTGTGTTTCAGCTTTAGTCTGAGGGCAACGCTGATATCACCCAATGTTTTAGTTGTTGCTAAGTAATGTTTACTCTGATCAAGGAAAAGGGGAGGAAAAGGGGAGGTGAGAGAACAGCTGTGTGGTTCCAAGTGACTGACTGGGCTTAAACCATAACATATGCAAACTTTATGAAGTTCAATAAGGCCAAGTGCAAGATCCTGCACCTGGGTCAGGACAATCCCAAGTGCACATACAGGTAGGGTGGAGACTGTGTATTGAGAGCAGCGCTGAGGAGAAGGACTTGGGGGTGTTGGCTGAACAAGCTCAACATGAGCCATTGATGTCTGCTTTCAGCCCAGAAAGCCAACTGTATTCATCCAAGGAGCTTGGCAAGCAGGTGGAGGAAGGAGATTCTCTCCCCTACTCTGCTCTCTTGAGACCCCACCTGGAGTACTGTGTTAATCTCTGAAGCTCCCAAGACAAGATGGATGTGGACCTGCTTGAGTGAGTCCAAAGGAGGACCATGAAAATGATCAAATGGCTGGAGCACCTCTCCTATGAAGACAGGATGAGGGAGTTGGGCTTGTTAGCCTGGAGGAGGCAAGGCTCAGAGAAGACCTTAGAGCAGCTTCAAGTACCTAAAGCATACCTACAAGAAGTACCTACAAGAAATCTAGAGACTCAGTCAGCTGATCGGAGCTAGCCTAGCTAGAGCCACAGCCGGCACGCTTCAGCGACCGCGAGGGTCAACGGAGATTAGGAAAATCAGAGGGCATAGCGCAGAGACATCGCGATTCCCGACATCTCCCGAAGCCCCAGCAGCCCTTGCGAGAGAGAGGCTCACGTGGCGGGGGGCGTTCCCACGGTGACGGTGACCACTCCCCTGCCGCTTGCCTTGAAAAAGCCTCTGAGAGGGAAGCGACCGGTCACTCTCCACCAGGCGCAGGGAGGAACAAGGGGGTCGTGTTGCTGGTGTCCCAGACTGCGGACCAATATGGTTGCCTCCAGAAAGAGAGCTTGCAGTAAGGCGACTACAGCAACTCAGACAGAGACCCCGTCCCAAACCGTGGCTGTTCAGGTCTCTGGGTGCAGGGAGTGCCAGAGCCTGCTGCTGCCGGGGGAGGGAGGACAGCACTCCACCTGTGTGAGGTGTGAGCAGGTAGAAGATCTGCTTAGCCTGGTGGCAAGACTTAAGGAGGAGGTTGAAACTCTGAGGACTATCCGGGAGTGCGAAAGGGAGATCGACTGGTGGAGTAACTCCCTGGCGTGCCGGTCGGAACGGTTCCAGGGAGATACCCCCCAAAAGGGGAAGGATCCCCTGCCTTCTCAGGCAGAGGGGGATGGCCCGAGACAGCCTCTGCCCTGTAGCTGTTGCGCAGAGGTAGGGGACCAAAAAGACGACGAGGGTTGGAAGCGAGTTCCGGTTCGACGTCGTGGGAAACCCTCCCCCCTTCCTGCCCTGCTTCCCCAGGTGTCCCTCCGTAATAGGTTCGAGGCCCTGGATCTTGAAGGAGAGGTAGGTGAGAAGGTGGGGCAAGGCCAGCCCACAAGGCCACATAGGAAAAGGGGGTCGACTTTGCATCTCAAGACTGCCTCTGTTAAGAAAGAAAGAAGGGTCATTGTAGGGGATTCCCTTCTGAGAGGAACAGAGGGCCCGATATGCAGAGTTGACCCTCATCATAGGGAAGTGTGTAGTCTGCCTGGAGCCCGGATCAGGGATATCACCAGGGCGCTCCCCAGCCTGGTGCACCCGACAGACTACTACCCGCTGCTGGTCTTCCAGACAGGTGGGGAGGAAGCTGCTTCCCACAGTCTGAGGGGGATGAAGAAAGACTACAGGGCCTTGGGGCGGATGGTGAAAGAGTCTGGGGCTCAAGTAATCTTCTCCTCACTCCTTCCATCTTCCACTGATGATGTGGGAAGGAATGGGAAGATTCAGTTCATGAACGATTGGCTTAGAGACTGGTGCTACAGGCAGGGCTTTGGATTCTCTGATAACAGCTGGTTTTATAGGGCACCAGTCTGGACAACGACAAGTGGGAAAGGTTTGTCTCACAGAGACAAAAGGATGCTGGGGCACAAATTAGCAGGGCTCATTTGGAGAGCTTTAAACTAGATTTGAAGGGGGATGGGGGTGTAGCTGGCCTTGCCCCAGTGGGGCAGCGCTCCAGAATTAATGAAGACTGGGAGGCCTCCTATAATCCTAGGGTGACATCGGTGTGCTCAGCTCGCTCCCTGAAATGTCTGTACACCAATGCGCGCAGCATGGGAAATAAACAGGAGGAGTTGGAAACCTATGTTAAGTCAGGAGACTATGATCTGGTGGCAATTACAGAGACGTGGTGGGACAGCTCACATGACTGGAATATAGTCATGGAGGGCTATGTCCTCTTCAGGAAAGACAGGCCAGCCAGGAGGGGTGGTGGGGTTGCTCTTTATGTGCGGGAGGAACTACAATGCACCGAGTTCTGTCCGGGGACAGATGACGAGCGAGTTGAGAGTCTGTGGGTGAGAATTAAGGGGCAGGCTGGCAGGGGCGGTACTGTTGTAGGTGTCTGCTACAGACCACCGGATCAGGGTGAGGAAGTTGACGAGGCCTTCTACAGGCAGCTGAGAGCGGCCTCACAGTCACAGGCCGTGGTCGTCGTGGGGGATTTTAACTTCCCTGATATTTGCTGGAAGGACCACTCAGCAACCCAGCCGCAGTCCAGGAGGTTCCTCCAGTGTATGGATGATAACTTCCTCCTGCAAATGGTGGATGAGCCGACCAGCAGAGGAGCGCTGCTGGATCTCATCCTCACTAACAAGGAGGATCTGGTTGAAGCAGTAAGGGTTGAGGGCTGCCTTGGTTGCAGCGACCACGAGATGGTGAAGTTCAGGATCTTGTGTGGTAGGACAAGTAGAATACCAAGTAGAATTGCAACCCTGGACTTTAGCAGGGCAAACTTTGGCCTTTTCAAGCAATTGCTAGGGGAAATCCCATGGGCAAGGCTGCTTGAAGGTAAAGGGGCCAAAGATAGTTGGTTGACATTCAAGGACTGCTTTTTCCGTGCTCAAGATCGGAGCATCCCGACACGTAGGAAGTCAAGGAAGAGGGCCAAGAGACCTGCGTGGCTAAATAGGAAATTGCTGGGTATGCTCAAGTGGAAGAGGAGAGTTTACAGGTCATGGAAGGAGGGGCTGGCCACTTGGGAGGAATATAAGGCTGCTGCTAGAGGATGTAGGAAGGCAGCTAGGATGACTAAGGCCTCCTTAGAATTAAACCTGTTGAGAAGGGTCAAGGACAGCAAAAAGAGCTTTTTCAAATATATGGCAGACAAAACTAACACCAGAGGCAATGTAGGCCCACTGATGAACGGGATGGGTGCCCTGGTGACAGAAGATGCAGAGATGGCAGAGTGCCTTCTTTGTCTCTGTCTACTCTGCTGCAGGCAGTCCTGGAGAGCTCTGTACCCCTGAGACCTTAGATGAAGTCAGGTCGATGGAGCGACTTGCCTTAGTCGATGAGGAATGGGTTAGAGATCAGTTGAGCAATCTGGACATCCATAAATCCATGGGTCCAGATGGGATGCACCCGCAGTGCTGAGGGAACTGGCAGAAGTCATTGCTAGACCACTCTCCATCATCTTTACCAAGTCTTGGGAGACGGGAGAGGTGCCTGAGGACTGGAGGAAGGCAAATGTCACTCCGGTCTTCAAAAAGGGCAAGAAGGATGACCCGGGTAACTATAGACCGGTCAGCCTCACCTCCATCCCTGGGAAAGTGATGGAACACCTTGTCCTTGGTGCCATCTTAAGGCACATCAAGGATAAGAGGGTTATGAGGGGCAGTCAACATGGTTTCACCAGGGGGAAATCATGTTTGACCAATCTCTTAGCCTTTTATGAGGAAATAACGCGGTGGATGGATGATGGCAGAGCGGTGGATGTGGTCTACCTTGACTTCAGCAAAGCATTTGACACAGTCTCCCACAGCATCCTCACGGCTAAATTGAGGAAGTGTGGGCTGGATGATCAGGTAGTGAGGTGGACTGCGAACTGGCTGAAGGAGAGAAGCCAGAGAGTTGTAGTCTATGGGGCGGAGTCTAGTTGGAGGCCTGTAACTAGTGGAGTGCCTCAAGGATCAGTACTGGGACCGGTATTATTTAATATATTCATCAACGATTTAGATGAGGGAATCGAGTGTACTATCAGCAAGTTTGCTGATGACACTAAGCTGGGAGGAGTGGCTGACACGCCAGAAGGCTGTGCTGCCATCCAGCGAGACCTGGACAGGCTGGAGAGTTGGGCAGGGAATAACTGGATGAAATATAACAAGGGAAAGTGTAGAGTCCTGCATCTGGGCAGGAACAACCCCAGGTTCCAGTATAGGTTGGGAAACGACCTGTTAGAGAGCAGTGTAGGGGAGAGGGACCTGGGGGTCCTAGTGGACGACAGGATGACCATGAGCCAACACTGTGCCCTTGTGGCTAAGAAGGCCAATGGCATCCTGGGGTGTATTAGAAGGGGGGTGGTTAGTAGGTCGAGAGAGGTCCTCCTTCCCCTCTACTCTGCCCTGGTGAGACCCCATCTGGAATATTGTGTCCAGTTCTGGGCCCCTCAGTTCAAGGAGGACAGGGAGCTGCTGGAGAGAGTGCCGCGCAGGGCAACTAAGATGATTAAGGGAGTGGAGCATCTCCCTTATGAGGAAAGACTGAGGGAGCTGGGTCTCTATAGTTTGGAGAAGAGGAGACTGAGGGGTGACCTTATTAGTGTCTATAAGTATATAAAGGGGGAGTGTCACGAGGATGGAGCCAGGCTCTATTCAGTGGCAAACAATGATAGGACAAGGGGTAATGGGTACAAACTGGAACACAAGAGGTTCCACTTAAACTTGAGAAGAAACTTCTTCTCAGTGAGGGTGACGGAACACTGGAACAGGCTGCCCAGGGAGGTTGTGGAGTCTCCTTCCCTGGAGACATTCAAAACCCGCCTGGACACATTCCTGTGTAACATTATCTAGGTGTTCCTGCTCCGGCAGGGGGATTGGACTAGATGACCTTTTGAGGTCCCTTCCAATCTCTAGCATACTGTGATACTGTGTGATAAAGGACTTTTTCCAAGGGTATGTAGTGATAAGACAAGGGGGAATGGCTTTAAACTGAAAGAGGGTAGATTTAGATTAGTTATTACGAATATATTCTTTACTGTGGGTGTGGTGAGGCACTGGAATGGGTTGCCCAGAGAAGTTTCGGATGCTCCATTCCTTGAAGTGTTCAAGGCCGCTTTGGATAGAGCTTTGAGCAACCTGGTCTAGTGGAAAGTGTTTCTGTCCATGGCAAGAGAGTTGGAACTAGATGATCTTTAAGGTCCCTTCCAACCCAAACCATGATACTGTGATTAGAGAAGAAAAAAAATTCTATTGCCATCTTGGAGAGTGTTTTCTCATAGAAGAAAACTTAAGCAAACTTCATTTCCATTAGCTGGCTGATATTTTATTATTTTGATTATCTATGAATCCTAAACTCCTTTTTCTTTGTTATGTTACATGTAGTTTTCAACTAAAGATTTCTTGGAAAATTTGTAGAAGATTTGTTCTCCTCTTCTCATGAGCATAAAGGAATTAAAAAAAAGAAAAAAATTTCAATATGCAAAATTTGAAACTGCTTGCCAGTGTGAAAATGAAAAATTTGAAGAAAAATTTGAAGAAAATTTCAGTAGTCATTTCTCTCTCCACGTGCATCTCATTGCGAGAAGTCAAAAATTAATCAGTCAGAAAAAACTACAGTTACTGAATTTGATCTGTATTCAGATACCTTGACCATACCATTGCTGTCCAATGTATAAAAATATGTATAATAGTGCTGCATTCCTCCAAGTAATTGAAAGAGTATAGACCCAAAGAAAATGTTTTCATATTTTAGTAAATGAACACAGCCTTGATATCCTTGATGAGGCAATATTCTTACTAGGCAAAATTCAGCTACTCTTGAACTCAACGTCCTTCCTATTCATTATTTCTGCTTCACTTACACATGCAAGCTCTCTTTTAAAGAATAATAAATGAGCTCTTTGGCAAATATAAATCTGCACAGCTTCAGTGGCATCCTTGAAAGAATATGAGGAATGTCATAGATATTTTAGCACTTAGTATTCCTTAGCATTGACAAGAAGGTGATGCTCACTTTACTGGGAAATAATATCTATAGAGCTGGAATTTATGATGGATTTCATTCTAAATCCAAGCAAGTTTTCTACCATTAAGCCTTTCTCACAATACTACCAACAAAACCCCAAACAATTGTATATGTGATTTTTTTCAGAAATATAATACTGATTTTATTAAAATGAATAAATTAAAAATAGTATATTATTTTGTACTCCATTTTTCATATTGAATTTTTAGGTTTTGTTTCATAATTTTTGATTGGTTTTTGGCTATAAGGATGTTTCCATGTGTCACCGAAATCTGGGAAATAAACTCTGCAATCAGAATGACAGGGTAGAAAGCCAGCATTATTTTGGTGTCAGGTGCTTCGGTGATTGCTCTGCCTATCATGCACCCTGAGAAGGGACAGCTTACAGTTTATATATCTACTAGAGCACCTACAATATGAAGACAGGCTGAGAAAATTGGGGCTATTCAGTCTGGAGGAGATAAGCTGAGTGGAGACCTCATAGCAGTGTTCCAGTATCTGAAGGGAGCCTGTAAGGATACCAGAAAGGGACTCTTCATCAGGGACTGTAGCTACAGGACAAGGGGTAATGGGTTTAAACTTAAACAGGGGAAGTTCAAGTTAGATACATGGAAGAAGTTCTTTATTGTGAGGGTGGAGAGGCACTGGAACAAGTTCCTTAAAGGAGTCGTAAATGCTCCATCCCTGGCATTGCACAAGGCCAGGGTGGACAGAGACTTGGGTGACATGGTCTAGTTTGAGGATTTCCTGCCTGTGGCAAGACGGTTGGAACTAGATGATCTTGAGGTCCTTTCCTACTCTAACCATTCTATGATTCTATGATCATATATATATTCATCATGATTCTGTGAAAAACCTGCCCAATTCTCATTACTCATTGCACATGGTAACTTGCGCAGATTAAGGCCACAGTGCAGGCACCATGAATTTTGAGCAGTTGTCTCTTGGTGTCACTGTGTTCATTTGGGAGAAATATTCCCACTCATTTTATCCTTTTATGGAAGTCCATTAGTTAAGGACATTGGAATGTTCTTGTTTGGTCTAATTCATGACCCTGAGAGGCTCCTTGAGGTTTTTTTCTTTTGCAGCCATTTGCCCAGTTCTCAGGTTTTATCAATAGTAAGAAGGCCTACATTGGTTTGAGAAAAAACATCAGACCTCTTGTATGCTTTCCTTATCTTGAGAATTCTTGTAGCCTTCTCCATGTCTAAGACTCTATGTACAGTGGAATACCAGCTTAATTCAGTATCACATGCCCTGTATTAGTAACAAGCTCAGCACTATGACTAGAATCTGGGACAAACTATAAATAAGGTGAATGTTTTTAAAGAATTTTGAATTACTGTAGCTGAATTAGGCATGTAGGAGGTATTATAGATTGTATAACCTTCCATAGTCAACAGGAACAAACTAGTTCCAGAGACAAGCTTTGTATATGTCGGTTTCATTTTTAAGGATAGTTATATAATGCTATTCTATCTATTCCATTCCTTTTTGGGTAAAAGAGGAAAAAGTACTCTTGATGACAATTTAGGGACTATTTATAAGAAACATTAAAATTCTGAATTATGTCCCAATTCCGTAGTGACATAGCACCTTTAAAATCTATATTTATATTCAGTGTTACCTCAAAGCTTTTTTTTTCTACTGTAAGTGTAAATTTTATCACTTTCTTAAATATCTGTGTATGGAAGCTGCTGCTAAATCATAACATTTGAGATAATGACCACCTACAGATCTGCAAATAGCCCATAATGGATTTTTTTTTTGCAGGTGATACAATATTTTAGATTTTACTTATAAAAGGTCCACGTTATTTCTGTGTTTACTGTTCAGATTATATATATATATAAACAAATAAACACAAAGATTCATATCTATCTGTATATGTATTTGAATCAATGTTGGAAGAACTGTGTCATTCAGAGAATACACACACATTGAAAGTTTTTCTCCCTGTACAGACACTGCAAAGCAAAAGAGAAACATCATTCAATTTTATCCTCAGGGACTGTTATCTATTTAAGGGCTGCCTAAGGTAGAAAAATTCCAGAGTAAGCATGGCAAAATATACTGATTTCAATCTCCAAGACACCTTTAAACCCATATAAAAGGATTACTGGTTTATGAGCTTCTTTAATATTGTATCAATATTGATGTTATCATGCAATTACAGAAGATTCCCCAAATCTTTTTTTTTCTGAGGAAGGGGTGGAATGTTTCAGAATTGCATATAAGTTGTTTAAAACCTTTTTCATTAGGATTTAGTATGCCAGAATGAACTGTGTGCTCAGGTTTTTTTAAGCTTAGAGCTTTTCATATCCTCCAAATATAGCCACAAAGAAAATCTAATTTATTTTCTGTAAGTATAGAGTAAGGGCTAAGGTCAATGAAATTGCTTTCCAACACAGTCACAAACACTGGATAAAAACAGGCAAAAGGATTTGAACGATTATATTTGCATTTAATTAACATTTGGCAGCCTAGTTATCTCTCTGATGGCTGTACATGGATAATGCCAGATATCCATTTCTAGAATAGGAAACTGGTTCAGTTGAAGGTGATTTTTTATTTTTTAAGAAAACAGTCCAACTCCATGACATAGACTTGAAATGTACTCAAATCTGCATCTTCTCTCTGGTAATCTGCCCTCTGTTCTGAAAATATCAGGCTTCTTGGTTAGATTTTGATTACTTTTATAGCAAATGAAGAGTGTTTTCCCTTTGCAAATACTAATTTTCATGTTTTCCAGAAGAACCAAATCTCACATACTAAGAATAATTTTGGCCCATTCTTTGCTTGCCTTTGACACAATGTCCTGGGTTCAGCAGTAGCAGTCATTTTTCTCCTTCTTGGTAGCTGGTGCAGTGCTGTGTTTTGACTTTCAGCCTGGGAACAGAGCTGATAGCGATGTTTTGGTTTGGCCAAGGACTTTGTGAGCCTCATGATCTGCCAGGGAGGAGGGGAAGCCAGGAGGAAGCAGAGACAGCACACCTGACCCAAACTGACCAAAGAGGTATTCCATACCACAGCACATCATGCCCAGGAGGTAACTGGGAGTTACCCAGAAGGGTTGGAGGAGGTATCAGTTGGTGCTTGGTCTGGCTGGGGGAGGGGGGGGTGTGGGGTGTGTGAATTATCGGTCAGCTGGTGCTGAGGTGTTGTATTCTCTTCCCTTGTTATTCCCTTTATCATTATTATTATTGGTAGTAGCAGCAGTGATTTGTGTTATACCTTAGTTACTAAACTGTTCTTATCTCAACCCGTGGGAGTTGCATTCTTTTCGATTCTCCTCTTGGAGTAGGGGGAGGGAAAGAAAGGAGGGGGTGAGTGAATGAGTTGCCTGAATTTGTTTAAACCACGGCACACAAGCTATCAAGTATTATAAAAGTGATTAAATGCTCCATTGTTTTAGTAATATTTTCTTGTATTTACATGAATCACATGCTCAGGTGGTATTTAGCTCATGTTGTCAAGTCAATGTACTGGTCCTATAATAAAAAATATCTTCTGTTGGACTAATTTCAAGACAATGCAGTCATTACATTCTTCAGCGTAAAAGATCAGACTTTAAACTTGCTGAGAGAAACAACCTCCAAAAAACTGGTGCCATTTCAGTGAATTCCATTATTAAACACAAAAACTTATTAAGGACTTAAAGACTGCTAAGTAAAAGTATTCAAGCTAGGAAATTATTAAAGTAAGGTTATTTGTGCACCTTAATACACATAGGTGATTTGTGCATACACATTTAAAGATAAAATGTGATTATGCAATCTGTTAATTACATTGGCTTTTGGGGGAGGATCTATGTATAGTAACGCTCATGGAATTGGGTAAGAGCTTGGAGGTCGTATGGTTAACTCCACTGAAATTAGCAAACATATAACACCAGATTTTATATAGGTAGTTGAAATAACATAAAATCTCTTTAAACTTGGGCTTCGTCCTTTAATTGTAACTCTTATTTTCCATGAAGAGGTGAAAATGTCATGTATGAAATTAATAAATTTGGTAAAAGTAACTCAAAGGTCAATAAAAATATCAAGGGTTACCAACTAAATAAACCCCCTATTGCAGAAGTTTCAGTTGCAAGATTACCATGAACAAGCACAGAAAAGTAAGGGGAAAAAAGGGTACTTATTTACACAGTAATAAAAAATACATCAGTGTTTTCCACAAGTGAAAAATTATTCAAATTCAGGACACGTGTGAAGCCTTTCTTTCTACTTTCCTCAGCTTTCTTAAGAATGTGAAAAAAGAGACCTAACACCATACTCAACAAAGACATAGTTGTGAAAATCAGCTTGCAAATGGTACGTACCTGAAGGAGAAACACATTCTAGGAAAGGACTGCATTTTGCAATTCTTTATCATGACTCAGGAAATAGGCAATTTATTTGGTTAGGAAGCCTATGACTGTATATTAGCATTTCATGCTAAAACCCTAAAAGATAAGGGCAGACTGTCAAAGGTAATCTTTTATGCAGTCTCTAAATCTTAGCCCTCTTTTATATTTATCTGCAGGTTAGGGTTAATAAAAAGGAGTTTGAACAGCAAGGTTTGCTTGGCATAATTCATGTGGGATTTTTTTTTGGTTGATGCTGAAAACGTGTGTATGTGTGTATAAAAGTGTACTGGAACTGCCTATGAAGTTGCTTACTGCTTACTGTTAGGCCTTCAAAGAAGACTTTACAAATATTGATCTTCCACTCTTTTGGCTGTGCAATAAACGTGATTTCAAATTAAAGTCTCAGAATCTTTACGAAAGAGTGAATCCATTATTTCCTTCCAAAAAGTCTTAAAGAATAGTGACAAATAATGTCACATGCTCTCCTTTATATGAGGAAAACATCTGAAGACCTTGCTGTTTCAAATTTTTTTCAGGATGAAGTATAGTTCACCAATTAGTTACATCTCTACAATAGGAACCAAGAAACAGGCAATCCACTGTTAAACAATCATCTCTTAAACTTCAGACCTGAAAAAAGGTGGATGTCTCATCTGACTAGAGCACTGAGTCTATTTATATGGGCAGTTTCGATCACAGACTTGACGAAGTGCTGCCTAGCTACAGATATCAAATTTACAAGCAGAGAGAAGCTACCTCCATGTAAACATCATCTCAGTATTTGGTGGGGACTAAAAAAAAGAAACAACAAATCAAAACAATTCTAATGAATTATCAGAAAAAAAAATGCAGAATAAAATAAATACATAAAATCATTGTATCAATCTGTGGTTTACCCACTTCCTTAAATACAGCGTGCAGTTCTTGTCCCTTTATATCAAAAAGGCTAAAGTATCACTTAAAAAGGCCCAGACAACATCAATGAAAATGGCAAAAGCTATGAAATCATAGACTCATAAAATCATAGAGTAGTTAGGGTTGGAAAGGACCTCAAGATCATCCAGTTCCAACCCCCCTGCAATGGGCAAGGACACCTTACACTATACCATGTTGCTCAAGGCTCTGTCCAACCTGGCCTTGATTGCTGCCAGGGATGGAGCATTCAGAACTTCCCTGGGCAACTCATTCCAGTACCTCAGCACCCTCACAGTAAAGAGCTTATTCCTTATATCCAATCTAAACTTCCCCTGTTTAAGTTTTATCCCATTACCCCTTGTCCTATCACTACAGTCCCTAATGAAGAGTCCCTCCCCAGCATCCCTATAGGCCCCCTTCAGATATTGGAAGGCTGCTATGAGGTCTCCATGCAGCCTTCTCTTCTCCAGGCTGAACAGCCCCAACTTTCTCAGCCTATCTTCATATGGGAGGTTCTCCAGTCCCCTGATCATCCTTGTGGCCCTCCTCTGGTCTTGTTCCAACAGCTCCATGTCCTTCTTACGACACCAAAACTGTACACAATGCTCCCAGTGAGGTCCCACAAGCGCAGAGTAGAAATGGCTGCTGCACAAGGAATAAGGAGCTAGGCTAGGCTTCTTCAGATTGACAAAGACAAAACGCCAGAAGTGCCTTTAACTTAAAATATTTTGACATTATAAAGTATGATAAAGAGTAAATCCCAAGAGCTTCAACTTTTCATTTTTCCCTAAGATGACCACTTTCTCTGGAATCCGTAGAGACTTCAATGGTTTGAAGTATCTTGGCTTTACTACACATGATTTTCTGCATCTGAGTGAAATTCGTATTGAAATTTACTGGAAGTATATTTGACACAACTCACAGCTGCACAGTTACATTGGACTGTTTAAACCACAATTTCTTAACAAAGTGGGTTGTGTACTGTGAAAACCTGTTCCTTTTGCTAACTGTTCTAAATGTCCAAAGTCATATCTTCACATCTCTAAGATTCCTCATTTTTCTGTTGGCTCCTATAAGAAGTTTTCACAAGATTACCAGGACAATGAAAGTGTTTAAAACTTAAGCTGTCGTCTACTCTTGAAATCATAAAAATGCTGAAAAGGCAATGTTACTCTGTTTCTGTTTAGAAATTGACAAAATTCATGCCTGGAACAGTACTGTAGATTATCATGTTTCTAAATAAGTAAATATTTTAAAATTCTCTGCATGCATATCTTTCCTTACACTTTTTCTAAAAGTCAGCAATTGTGTTTGTATAAAAAGGATGAGAGAATTAGGTTAATTCCGGAATTATTCCTTACTGCTTAGATTAACTTCATTTCAGACAGCATACTTTAGATACTGACTTGTTTGCCTGGCTAAGAAAGAATGTGAACTCAGTAATTTAAAGACATGTTATGTAAATATAGCTTTAATCTCACCTCAGCAACAGCTACTCTATTCTCAGACCTTTTAATATAAATTGTCTTGACTTCAGTACTTATTCCTCGAGGCAATGCAATAAGGTCTCTTTGTCTTGGAAACATTTATTCTCTGGTATTCTTAACAAAATGTTTATATCCCTATTTCTTTCACCTTTTCCTGTTGTCCAAAATCTTTTATACGCTTTGTATTTCAGCTATTTAAGCTTCTCAACTCACCATCTGGTCTTTAATCTTTCCTTTTTAAGAGGTGGTACTGAACCTGCTACTCCGTGTACATCTGTGAGCACTTCAGTGTATTGAAAAGTTTTGGGTTTTTCTCCTTTTGAATGAACTGTATTCTCTAAAGTTCTAATAAACCCTTCAGGTGTGTGTGTCTCTCTCTCATTGCTTCCAGTTAAGAGCTATAAGCACCTACTATGGTTAGGTGGCTCTTAACTCTTGTAAAATATACTAGAAAAGAAGAAAAATGTAAAGTCTGCTCCTCAAAAACTCTAATATTTTAAAAACATCCTTAAGGGGAAAATATCTCTTACTTTAAAAATTATCCATATAGCCCTTCTGATATCAATACACACTATCAGTGAATAAATTGCCACTAGAGGATTTTTTCTACATTACTGTAACAAATAAAATTTCAAAATTTTTTAAAGTTTATATTTTTCTACTGTATTTTTAAAATCAAAGCTAAGGTGTAGAAAATAAATTAAGTGACAAAAGAAAAATCCCCCAAAATCCAGTTGAGACATAACAAGTGAACTGGAGTTTAGTACTATAGAAACTGTCACTGCTGAAAATGTACATTCAAATTCATAATACATATGTGATGGTTTTGATGGGATAGAGTTAACTTTCTTCATGGTAGCTACTATGGGGCTGTGTTTTGGATTTGTGCTGAAAACAGGGCTAATAGCAGAGAGATGTTTTGGTTATTGCTGAGCAGTGTTCACAGAGTAAAGGGTCTGCTTCTCATACCGCCCCACCTGCAAGTAGTCTGGGGGTGCACAAGGGTTCCAGCTGACCCAAGGGTTATTCTATACCATATGTCATCACGCTCAGCAGATACAGCTGTGGGAAGAAGGAAGGGAAGAACTTCTGGCATGATGGTGTTTGTCTTTACAATTCACTGTAATGCGTGATGGAGCCAGCTCTCCTGGAGATGGCTGAATACCTGCCTGCTGATGGGAACCGGTGAATGAATTCCTTGTTTTGCTCTGCTTGTGTGCGTGGCTTAAACTGTCTTTATCTCAATCCATGAGTTTTCTCACATTTATTCTTAAAATTCTCTCCCCCATTGTATTGGGGTTTGGGCAGTGAATGTGTGTCTGTGCATCCTACTGCAGAGTGCAGTAAGTTGCCAAAGATACTTCAAACTACTACAAGCTACAAAAATGTAAAATCAGGAAAACATATGCTGCGCAAAAATATTAAACAGTATTTTTCTGTTTGTTGCATGCACTTTTTCACTTGCAAGTCAGTATAGTTCATCATCTCTTAACTGTTTGTTGTCAAGATTTTTTTTCCATTTCTTGCAGACATACAAAGTAAGGGGTTATTTTTGTCCTTTTAGCTGTGCTCAAAGAAGAACTGTGATAACCAGCAAGTGTACCATGAGGTGTTGATTCCATAGAGGTTTTTCTGAAGATCTTTCATGTGCTTGAAGCAAACATTTCTAACGAAAAACTGAATTTAGTTTGATCTGTAGAAGAAAGTAAGAAAGGAAAGAAGAAAAGAAAGAAGAAAAAAAAGGAAAACAAAAAACGCAAGTCTGAAACACACATAAAGGAAGACTTTCCAAACAATTTTAATTCTACATGCATTTGTGGTTCTATGCGATTTTCATAATTTTTTTAATTCAAGGTCAAGAGATACTTTATTCTGTCTTGCTGATATGATAAACTTTATTCATGATGACACATACAAACACATGTAAAAAATACAGCTATCATAAAGCAGCTCTTTCTGCTGAAGCAACCTGTGACAGGGTACTTTGTGCTCTTATTGGTGTTGAACTGTGTTCACTCCAGTCATGGACTCTAAGGAAAAGCTTATCTTTGTTCTACATAGAAATTTTATTTATGAGCCTATGATTAAGAAATCACAGGCTTGGGGGTTTTTTTATTGTTGTTGCTAGTTTGGTTTTTTGGGTTGGTTTTTTTGGAGGGGGGGGTGGGTTTTTTTCTTTGTTTGCTTTTTTTTTATAATTTTCCATTGTTTTTTGCTCAAATTTATACATTAGAAGATTAAAACATACACAAGTGACATGAGGAGATTGTTTGAGTGTCAAAACTTATATGTCATCATCATGTTTTCAGTGAAAACACATTGCAATGGTTGTATTTATTTATTAAAATTAATCAGACACAAAGCAGAAAAAAAGCCAAGAAAATGGGTGTCCTTGTTTCATCTGTAACAGCTATTTTTCTTCCTAGTAGCTGGTGAAGTGCTGTGTTTTTACGTTAGCCCGAGAACAGTGCTGATAACACACCAGTGTTTTTAGTTGCTGCTAAGTAATGCTTACCCCAATAAAGGACTTTTCAGTCTCATGTTTTGCCAATGACAAGGGGCACAGGAACCTGGGAGAAAGCAAAGACAGAACACCTGACCCAAACTAGCCAAAGGGGCATTCGTACCACAGCAAGTCATGCCCAGTATATAAACTGGGGGAAAGTTACCTGGAAGGGACCAATTGCTGCTTGGGTTGGGCTGGGTATTGGTCAGTGGGTGGTGAATAATTATATTGTGCATTACTTGTGTTTTCTGAGTTTTAATTTATTCTCTTGTTGTTTCCAATTATTATCATTATTGTTAGTGCTGGGATTCTTCCTATTATCACTATATTTTTATTTAAATTCTACTTAACTCAACCTGTGTTTTTTCACATTATTTTGATTCTCCTCCCCATCCTGCCCAGGAAGTGGGATGCGGGTGCAGGGAGGAGGGAATGAAAGCAAGCAACTGCATGGTACTTAGTTACTGTCTGGGTTTAAACCATGACAATGTGCTGGGAAAGCTTAAGCATGTTTAAATTTTTATGTACCGCAGATGATCAAAATTAAGATAACCATTTAGGCTCTATGTGTAATTAATAGAGAGGTATATGCAACATCTTAGCAATCACAGATATCTGTTCCTGGGATATAATTGTCTCAAAGCTCTGCATTTGTTGTTCTGTCCCTCTGTTGTCTACAGAAGCAACTAACATAATTAACTTAGACAAGATAACTAATTTTAAGTCAGATAGATTTCATAGAATCATAAAATGAAATTATTTGGGTTGGAAGGGACCTTAAACATCATCTAGTTGCAACTCCCCTGCCATGGGCAGGGACGCATGAATTTAATAAATCCCACTCAATATTATGAAGTTGTTTAAAGCTATCATCAGAGTGTGATTAAAAGCTTACTTCAGGATAAAAAAGTGAATACGTTCTTAGAACAAGCTCTTTTTTTGTTTGGTGGTTTTGTTTGTTTGTTTGATTGTTTGTTTTTCAAAAGGTCTATGTGTCACTGTCCTAACTATTGTTTGTGCTTCATTTTATAAGTAATTAATATGACAATATTGTGTGTAAGTTTTTTGGCCCCACTGTTTGCGGCATTAGTGATGACAAGAAGAAATTTTTGCTGTTTAAACAGGACTTACCAAAATTAAACAAACTACAAATCCAAATAATCTCTAGAAGCAAACCAATTGGCAATGTGAGCATGAAAACAGAGGAAAGATCTCCTGTTGCATTTATTTTACAGTTCATAACTATTTTTTTTCAAAATACACCATAGTCTGACAAGATTAAAACTCAAACTAGCATTCCATTTTACAGAAAAATTACCCCTAGAAGTGAGAACAAAACCTGTAATTCTTCATATCGAGGGTTAAAGCATTAGCCAACTAACTCCCTCCTAGGGAGTTTCTAGAAACAACACACATCCATAAAAACATACTCATGTTTTTCTGATCTTTCAACTTGAAATTCCTATTAAATGTGAAATAAAGTATGTTAAACCCAGCTTGCAGTCTCCAGGGTTTGTTTCGGTTTTTGGTTGTTTTTTTTTTAAACACACCTCAGAATAAAACTGAGCTTGCCTTTAAAATAGCTGTTAGGGCACACCATAATACTTGTGTTATCACAAAGAGTAAATAGAGTTTAACAGAAAAAAAAAAATCATCCCAATGCTCTAACTTTGCATACCTTCAGGATCATTTAACATCCATGATATGAAACAAAGTTGGAATAAGAAATAACTGAGAACACACTATGTATTTTCTCTTTGCAGGTTGCCACTCTCTTGGGTGAGTAACAACTTTTAAATGTTAATAAAGTGAAAAGGAACATTTTTTTCCTTGCTAACTTATGGAAACAAGTATTGGCTGGGACATCAAATGAAGGGCCTTACCATATCCTTTGGTTTACCATTCATTGAAGAAACATACTTCTTTGTTATTCTTCCAACACAGACTGCTGGGAAGTGATTTAAATTAGCCTGGGTTAGAATCTTCAAAATACAATTCAGCAGGCATTTAAGGGGTAATGAAATGATTCCTTTATTAAATTTATATCTGGCTACTTAACTATTGGGGTTGCATGAACCCATTCAGACAAAGCATTACCAACAAAATCGATTTTCTCCCCAGTTTTCAGAACCAAATAAATACAATTTGCTCCACTGAAGACTTTTTTGTGAGAGAAATGTAAATAAGCTGCACCTTAGTGTACACAGGAAATAAGTGAATCAACAGGTAAGTAATTCAACACGTTGAACATCACTCAGCTGAACATATATTTTACTTATCCTTTGAGTAAAAGATTCATCAACAAAGAAAGAAAATCATGGTAGGCAAGAAAAATATTTGATAAATGAAGTTATTTTTAGGCTCCTGAGCAGACCATCAGATTGCAGCCTTTACCCACCTGGGCTATGGCTGCCTCTGCTCAAGGCTGGCTTTGCTATGGTGCCACTGAGTCACAATGAATGAGACTGCTGGGGGAAGAGGTGTGTGAGGAAGCTGAGCTGGGGACCTTTGTCTTATGCTTTTGGGTCTCCTCAAGCACTTTCCCGTGGTTTTGTGCTGTTGCGGGTTGTTTTCTTTCATGTCATGTTTGGAGTTCATTAGGAACCTTTCTACAGTCTTTAGTGACACTTCTGATGTTCCCTGTACCAGTAAGATCCCTGCACCTGGCATATTTTTTTCACTATTGGAAGCTAAGAAGTTATGGCATGACATATGAATAATACAGCATAAAAGTTCCTGTTGGTAGAGTTACTGTTGAAAAGATGTGTTGGTGATTATTTTCTTTTAACCCTAGACTGAAGAGGAGATTGATTACACTAAGTCATGTTAAAGGTTCTGTGCACTTGAATAAAATGAATTGTACAGACATTTTCTTGCTTTGACTGAATTCCTTGAAATCCCTTGATACAAAAAAAAACCTAAGAGTATTGCATATATTCTGTTATGCATATGAAAATAAAGGGCTGGGCTATTAAAATATGTAGCTAGTTACTTAGGGACATCCCCAAACACATACCCCCCCCCCCCCCCCCCCCCCCGCAAACTGAATCCAAGTATCTTGCAAACATTAAGGAAAAAAAATAACAAAACACAACAAAAAGCATTTTGCTATTAGCAATAATTTGGATAAATACAGATGGAATAAGATTACAAAACTATGGTATATAAACTGTAATTCAGATCTTGATTAATTGATCCTGATCATATCTATGCAGAAGAGAAATTCAGCTTTTGCTGTAATGAAATCTCACTAAAGTTATTTCTCAGTTTTTCTGCCATACTGAAGTTTTGTCTGAAATAGAGCATTAATTCCCAGCAGTTTATGTGGTAATAGCAACTACATGAACTCATGGAACTGGCAGGTGTTTCTTATACATTGCTAATTAACTGATTTGTTGCAGGGCATAAGGAAATCTGTGCCAAAGCAACCTGTTTGCATCAAGACAGGGAATTATGATTTATGCATGCTTTCCTCCCTTCACCAGAGGCAAAAACTGATTACATTGCTATTCCCATACTACAGCCACTACTACAGCCATCCTTACTTCACCTGCTCTTCTGCCAGGAGCTCAGCCTTCTCCCACACACCCTCCTTTTTGCATCTTTATGCTCAACCTAATATTTCTATTCTCTTTTCTAAAAAAAAATGCCAATCATGAAAAGGAATGGAGTAGAGGGTAATTTTTATGCTTGAAAATGTCAAAAGTTGCCATCAATCAGTTCTTTGCTGTAAAATATGTGCACAGAAATGGTTAAAATTCTGTGGCTGACTAATCATATGCTTGATGTTTTGCTTATTCCACATAATAATTTACAAATCACGCACTGAAATTTTGAAACTAATCAGAAGCTCATATTAAATATATATTGCAACCCACACTCACATTTTAGCCCCAAACCTTGTTTCATTCAATCATATGCAAACATGCATGTGGACTTACCTTGAAAATGCACTTTCTCGTTTCTCAGAATTTCTATGCCAAATATTTATGAAAAGTTTATAAGCAAGCAAAACTACTATTTTTTTGATTTTCATTACGTGAGTGTAGAAGACTTATTGTGCAAGTAAAAGAAAATATTAAAATAATATTAAAATATTTTTCAATTTTTAAAGAATATTTTTAAAATCCATGTATGTTATTTTCTATGAAGGGAATTTGATAAACACAGAAAATCTCATGAGCATAATAAAAATGTGTTCCTCTTGAAAGTGCTAAAATACTGACTTTAATACCAGCAGACTTGCTAAATATTCAGACATTTTCTGGACTGATATATTACATGAGACTTGGACTGATATATATTACATGAAACTCATTTCCAAATTTTCTGAGGTAATAATTGAGCAAATAGGTATTATATCCATTTAAATGAGATATTTGACAGTACAAGCAGGTATACCACTGGATGTTCATAAAAAATTTCCGTACAATCATCAAACCAGGTAATATTTTGCCAATGATCAACCAAGTCAAAGAAAATTTCTGTCTCCAGTCCTATTATTTTCAATTATGATATGGCTCCAATGATACTCAAACTGATATTTGTAGACACAAAAAACGCATTCCTCAACCCTATGCAAGTAGACATATCCTGAGGAAAAATGCAATTTGTCTACCTAATACGATATTTATAAACGAGTTTCTAAGTCTTAATAAAGAAGACAGCTTGAAAAAATAATAAAAATATTTTACTCTGGTGAATACCCCCCCATTTTTAATCTAACAAACCTCAATATCGTACAGTATCCAGCATGACATAACTGAGCTCTTTAATCTGTTTTTACTGTCATCTTAAAAAACTTTCCTTCTGTCTTCTTAAAAAAAAAAAAAAAGAGTTTGTAATTAAATTGTACACTCTAACTGCTTTATTTGGAAAGTTTTTGATCCCTTAAAGTACTTCTAAGTATGTTCTAGCTGTAGGTAATTAGCGTAACTCCCACTTTCTGATTGACCACGATCAGAGCAAATTTTGAAGTTGCACAGAGGAATTCACTAATGAGTGTCTGATGGGCTTTAGTAGTTTTTCAAAATGGTTTGAAATCTCAGTTTTCAATTTTATTCAGGCAGAAGTTTCAAGGGGTCCCTTCTAAGCTGAACAGTTTCATATTTCAGCATGTGCTAAGCAGTCTAGAGCAATGCATCCTACCTACATGAAAGTAATTTATGCTTGTTGTACTTCAAGTAGGCCAATAATAATCATCTCAAACACTTGTTTAAATAGCTTACAAAACAACTGAGCACATGTGTAAAGCCAAGCATGATAATGTTTTCTTTGACTGCCTATTTATATAATAAGTGCCTGCTTAAATATTTTGGTGAATCAGGACTGAATATTTGTTAAAACTTTGCCACAAGCATGAACCTTTGCAAAAAATATCACATCGTAATCCACATGTATGAAAATTTCTTAGCAGTCACATCAAGTTAAAACTGAAGGAGCAACCCAAAAGGTAGCCAGCAACAGACCAGTTGCAATGCTGGGCCTGAGCTGCATTTTAGAAAGATTTTTCAGCAACAACTTGCTTACCTGAAGTTGGAAGTTTCCATGCTTCTTAAAAAATCAGTTCATACTATGGGTTGGAATTATTTCTACTGGATAGTACTACCACAAAGACTTAATAAAAAAGATATATCCACACAAAGATGAGAGAATTTTAAAATATCATGAAGAGCTTCTTACAGTAATTTGAAAAAAAAAAAACCTTCTTTTTAAAATGATTTAAAAGTTATACTTACAAGAAGGAAGAAAGGTAAATTCCCTCTCTGAGGGAGGTAAGTACAATCATACCACTAATCAAGTATGCAAACACTAGCAGTTCTCAGGAAAAGCTGTCAAATGACCCCTAGTATAGTTTCTTGCTTGAACAGTTTGGCAGACTGAAAAAGCAAGTTCTGTGACCTTCCTGCAGCTTCTGCACTGAGGATAATTTCTGCTGAATAGTGCTGAAAATAATCAGGATACAAAAATGTGGAGCATAGGTATCTGATCTCATTTCATCATTATGGTACAAGTAGTGAATCGTATGAAGATTACACCTTGATTTTAATTTAAATGGATTTTACTGGCAAATTGGATTCTGTCATGCTTCATAAGAATATATTTCATGAAGCAGCTGAATTGCCTACCTTTACAAATTGATATGGATCAGAAGAGAAACTTCATTTCATGCAACCTTTGAAATACCCATACAGAAATATAAAATTTACTCCTGCAAGTCATCTGTGGCTTTAATGCATTAAGAATTACTTTTATCTAACCAGATGCAAAAGTTTGTTTTTTATTTATATTTCCAGTTGCTTTATTTTCATATCTAATATCAAGCAGTATTTATAATCTCTTTACATTTTTAAAAATACTTTTATTATTTTTTTTATTCTACATGTATCTCAATTTCTTGTTTTATTTCTATGCCTCATTCAAGCTAATATTTTGCAAAGTAATTTGAAATTACTTTGAATACTTTGAATACTTTGAAATTGCTACTCTTCAGTCATGAGATGCTAAGTATAAACTTTCTACAAAACAGTTCTGTTTTTTCTGGAAGTTTCAGTAAAGTGGAATATGCTTGGTTCGTTTTCTGCCTCTCACAGGATACTGCATATGATCATCTGCATTGCTTCACTTAGGCCATAAAATTTAGAGGGCAAGTAAACATGCTCTTAAGCTAATCAATCACCTAATTCTATTAGTTATAATAAGAATTAAACATGAACTTAAATGCTTTATTAAACCTTGTATACACCAATATTCAATATTCATCATATCCATAATACAATTATGTTAAAAACATAGAACTAAACTTGTTAAAAACATCTTCATGCTGTACTTATAAAATAATACATCAAGAATTCACTGTATTTTGCTTAAATTAATATTTTCTTATAATCTAGGTAATGCTTTTAGTATTTAGGTTCTCTATTATAACTATATTCTGGTGTATTTTACTTTTTTTATACTATATTTAGTCACTCAGTATATTAATATCTCATAGTATTAACAGTACATTAACATATTTATTGTAAATCATGTACTGACAAAGATATCATAATACTCCTACATGTGTAGTCTAAAACTACCAGAAAGTATCCCAGATTGATACGCACAAAGTATCAATCAAAATTATGCTTCAAAAACCCTGCCGTTTTCAAGCTATACATAAAAAAAATGCTAGAAAACCACAAACAAAACAGCTACTGTAGGTACTTATTGCTATTGGTAAGAAGAAAATGACTCAAAATAATTTTACATGTTAAAATTATCTTTTATACATTAAATGATGTTATCTATAAGTTAGCTATAGTGTCAGCTTATCTCTACCATGTCCTGTAATACATTGTAACAAGACATCTACAAGGAGCAGCCAGAGTTTGATGAAGATAAAGGATAATTTCATGCTGAGCCCAGATCTCACTCTTGTTTGGACTCTATTCTGGGTTTGGTGATCCACCAAGCATTCCAGTTCAGGGAGACTGGGTGGAGGTATATGTAAAAGATACGTATTTGTGGGTTTACCTGCACCTTTTTCCAACAATTTTTTCTACAATAGATAACCAGTTTTTAGCTATATTCAAATACTGTAAAGCAAAATTGCTTTTTCTCTTCCCCACACCAGATAAACAAAGCATTTTAAAAAAGCCAAATTGTACAAAGAAGCCAAACTGACAATACTGACAATAAATTTTCTGCTCCTAAATTTAAGGTGTGTTTTCCTGATTCCAAGCCCCTCCTGCGTTAATAAGTGTCTTGTACCATTGTTATGCAGTAAAGGCAGTGTAACTGAAGTGAAGGAATTTTAATAAAAAAAGTCAGTCAGTTTTGTCTTATTATTATATCTGTTTCCAAGGAAATTGAAGTTCCTATTTGCCTTCTCTTTAACATAAAAAATGAAAATGTATTCCTCTTTGGGAGACCACACAAAGATATGTTTGTGGTCAATGAATATATGGTGAGTACTGTTGCCTAGCAACCTTCATGTGAGGAAAATGATATTCCTGAGCACATTTTACACTGTAATGTATGATTCTAGGATACATATAAACTGTTGAAAGCTAGTGTTGCTTCTATAAAATGAACTCAGATTCCTGTAAAACACAGCCTGCCAATTTAGATTCATAAAAAGAGTTTTAACTGTTTACTGAAAAAAAGCCGAGATAAGAAAATACTAAATAATGTGAAGAAAAAAAAAAAAAAAAAGGTTTTAATGCAAAGAATCACATCATTAGACACTAGAGAAAACACACTCAATTCCATCACCAATACTGAGTTCTTATTCATTCTGAAAATAGTATTGCAGTGTTTGGGATTTTTATTAATGACAAATCCTGTTACCTTAAAGAAAGACCTTACTTTATTAAAGTCTTAGAAGGACAGCAGTGTGTGAAAAAACTTATATATATATATATATATCAGTAATACTAAAGTTTTTTATGGATTAACACCCAATAAATAGCATCCTAGCTAGCCTCATAGATTCACAAGATGCCTCAATTAAAAAGTAAATTATGCTCACTGTCTATGAAAGCTTGTTTCCTTTATCTTCTATTTTATTTCAGATAAAAATATTTGGGATTGAAAGTTTCTGTATTCTGTAGAAACAGATTTAAAAAGCTAAGTGAGATATTTTGGTATAGAAAGAAAGATTAACTTCCTTCTCAAATAAACATATAGAAAACACTTCAGTAAGTTCAACACTGCAGTGAACATCCCATTCAATACAAAGCAACAATATTTAAGCAGTGCCTTCTATTTATCATGCTATTCCATTATGATTAAGAAAAAGCATTACTGACAAAACGTTTTCTCTTCTGTTAAAGGTCATGTTAATTGAGGCATAAGATAACTCTATAAAATCCTGTAGTTCTTGAATTAAGTCTACAACAGCCATGTGCATGAGAAAACATTAAGTAATAATTCTGAAAACTATTATGAATTACATTTCTGTGTGTGTGCAATAGGCTTGTGCAACATACTGTCTGGTTCCATTACAGTGAAGTTATTTGGATTCCATTTGGTAAATATTTAAAGTCTATGTAATTAAACTTTGATAAGTTATATATGTAACGCTAGATGAAATTTGGCATTTCCTCTGATTCACTTGGTCTCCCCTTTATATACTTTGAGTAAGATAAGTGTGCGACCTTAGACTTTTTAGCTGGAGCAGTGTAGTAAGAGCAAGATATCATTCAGATATGCTGCTTACCACCAAGAGTTATTTTGTGATTTGAGAGAAAGGAGTCAGTGTTTATTTTACTTCTCTATATGTCTAGTTTTAACAAAAAAACCCCACAAAACAGCAAAACAAAACAACAAAAAAAAACACATTGAGAGAGGTTTTTATTTTTTTTCTACTTGCTTGCTCAAAATAGCCACTTGCACATCAGTATTTAATGGCACATCTGCTATATTTATAAAATGATATAATAGCCCTAAAAAACAAAAACAATCTCTATTTAAATTTTCTTTTTTTGATTATATCACCCATTTCTTGCTAATAATCCAGACTGAGAGCCCTCTTAGCTCCAGCTTTTTAAAATTTAGGGACTGCTATAAGCTAACTTATTTAGATTCCTCTATATTCTATGCATAAACTTTTTAAAAAGATTCCCTTAAAGTAGTTTTTCATGGTTTATATGGTTGCTTTAGGCTGTAATAAGTCATTGCATGACTGTGTATCTCCCCTGAATAAAAAAAGAACTAAGACTAGCTTGAACTAAGCCAAACAAAACTTAATCTCCAGTAAGAATTATGATTATTTTATGATTCTATTACATATGCAAACAAGGATTATAAGCACTACATATTTTAATTAGTATTTATTGTGGAAAATAGAATTTGTTAATTAGTGAGAAGCAATTGGCATTTGTTAACTTGCCTATCATATTCATATTTCTTTCAGATTCTGATTTTCCATATCTAACCCATCCATCCGGGTAATTTTTAATTGGAGAAAATAATATATTTTTTTGTCCAGAGCCTCTCATTTTCATGCTAACTCTAATTGTTTCTACGTAGTATAAGAAATATCAAGTATTCTGACTTCTCTGTAGCCAATGCTGAAATAACAAATGCACAGAGGCCCTCCTTCTTGAAAATCTAAAATTGAATGAAAAGTGGGAAAAGAATGCCAGAAAACAATTTTCAGAGCATTACAACTTTAAGAGAATGATCTGAGCAGTCTGACCATAATATTCTAGGTCTAACAGACCTGCCAAGAAGAAACTGGGCAGGATTCAGCAGCTAGACCTTCCAAAAGTGGTTAGGCATTAGGGGAGTTATTTCATTTCAGTTTATAAATATAGGATTTTTCAATAGATTCCTGATAAATTTTGTGTCTTAGATTGCACTTAACACAGCTGATCAGAGCAAAAAGAAACCTTAAAAAACATGTATAGATGTTATATTTTTCTTAAATTTTGGAAATCCATCATAGCCATGGGTTAAATTTAACTTAGAAAATTTAGACACATTTTGACGTCCATCTTCTCTCACTGAATTTTCGCTATACTGAAAATCAGGAAGAAAAATCTACACTTAATGAAGAGATGATAAGATGCAGAAAAGAGTCTGTTTCAATTTATTCTTTTTTTTTAATTGGGGTTGTGGGTTTTGGTTTTAGGGTGTTGGGGGGCTTTTTTTTTTTTAGGAAAGAAGAACTGGGTCATGTCACTAGAGGTGGCCAGATAGCAAAATCAGAGAAAAATATTCACTGTAGCTCCCTGCTGAACTTTGAGATGAAACATACAGAGGGAATTTTCTCCATTTTCCAATATACAAACTCATTTTCAAAAGCCTGCCCATCATCAGGGAAGAGTTGTTCTCAATGACTGTAAATAACCCTTCCCTCTTGACAGTTCTGTTGCTGCAGTAATACTGCCGGAAGATATAGGCCTCGAGGTACCTACCGTACAGAATCAGTGAAATATTTCACTGTGAATAATGCATTTTGGCAGATGCTTGATCTTATCTTTTAAAAGTAAAACTGAAACTAGACTTCCACAAAGTTCAGACATTTCATCTTTTTAAAAGGGTTCCTTTGACAAAGTAATACAGACTTGCTATCTTGCACCACTTTCTCTTGTACTACATCAACATATTAAGCTGTGCAACTTTCACAGGCATGTCATTCCTTTCAAAATCACAAAAAAATATTTCAGAATGTCTATTATTATAGGCTGTCTGCAAATGTTAGCTCCTTATGTTTCAGATCTCAGCTAGTTGTTCCATACCTTATTTTCTGGTGGAAGAATCCCACTGGAGTTTGAATTCAGGAGCAAGACCTCTATCAATTAAGTATTCAGTATGTGCAAGACTGAAAAAGAAACACTGGAATGAGAACACTTTCAACACACAATCTCATAATCTATTTGTTGGTGAAACTACCAATCACAGGAAAACATAGCCGAGATAAAACAAAAAGGAAAAAAATGGAGACAGCAGCTGGGACAGAAAAAAAAGGAGAAAAATATATAAATGTATGTATAAATGCACATGTGAACTGTGTGTGGAAAGAAGGATGAAAGACACAGAACTGACGAAACACAAGGAAAGAAAGACACTGGAGAGGGAAGAGGGTAAAAGCAAATATAGCTAGAGAGTTTACACTGAAAAAAATAGGAAGAAACAATTTTATTAAATGCTTTGTTATCAGTTAGGCTTAAACCACAACTGATGCTCTCCCTCATCCTGACGGGGAAGAAGTTAGTGAACGGACATGTTGGCACTTAGATGCTGGCTAGGGTCAACACACCACAATGAAAAACTAGATAGAGCCCTTGGTTCATATAGAAATATATACACAAAGACACCCCAATATTTCATATAATATTCTTTACTTTCAGTAGTCATAATGGACATTCTGCATAGAAACTCTTTATTCAGTTTTGGAACAGTTAATTCAAGAACTTCAAAAGCTCGACTGATTTTCTGAGGGTCCTAATTTTCCACTCTTTCACTTTAAATTCTTTTACTTATTTCCTCCCAATGAATATTTAGCTTCATGACTGTTTTAAAGTAAAAAAATCAAGTTACACAAAACACACTGCCTTCATAATTATGCACTCCTTATGATGCTATTTCATGATCTGATCACTTCAAACAGGCTGGACCAAAGCATAAATGTAATGGGCAGAAAGGAATGCCAAATTCACATTTATTTATACCGTAAAGGATTACTTCGACTGTATTGAGCACCAAACCTTATCAGGATTATAAGCCTGATATCTGATAGCCTACATGATCTGAGTCAATAGATACAGCAGTACTTTATAGATAGGTTAAATCTTGAAACAGGAGAGAGAGGAAGTGGGGGTGGGGACAGACTATTGAATGAAACTGAGAAGTAAAATCACAATCACTGAGATGCAGTTAATTGAGTATTTCTAACTGGTAAAGTATATCTGAGGCATAAAACTAGTACCACTGGAACACTAAACTGAGTTCTAGGAAGTTAGGATTGGAAATTTTATTCTCATTGCATTAGGCAATTATATTATTCATTGATGCAAAACAACTAACTTTAGATTTGCATTGATGAGGCCAAGTAAATCTAGTCAGAGAATAATCTTTCTTAAATGGAAAACTTATTTGGGGTTTACTTTGTTTTTTAGTACAAAACTTAACCTAGAGAAGAAAATTCAGATTAATGCACAAAACTGAAATGGATAACAGAAGAAAACTTTTATATCATTTAGACTTCATATATTTTATATGTATAATATATACAGATTATCTATTACAATTACATTAACCATATGTAAAATACATGATATATATTGTTTGTGCACAAAATGTATTTTATATATGTATACATATAAAACCTCATGTACATGTGTATAATCAGTTCCTATTTTACAGATTTTACATACACATATGCAGATCTTTTTTAATGGGAAAATAATTTATAAATACAGAAAAGATATTTTTTTATGGAAATCAAGTGTTAACCTATGCTTTTTAAGAAAGAGGAAAAATCAAATAATATAAATATCTATGCTATTAAAATATCTCAGGTCACAAATGTGCCAGTTAATGACAGAAAGTTGCCTTGATGAAAGTGTTTAAATCACTTGGATATATATCCTTTTATTCCAACATAAGTAAATAAGTCAAATGTGTCTTTTGTCTTAATATAATATTTCACCCCTTTGGTGAGACAATCCTTTTTGGATTCAGACAAGAATGCTAAAATTTTAATCAGCTTTCTTTCCCTTTTCCATTAAAAATTCTGGAAGGGGGTTGGGAAAGAATTTTTTAAAAATGATATGGAGTTAAAATTCAGTTCATTAAAATACAACAGTAGGGCATCTGCTGAGCATCAGGAGAATTTTTCCATACAAATGAGCAAACGCAGAATTTACACGGTGGAGCTAATTATTAAGAATTCTAATCATCTGAAATTCCTCACCATGAGTGCTGATCTGATAGCTCCATAATTCATTGCGCAAGAATAGGATTACATTAGAATTTTAAAAAAGTAGCCTTTATGGTTGCAGAGGGCCAGTTTTAGGCCTTCATGAATAATACATAGACAGGGAAGGGGAGAGATTCATTCAGATTTCTAACATGAACAGTTACAGAAGAGTTTTGAAATAAAATGAGTTTCTTTGATTTTATTCAGTTGTAAAGCTTTCACAAACAGCACAATCAAAAATTATCATTGATATATGAATGAGCTGTAAGTAATAGATAACTTATTTTCCCCAAATGGTGTTGGTCCTATACAGATATAACACTGTACTGCTTCAACTGAATTAGATTAACTAAAGATTTCTGCCTAGAATTATTTTCTATAGAGGTTACCACAAAATATAACTGATTATATAAATTATTAGCTGCACAAAAGTCTCTCTCCTGAAAACTGATTCTGTAATATCTTCTTAACCCTGCTTTCCTCTTGAATTTCAGTGAAAAGTAAAATTGTCCATGCTTGACCAGGCTTAGAAAGTTAGTGATTCTTAGAAGCGTTATTCCCCCCGTTCTTTGTATAAATGTAAACCTCTGAACTATATAAAATCCTACCAGGATTCTATATAGTTCAGAGTATGCTGGTTTGAGCCAGAAAGAAAGAATGAAGAGAGTGAGAATCTAAAAAAAACACATGGAATGCTGCATGTGAACAATCCATAAAACACAATCCTACATTTTCAGGAAGCGTCTCCTCAGCAAAGCCAGTGCAGTGGAAACCACTGAAAAAACTTTAATAACATGTCCATCCCTCATCTTCCACTTTTAAACAGGTTCTACATGACTATTTTGAGGTGTATTCCACATATGTATTTATTAATACAAATATTTCCCCTACTTTGGACAATGACCAGGAAAATACATCTGTAGGCTCAGTTTTAATCACATTTTATAGAATCATAGAATAGTTAGGGTTGGAAAGGACCTCAAGATCATCCAGTTCACCCTTCACGTGTGCTGCCATTTTTATTTGTGCCATTCTACTGCACTATTCATTGGCATTTCTCTAATCTCATCATCTGAATTTTATGTTCTTTTTGATATGAATCATTTTAGGCACAAGCAAATGATTTCAGGAAAGAAGAGTAGAACAGGTCGCTGTTCACATAAAGTGAGGGCTCTAGTAATGTTCTGATTATCCCTGGGAGACAACAGAATTTAAGAGCACTTTCTAATTGAAAGTAATAGTAACACAATTGGTTATGAAAGTCATAAAGGGATGAAATGGTTAGAATTTACAAGTACATGGTTTTCTGTTCTCAAGAAAGTTAAGATGAAGTAAGTAAAGATGCAAAATATACTAAATACCTCCTTGATTATCTCATTCAAAAGACAGGTAGCGCCAATCTGCTTTAGCTTAATCTCTTTGAGGGAGGGGAAGAGACTTCCATATAGGAAGTTAATGCTTTTTAAATTCACGCCATTAATTAGCAGAACTATCTTAACTGTTGAAGAGACTTGCCCTAAAAGGCAGAATGATCAAGAACACTGAAAGTTGCACCAGGATTAATTTAAACAGAAGATTTCAGGGAATCTGCTGCTGTACGATACTTTACCAAATCATGTCATTTTACTGACTATTTAGAAATGGGCAGTCTCAGCATTATTAAACAACTTTTCAGCAATCAAAAACACTTGCTTTGAACAAAAGCAATTCATTGGAGAACATTTTTTTTCAAGAACTGTGCATTAAAGCAAGATTCTGGGTACAGCAAAGGGTATGTAAATTGTGAATGACGTTCTTATTAGTGATTTTTATTTTAATCCTTTTACCATTAACTTTAAAAAAAATAAAAATAATTCCACTTTGTTGGCGGGAGAGAACATTTCAAAGAAAACAGCTATGCTATCAGAAGCATGTAAGACAAGCATCTGCAGAAGGAGGGATGAATACTGTAAACAGTTTTTAAACAGTAAATTATAAATGTAATTGAAACAATTAAACATGTGTGTACCTGAGGAACAATAAGGAGCACTGCACTGATTAATTTCAGTAGCTAATAATCAACAATGACACTTCAAAGGAAAGGTTAAAAAACAAAGAAAGCTGGGTTTCTATTCCCATTTTTTTTCCAATTACTTGTCATAGACAGTACTGAAAGACTGCTGTACATTTATCACTCTCATGATACATTTTCAGATGATATACTGTTTATTAAGAAAATCTATAAACCAGAAAGGGCATTGCTGAAACTCAAATATACCAATTAAGCATACTCAAAAAAAAAACAAAACAAAGTTGTATATATGTATTTCCACATTTCTTATCAGTTATGCCATTTTTACACTCCTGCTCCTATTTCAGTTTGGTGTAGCAGCGCTGTATTTCTCCTACTGTCTTCCCCTGTGCAATGCAGTCCTGACCTGTACAACATGACCAGAGCAGCAGACTCAGGCAGCCATAAGATGGGAAAATGGTGGGGTCACGCCACTCACTCCTTGCACTCCTCTGGCTTTTGGACAAATAGAGAAGCCAGTCAGAGGCAGCTGATACTGGGGGAAGTCAGTGAAGTTATACAGAATAGATCCAGGCAAATTTTATTCATTCAATCACTATGAACAAAGGATGCGACCTGAAAAATCAGATGATTTTTATTTAATGTAATGCAAACATTTATCAGCGTGGCAATCTGTCATTGTATAGGGTTGTGTAGTTTAGTGGATTTCTGGGGTTTAGTTTTGCATTTAATCTAGAGGCCATCTTAACCAAATTGAATATACTTATAATTTGTACTTTTCAGTAAGGCTAGTGATGCATAAGAGTAATTACTGATGCAGTTTCCTCATCACTGTATTAAATGACCTAACTTCTGTAACACTGAATGAAACACAGCTCCTATTTAAACACTAAAATATCTGGTGTATTAAGACCACTTTCTGCATTCTTATGACTAGCTCATTTGAATTTTTAATGGCCAAGAATATGACTGACTTTCATCTTAATTACACCTTCATTCCAAGGCAGAAATTGGACAAGAGAAAAACAGAAGACATAGAAATGCAATGGAATCCTTCATCTAAGTAAACAGTTAAACAACTGAGCATGTAAGGAAGATCAGTTACGTTATTAGAACTACTCAGCTGCTTTGAGTTAAATGTTTGTTTACCAACTTTCCTGGACTAGGACTGTAACGAAGTAATTGTTATGCTTCCACGTTTTGCACATAGGCAAACGATAAATGTAGATGATTCAAAATGCTTTTACTGCAATTTTATAAGCAGCATACTGTTGCTTCTCTGCGACATCTGTCACAGAGCCTCCCTGAAAAAAAGTATTTTTTCAGTTCTTAAGGATCAGTGTTGTAAGGAATGCAGGGAATGTCACAGGTCTACTAACAACCTTTCAGAAGAATTTGTGATAAACCACAATAAGTTCCTGAATAAAGCAGATGAACATCAGATTATCCAACACAGCTCCAATAAAGCTCTGAAGATTTACGCATAATGAGAAATTAATTATGAAGGTGTTCCACACTTAATTTCAGATTAAATTCTAGAAATATTAATGAGAATAATTGTAGATACAAATTAACAGTAATTTTATGATGCTGACCAACAATGAATACATATTTTGGTATGCAGGACAATTTACTATATGCCTTATGTTGATTTTGCAGTGCAGGATAAAACTTGCCTACCACTTAAAGTATCAAAAGTGGCAGATAAGATTTTCTTTGGCATCAGCCTTGAACTTTTATAACGCACATCAGTTTACACAGGCTTAGTAAAAAAATCTGACATCTGAACATCATTAGGAATATCATTAAAACAGGCATTCAGGTTTTATCTATTCCAACAACCTATAGTCAATTTTATTAGTCTTTTAGAAAGCATAGCAGAAAGTATCTGAATGCAATACCTACTGACATTCTAGGGAAACATGCACACTGTTAGTCAAATGAAAATGCATTCTTTTAACAGAAAGCATAACAAGTTCTTCAATAACATACCTAGTTCTGCCCAAATAAGGCAAAATCTTTTGGGGAACACTTAAATTTATTTTTTTATTTTTTTTGGGGGGGGGACTTGTATGATGTCCAGTACCTCAGACTTGGTTTAAATCCAGTTGCAATTGGTGTGATCATATGCCATCACTGATCACCTACAGACCAAAAGAAGTAAAAAGATAGCAAATATATTTGTTGCTCTCTCATCTGTGCTTGAAATCACTGTTATCTGCTTTTACTTTATAAGTAAAACACTTAGCAGCGGAAAACAGAAAATTTACCTTGGCAACCAACCTAGTGATATGACAGACAAATGGTTTTCTAGTTTCCTTGCTCAATTATTTTGTTTTTCCTCTTTCCCATTAAGCTTTTCCCATTCATCAGCTCTGTCATCAAAATTATACATTTGGATGACATTACGCTTGTAAGATAGAAAGCTGAACAAATCCTTAAAAAAAAAACAAATAAAACACTAAACCTCATACTTCTCATGACTTATGTCAAAGATTAGCAATTGAAACCAAGTGCTTTAGAAGATTGCATTATCTGTATTCCACTTGAACAAGCAAAAGCCACAAAACAGCTCACAGTAATTTGTTACACAAGACCAAGGTAAATCAACGACTACCCAAAGTATCTTGCAGATGCAGAGTAGAAGTCCTAGTTACCAAAAGCAAATGAAAGACAAAAAAAAAAAAAAAATATCAGGAAGAAGCTAGTATATAGTACCAAAACAGTGATAGTTAGACCCCAGGGATTTTAGCACAGACATTAATTGTGTCTTCAGCAGATCATTGCTGTCATTTGTTAAAGCAGCCCTCATATCACTCTGCTAGGTAAAATCTCACTTTAAGAATGATAACTGATGTGCTAAATTCTGTTCTGAGCTCCCTGGCTCCCTAGTCAAACACAGTGTGGACAAAGAGAAGGCATAGAATCATATGAAGGACTGATGCTGCAGAAGCACCAAAAATTATGACAGATAACAACTTAATTGCATTAAAGATACACATAGCCACTTAAAATTCTAGAAAAGTTCTGAATTAAGATCATGCAACAAAATAGAAAAAAAATTACTGAATTATTAAAAAAAAAGAAAAAGAAGACAACAAGGAACACACAGTTATTTGACATTCTAAACAACTTTCTTGGCTCCAGCAGATTAAGTGTAAAGATACAGTTTTCCTTCGACATTGGACTGTACTCAGTCATATCCTAACAGTGCACAGAAGTCATAAACATCCTTTACAATAATGGAGACACAGTTTTCTGTATTGCAGTCTGGTGAATTGAGATTTTCACTCATATATGAGTATACATTCAATGCAAAAGACCTAAAAAGAATTCATTACATCCCCTTTGGCTCTGTTGAAGTGCTCTGTAACTAGAGTATGAATTTATCATCTACTGTTGCTTCTCAAAATGCCAGATGCTTGCAAAAGAAAACAAAGAAAAAGAGCACCAAGACACAAGATAATCATATTTTTCTCAGATAAGGTATCTTGATGTATGACAGTAGGTACAGACAGAACATTCACAGAACTGTAGCCTTAGTCATGAGAATTTAGCCTTAAATTTTAAAATTCAAGGGAGACGACAGAATCTGCAGCTTGCATGTACTGCTTTAGCCTTGTCAATATTCTGCATTCTGTTGCCTTTTCGTTGCTCTGTTTGCTTAGAGATTACTAAAGCTGCAATCATGAAAAATTGTTGATAGCAAATGAAATTTCAAAAAAACTAATAAAATCAAATGTAATTCTATTTACTATTATCTCTCAAGGACTATATAATACTTTTGATGGTTATTGCAAAGAATATGAAATGTCATAAACCTGTTATCATAACAAATATTTTCCCAGCAGTTGAAAATGATATGAACTCACTACAGTCATGTCTATATTTGTAAACAAATTCATATAGCACATTCATCAGGACTGGTAGTCATGAAATAATGTACCATGGACTGGAAGGTTTGCTCTGGGTCGTATTCCATGTACAGTTAAAATGTAGCCTGAAACCTCTGGCTAAACATGCCATGAATGACAGTCTGGGATTTTACTGAGGGAGAGGGAAGGGGAAAGGAAAAAGGTAAGAGAAAGAGAAAGAGTGAAAGGAAGTAGGAGAAAAGGGGAATGTTGTTTTAAACATTAACATAAACTCCTCTACTGTTAGAAGTACCATGACATAACAGCATAACTCAGAACACAGCTGCTCTTTTTATTTCTTATAGAAGTAGGAAAAGATTGCTACTAGTTTTGAAGACCTATACAACACTATGCAGACAGAATAGCTGAAAAAACCTTAGTGATTATAAAGCTGAAACTGAAAAATAAAATCTTTTCTCCTTTCAAGCCACAGTGAAATTTCCATTGAATTAGGAGATATGGAAGGGTCAGATACCTCAACTTGTTAAACCAGTGAAACATGCAGATGCTGATGAAATGCAAACTCATTAATTAAAAAAAATGCAGCAGTATTGCAGAGAATATACCACAAATTGGCTAGTAATGGACTGGCACTTCTTTTATACAGCATGTATAAAAAAACACCAGCTTGAGTTTGTCCCACAAAGATTCTGCCTTTGAAAGAAGTGAAAGTTATTGAGAGAGAGTATCCTAAAGAACAAACTGATAAGAGAAGCTGGAGCACATGATCTTATTTTCAGCTCAACCATAACTCTGTTTTGTGACTTTTTAATCATAAAACAAATAAACACAATTCCTCCACACTTATGATTTGATTTACCATAGTACTAGAAATAAAGGCTACAGTGCAGTCACGTGCAAAATAAAAAAAAGAGTTGAGAGAAGTAATCCTGACGATCAGTCTAGCACATCATTTCCAAAAACTGGCCCTGAATACAATCTATTTTTCACGTTTTAACAAATTTAACTCACTCTGCTGTTTGCATACTTCTTGTTTGCATACCTCTTGTTACTTGCATAGCTCTTCACTACCACTGAAGACATTGCTAGGAGTGTTGATTCCTGCATATTCTGGTCTGATTTATGTGATTTCAGTACTGATTCTATATTCAATACATCAAGATATTCATAAATAGTACCGTTATAATTTATTCCTTATCTGAATCAAACCAATAGGGGGCTATAGGTATGATGGAGAGGGACTATTTGTTAGGGACTGTAGTGACAGGACAAGGGGTAACAGGTTCAGACTTAAACAGGAGAAGTTTAGATTCGATATAAGGAGGAAGTTCTTTACTGTAAGGGTGGTGAGGCACTGGAATGGGCTGCCCAGGGAAGTTGTGAATGCTCCAACCCTGGCGGTGCTCAAGGCCAGGTTGGACAGAGCCTGGGGTGACGTGGTTTAGTGTGGGCATGGCAGGGGGGTTGGAACTAGATGATCTTAAGGTCCTTTCCAACCCTAACTATTCTATGATTCTAATAATCAGTTGTAAACTATACTTGTTGCTACAGCAAGACATTCACAAAACCTATCTATAGACAGCAAATCCTTTGGTTTTCTTATCATTTAGCATTCGTTGATTCCTTTTTAACCCACGCTATGTTAGTTCCTTTAGAAATTCATAAAGTAACTTTGTGCTTACACATACATACAATATGCCTTGCATTTACATAAGCTTTATACTTTTTCTGAATTCCATGTACCAAGTATATTCATAACTGATCATATTTTTAACTTGGCATTAGTCTCATCTATTACAGGTCAATGTAACTAATGGCATGTTTATTTAACAGTTGAGATCTCTAATTACTACATCTGTGGACATATCTGAGTTAACCTAAGTACTAAGTGATTACTTATCCTAAGTAATAATATGATATCTATGATGATATAAGTGTTAGTGTGGATTAAAAAGTTGAATCTAGACACTAGGGCATTTTGTTTGCACTTAGTTCTGTTCAAAAACAGCTACACAAAATGACTGCCCGTATTTGCTATTTTAAAACAAATCTCATGACTCATTATACTGTACTTTACATTAGAACTGCAATGAAAAAATATTCAGCCAAACCAAGGGACATGTCTTTGGAAGAAGAAGTTATAACCCTCGTTGGTTCCTATGACAAAAATTAGGACAAAAGATGCATTATAGCTCAGGCTTTATGTACAACTAGCATCTGTTATGTGTTTTGCTCATGCAGCCACCTTATTATTTAACAGAATCCCTCTGAAGTTAGCAGAGATTTAAGAAAAAAACAACCAAGAGAAAAAAGGCCAACCAAAAATTGTAGCTCAGTTATATAAATGTGTAATGTCAGTTTTCACTGTCAAGCAATGAATACATTAATTCATTGAAGTATCTTAAACCAAAGCACATGGTATACTTTGTGTAGAACAAATAATTTGATGAAGCAAAAAAATCAATTCAAAACTGACTTAAGGTCAGTTCCCTTAGGTCTTTGTATCACTGTAAAAGGATTTTTGCATATTCTTTTAGGATAACAGCAAAAAAACACGCAGGAGGTTACCCTTATAATCAGATCTTCATATTTCCCTCCCATTTCCCCTCTTCAATACACAGTATTCACAGGTCTTCTGTGTAGAGTTCAGATTTGAACACTCTTAACCTAAGAAAGAAAAGATGGCTTGATTTTGAGTTCTGAAGTTCGAATTCATCTCTTCAGGTGAAACACTTTCATTTTATTCCAGAAGAGACCAAGAGGTGCTGCAGACATAATCGTGATAGTAGGAATGATTTTATTCCAGTGGAAAACTTCCAAAACTAAGACAAAATTTTTACAGTCTCTTCTATTAATGGATGTTTTGCAGCGTCTGCGTTAGAAAAAAAATATGCAGAAAGCATTAAAATGTGCTGCTTTGTATGTTGCATGTCTCATTTCTAGTGATGACTTTGAACCCACAAATCTGATTTTGAAAGTGGAAGGAAACAGAGATATTTTACAAGAAAACCTTTAATGCAGTTTATACTCCCATTGGAATATGTTGGCTAAGAGAAAAAAGAAAAGAAAGTATTAGTTCTCATATAAAATTGATTTTTCCTTTCTTCAAAATACATTTGATATGGGCTTTCCTCCATCTTATGGAAAACAGAATAAAAAAAGTTTTCCATGTTTTGTCTCAACCCTGTTCACTTCATCAACAAGAAGAAGCATAGCATAGATGGATTTTTTTTTAACTCTTCAGAAATTTTTCAGTTCAGATGCTTAATATATTTAAAAATCGCTTTCTTGCAAAAGCACTATTGAACTTTATACTAGGTATATATGACTGAAAGAAGAAACCAAGATTATTAATTGGATTTCTATGAAAAAAAAATATATTGCTAGAAATGAGATATGCAAATTGCAGACTTTTTTAAACATTGTAAACTTAATCTATAAAAATCAGAGACACAGAGCTGTTATTTTTCATGCATATACATCTACGTCTCTTATTCTGAACAAAGTTGAAAGAATGAAATACCAGGATTCCACCTAAAAACATCTGTGCATCAAAAACAAAATTCCAAATTTTACCAGAAAACTTCAGCTCTGTTCATCTTACTCAGTATGTCTGAGTCTGAGGCAAAGCTGAACCAGGACCAAAGACACAGAGATAAAAATGAGACGTCTTAACATAGGTAGAGTTCTTTTTCTGTGTAATTCTCAGTGATCTTGCTGGAACATACATGCTGTGGGGGATAGCTGCTCATACAACCAGCTTCCAAATGACAGGTTTTTTATGTGGAAGTATTGTACAGGTATTAGAATTTGATAACATGACACTTTCAGTAAGGATGTAATGCCATTTTCCAGACTGTTTGTCATGGTTTAAGCCCAGCTGGTAACTCAGAACCATGCAGTTGCTCGCTCATTCCCCTCCCTGTTCCCCCCCAGCTCCTGGAGGGATGGGAAGAATTGAAAGAATATAACTCCCACAGGTTGAGAAAAGAACAGTCCAGTAACTAAGGTATAACACAAACCACTACTGCTACCACCAATAATAAGGATAAGGGAAATAACAAGGGGAGAGAGTATAAAACTAAAAGGGGAAAGGAAAAAAAGCAATAAGCATGAGTGATGCACAACACAATTGCTCACCACCCACTGACCAATACCCAGGCCTGACCCAAACAGCAATCTGGGCCTTCCAGGTAACGCCCCCCAGTTTTCCATACCAAGCATGGCGTGCTGCGGTACGGAATATCCCTTTGGCTAGTTTGGGTCAGGTGTTCTGTGTCTGCTTCCTCTCAGCCACCCATGCCTCTCCTCACTGGCAGAGAGTGAGACCGAAAAGTCCTTGATCAGGGTAAGTATTACTTAGCAACAACTAAAAACATAGGTGTATCTTTTAGCACTGTTCTCAGGCTAAAATCGAAAACACAGCACTGCACCAGCTACTAAGAAGGAGAAAAATAACTGTTACAGCTGAGATCAGGGCGCTGTGTCACAAATTTTCCCAAATTGCTCGATGTCTTTTTGATATGACACTGATGGGTACTACAGCAGAGTGACCATCTGCTTAATCAGGTCGATACTCTTTTGCAAATCAAAATGTAAATTTGGAGTAAGCAGTAATTATGAAGGCTGCTGTGCTCAGAGTCTAATTTTATCCTTACCCTCAATTCAATAGCCAGTTTTAGTCAAAAACATATCTCTGAAGAAAAAAGTATACTCTCCTGTTTATAAAAGTAGTAGACAAGAGAGGCCTTTGACAGAATTTTAGTTGTCTCTATAACTAAGAGTTGGTATTTTCAAATGTTATGGATGAAAGAAATTGGAAGATTCTTCTATACCTTCATGTGAAAGGCTAAGTTTTAGGCTAGCTTTTTATCTAGCCAAAGGTTAGATAAAAGTGGATAGGAAACTGACACACATACCCAGGACGCTCATGATCACTCCCAAGACTTCTCTGTATGCACAGTCTCACCTGAGTTTAATAGCAAATAAAAGAAGCTGAGAAAGCTAAGAATAGATTTAGATGGGGAACACCTATTTTTTAAAATGAAATCGATGTTTTCTGTCTTCTAAACCATCAAACAAAAATACAATGCAGCTAATTTTGAGTATAGAGGTGAAGTCTGTACACATGAGTCAGTGTTACTGTGCTAAAATCAGGTAAGAAAAAGCAATTTAATCATGGTAAAGACTTTGCAAAGAAACAAAATTCTAAAGGTCATGTTATAAGCTAAGAAAGCACTTCAGAGATAAAATGTTTAGACTTCAAGTCTGAAAACTTTCTGACTCTAAGTTTTTGAGAATAAAATAAAATTCTTACTCTTATGCAACCTGCACAAATAAAATTCCAAACCCTTTGTACAAAATTCATTCATGCACCAGAATCAGACAAAAAACTGAAGGCTGGATGTCTATACACAGACTCTCTGGCTTAAAACCACATTCAGGCTTTTAAGTAAGAACAAGATGCATGAACAATGTAAATATTATAATAGAAACAGCCTAGACTTTACAAACCTCTGTGGAAATAAAATGGTTTACGTCATTGCCTATATAGAAAGAGATATAATTACCTCCTGTGTTAACATGAAATATACTAAACAACATAAAGTTTGTTAGTTACGTGTCTGTCTAGTAAGAATGTGATCATTACTCTCATGCAGTGACAAGTTATTCACCTAAAAGATTTTTGGATATGTATTGTTTAGAACAATTATTCTCAGAGCAATATCAAATTGACTGATCATTCCTCTTTACCAAAAGCCATAGTTAGAAACCTGAGTGACATGTTTTCTTTGATATAATTTTAAATAACACAGTCTTCTAAGCTTATTTACAAAACAGTAAATGTTATTGTCAAAATAAGAGAATAGCTGGTTCTATTATTTCTGCTCCATAAGCCGTTGCATAAGCAAGAGAAGTTAGACAGTTTTTACATTTCTACTTAATAAGTTCATTCCATTTCCCTTTTATAGAATCAGACAATCGTAGAATAACTAGGTTTGGAAAGGACCTTAAGATCATCTAGTTCCAACCCCCTGCCATGGGCAGGTACACCTCACACTAAACGATGTCACCCAAGGCTCTGTCCAACCCGGCCTTGAACACTGCCAGGGATGGAGCATTCACAGCCTCCCTGGGCAACCCATTCCAGTGCCTCACCGCCCTTACAGTAAAGAACTTCCTCTTTATATCCCATATAAACTTCCCTAAGTTTGAACCTGTTACCCCTTGTCCTATCACTACAGTTCCCAGTAAAATGTCCATCCCCAGCATCCTTATAGGCCCCCTTCAGATACTGGAAGGCTGCTATGAGGTCTCCATGCAGCCTTCTCTTCTCCAGGCTGAACAGCCCCAATTTTCTCAGCCTGTCTTCATACAGGAGGTGCTCCAATCCCCTGATCATCCTCGTGGCCCTCCTCTGGACTTGTTCCAACAGTTCCATGTCCTTTTTATGTTGTGGACACCAGAGCTGTACACAGTACTTCAAGTGAGGTCTCATGAGAGCAGAGCAGAGGGGCAGGTTCACCTGCTTCAACCTGCAATAAATAAAAAAGTCCTGCTGATTAAGGAAAGTAGGGGTAAGTTCATACACACAAAGTGTCACTCCTATGATCCTGTTCTGATGATATATATCCACTTCAAGGTCATCTTGCAAAAAGAAGAGGGAAGAAGTTATGCAGGAAGTGTCAGAGGCCCTCTAATGAGAGTCCTTTCCTGGGATTCCTCTCCTCTGCAGCAAGAAGTCACAATCACACCCAAAACAAATCAAAAAAACAAACAAACAGCATTTTTTACATTGTACAATAATACCTTTTGTGGACACTCACTGAAGTTTTCTGTTGGTCTTTGTTTCATGACACGACTGGCAAGGTTGCTTAACTAGGTAGAGTTGTCGTGTGCTAACTGGCTGCTAGATCTTAAACACATCTATTACTGGGTATTGTTTTTTGGATATTAAAAGTACTATTATTTGCTTATTATCTGTTTTGCTTGTGGCATGGAATTAACAACCGAGAAAACAAGTCTGGGGGAGAAGGAGATGGGAACATTATAACAAACTGAAACTATAAACCAATGCAGTAAGAACTGGACAGATAGGATGATGTAGACATAGAAAACATTCCTTTTCTCATGTTAATTGTAACAATGATTTACACTGCACCAGTGCAAGGACAGAAGGCCGCAAGGATAATAGCACTTGAAATACCTGGCCAAGCTATCTCAGCTGCCCAGAACAGCATCAGCATGTGGAGATGACAGGTTTCAAGTGAAAAGGCAGACTAAAAATAGACATGGAAGCTCTTAAGCAATGCAAAAATACTTATATCAATGCAACAATATATATGGTAAAGTTTCAGTATATTTACTTCCAGAACAAAAATGTGTGCTAGACTACCTGATGAATTACCTTTGTTATGGAAATAACAGAAAATTGGTGAAAGCAAAGTAATGAAGGACATGACTATACGCGGTTTTATTCCTCTGAAAAACTGCATAGCTAAGTAACATCTTCACCTTCAAAACTGTGATAACAATATGGTGTTGAACATGAAAAAAATATGCCATTTTCACTGTCCTTAGACGGATGTTGCTTCTATGGCTAAGAGTTATTAGTCTGTAACTTTTTAGAATTATTCCTAAATAAGAGTGGGAATAGAATAGAGTTTTTTTCCATAGCACTTAGTTTTCAAATTTTGCAATCAGATATGTTTTGCATCAACAGAAAAAAACTTTTCAAAAGTTCTTATAAAGGAGGAAGGAAACTGATTATCATTTTCATATACCCACTCCAATTCAAGCTGAATTAAGGATGACAGATTTCCTGTGTACTATATTCTTCCTTCTTTAACAGGGAGTGAGATACTCAATAATATTTCACATGGCGTAATCTTCATACAGATTGAATGCACTGAGTTATTTCCTGATTGAGATGAACTTTACCGACTAAAAGTTATTTATTGATTAAAATTTAATTAAAACCAATGTAGTCCCTTGAATAGTTTTGATAGTGAACTTTGAGAATTATCAAATGAAAACCAACCACATGGGATAATTCTCTATTAAATATACTGTCCACATCATTGTGATTGTTATCATTCCTTAAACCAGGAATGATATTTGTGTGACCAATGTAGATTCCATTCTAATTATCATTTTATTCAAGCTTATGTGAGAAATTATAACTCTGAGTCTTTTTTTATTTTACAATGATGCAAAGTGCACGAGCAATATTTGACATTAATTTTCTAGTCATGTTCAGTAGTTAGTACAATTCCGCATTTCCCAGCTCACCTGCCCCACTTCCTAGGTTTTTTTTAACTTTTCTAAATGTGAGCTCCAATTCATTGATTGCATGTATGTCCTAAGGCCAGTAGTATATCGTGTCAGTACAAACAAAAGCTGACTGTCTGAGACTTCACTTTGTTCAAGAGAATGAAAAATGTAAAAACAACAGTTCTCTTACAGGCTGTTTAGTGTTCTGTATTTATAATCTTACCCTCCTACATAAATAATGTATATACTTATGAGAGTTTGAAAGATTTAAATGGTCAAAGGTAAATGCATGACAGCATGATCTACTTTGCTGTCTGACACGTAAGAAAATAAGCTGTCATTGTATATATATATATATTTAAAAAATGTAACATGAGAGCATAAAGATGTATTTTATATTCCTAAAATATTAACTGCACATACAAAAAAATGAATGTGTTAATTGCTACTTTATTCTGCTACTTTACAATAGTATTATTGTGATAGTATTCAGTTTGATTGTAGAGGAAGATAAATTGTAATGCATTTCATTTCACATGTAGAATCGTAGCATACCAGGTTGAACAGGACCTCAAGGATTATCTGGTCCAACCTACCTTGGCAAAAGCACTGCCTAGACTAGATAGTCCAGCACCTATTTACCACCACCCTCAGGAATATTTTAGATCAGTTCTATTAATTTAACCTGTAGAACATTAAAAACTGCCTGAATATTTGTTGCTTGACAACAGGAAACACTATTAAAATGTAGGTTACATGTAATTGCAAAAGGAATGCTACTCAGTCACAGTCCTTTCCAAGGACCAACAAATAGCAAAGGTCAAGGTTACAACCCTGGTAATTATATTCTTACGAGTAAGAGAGCAAGAGTGAGATTATTTATTTCTCCCATATCTTGTACACTTTTCTATCACTAAGCGAACTGAATTATGCACATCTAGAATGAAGTGTTACAAGATAATTTACATGATAAGGTCTTGCACTACTGGAGAAGTTATTAAAGAACATCATAAACTTCCCTTCTAAAAGATATATGGAGCAGTCCATCTTTGATAAAGAGTAGCTGGGAATGAAATATCTACATGCATCCTGATCCCTGATCTCTGGACAAGCTGTTACAAATAATGTGCAGATAATATTTCTTTCCACATGCATTTCAGCACAGTTGTTAAACAGAATACAAATTACATTGTGACAATCTTTAAGCAGCATTGAAAAATTATGCAAATCTTTATAAAACTAAATCCAATGAGAATTATTATATTACATTACACAAGCACATAGATGCATGAAGCAGCTGATTTTGTCTTTCAATTTATAATCAAAGCAGTGCAACTTATTTTACATGTTTGGGGTTTGGGGTTTGTTTTTCCATCTTTAACATTTTACTGTTCAAAGGACAGGGGGATGTATTTAAAGTACATGTGATCTTAATTGCCTTCAAGAACACTTGTAAAAGTGAATCAAATTTCTCATTGTTTGGGAAATACATTTTTGAGACTAGTATATGAATAGAAAGAGAATAGCTGTGTTACAAATAAAAGTAATTTAAACTAAATTTAGTTTAAGGATGTGTCTTTTTTTCTTTTTAAAATTCCTGTATTTGACATCACTGAAGTAACCATCCATCAGATGAAAAAACACATACACAAAGTCATATTCCTAAACCATAACTAAAGCTCTAATAATTTCATTAAAATATGCTGGATTTCTAATAGCAATTTTGATGTGTCCACCTCATCAATAAGAAAGGATTTGACATATCACTTTCTCTTCTACAAATGACAGGTCCTGCTGTCACAGAATTCTTTTATCACAGACATAATATACAGATAGAATTTTATATTAAAAGAATATGCTCTGTGATCATAATATTAGATATCCACAGATTAATTATTTTGATGAAATATCCACTGTATTAATGAGCTGCAAACCCAAGCATTCAAAGCTCCAGCCAAATCTAACAGGTAAAATTATATAGTGTCTGTCTTAAGGGTACAATAAGGAGCAATGTGATCAGCACCTCAGTCAGTTTCTTTTATTAATCAGTCAAAATGACAAGTTGCAATCTGACATCTGGAGAGCGGCATGGGAAAAATCACCTTTGGCCAGCAACCTCAATCAAAAATCTACTGGATCTATCTATGGATGACTGTAAAACCTGTGATCACGCCAAGCCACATGCTTATCGAGTGACACAGGTCTGAGACACTATACTTGCTCTTTCTGTAACCTAGTAAGCTGTTGATGACCATTTTTTGAACTATGCACAGGAAGAAGACAGCTGTTTGGCTAATACCTCTAGCCTAGAATTCTTGTCCTCTCTACTGCTATTCAAAGTTAGAGCAATTTCCAGGACTGCTATACCACAAGAGATGTCAATATATCTAACCGATGACACATTCTTATTGCATGCTTTCTAAAGTTGACACTATTAAAATGTTAATTAGGAATGTTCTTGATGGACCTTGGACAGCATACAATCAGAAATTATTAATTTGTTGCACAAAGTAATATTAATGGTGACAACTGTGGACAGTTTATTCCTCAATATTAGTACTTGATAAGCATCAGCTCACTAATAAATAAAACAAGATGGTAACTGTATTAACAGTATTATTGTATTCTCTTTCCAACCAGGAGATCTCTTCCACTTGCATTCTAGCTTGTTTATTTGGCAATACTCATATTTATTAAAAAAAAAAAAAAAAGGAAACAAAACCCAAAACAACAACAAAACCCCACTAAACATAATATGCTGATGCTAGGCATAGGACTACTTCAGATTCCCTAACTGTTCCTTGAATAAAACTGCTTATTATGTTTCTGAATTCCTGGGATTTCCTAAGATATTAATTCTCATAATCAGTCCTTCATTAGCACCTACTACAAAATTAAGACATCAGGGTGAAGAGAAAATTGATGTCAAAGTCAGCTTTGCAGGAAGAGGAGCAAATGCAAAAGATGGTAGAAAAAGGGAGAGTCAAGGGACATTGAAAAGTTAACATCTGATGAAAGAAACATGAGATTAGCCTAAAAAAATTCCAGAGAACTGGAGAGAATATTGTCTGTACAGCCCTGGGATCAGAACCAACTGAAGCAAGTGTGACAAAGCAAGGAAATCAGGAAGAAACCAACAGGAAAGAAAACAAAGAAATTAGAAAGGGGGGGGGGACGACGACAGGGGGACAGGGGGGCAGAACCAAACCCACCTCCTTCTTTTTTCAGGTTACTTTTTGGTATTTTCTGGAAAATTAATTTCAACACCTAAGAAGAATGGTGTCAAAAAAAAAAAAAAAAAATGACTGAATGGTTAAATAACATAATTTACTCATTTTCCAGCTTGTCTAATGATGCATATCTTAGACATGCATATTGCAGGTAGAACGCAAATGAAAAACTTTCATTCATTTAAAAATCTTCCCTTTAAGGGTATTATTCCCTTCACATTTTTCAGTATATCAGTTTCCTGTAGGATTGTCTAAAACTCCTTGTCTGTGAGGTTTTAGTCAACTTTATGGAGCCTAAGTTGTTTCAATAGCTCCAATGTGACTGAGAACTTATACAAGCCACATTCATTTCATCATGCAAACACTTACTTAACATGGAGAAGAGGAAATAGATACCTCTGACAGATAAGAATTTTGCTGCTAGATAATTGTCCCCTTGAAAAGTTTATTCAATATGAAAACTCATTCGACATGAAATCTTGGAACCTGAGCTATCAGCGAAATGTGAAATACTGATATCAAAGTGAACTACATGCAGATATAATTTCCTACTGTGCTAGAAGTTATAATACAGAAGGACTTTAAATGGACTTCAAATGTTATTTCCATATATTTTAATTTTATTCTGAAGTGATATTGCAGAATAAGGGATAAATTAGAAGTGGCCATTTTCACTGTTATTTTCACCCTCATTCTTTCTCTTAATTGTATGTATGCATTTTGGGGTTTCTTTGTTTTAGGAAAACAAATGCAGCAGAGGTACTACAGGCTATCTGAAATCCGTTCGAAAAATTTTTATCAGTAGCAAGATATATGCAGACCATTTTTCAGCTACACTACTTTGAAAGTTGAGGGGGGGTTGTGGCTTTTGGGGGGGATTTTTTTGGTGGTTTTGGTTTTTTTTTTTCCTAAAAAAAAAATCAACTTAAAGAGCTTCATGTGACAAGTCCTAATTAAATACAAGAATCTCTGTTTCCTTAGTAACCACTCAGCATCACCAGAATGCAAGAGAAAGCAGCAGGTGCAAGAAAACCATAAAAATGAAAAATCTTATTTTGCCAATTACTTATTGAAATATTAAATTGAAGTATTTAATACCGATTTCCCACTGATTTTAGTGGTTTCTGAGGACAATCTTCTACCAATATTCTAAATAATTATATACTGCTGAAAGTCAATGTGATAATTTTTTTCTTTGGCATTCCACAATCTTTTGTTATAGGATAGTGTACTTCCAACCAGTCTCGTGGTTTAATAAATTGCATGTTTTGGAGTCAACTGCATACTCTTTAATTTTATTGTGATATTCTCCATGAGATTATTTTTTGTATTTTTGAGACTTGTAGATAGTTATATGAAAATATATAGTGCTGTAGAAACAGAGGAGAGAGCTTCTACATGAGCTTTGCAGAGCAAACTAAGCTTTGGAGAATAAAGCAAAATTATGTAATCTCAGTGAATTAAAAATGGAAATCTGTGAGGCAGGATGGTCTACATTTCAATACTGGAATTTTTCAGCACATTTTAATCCATATTTATGCTACAACTACTTTTTTATATGAATAATTTAGATTTATTTAGTACCTACTGCCAAAATGAAGGCAGTTTACATCAAAAGAATGGCTTAAATATAGGGCTTAAATATGTGGCTGCCTAGCAGGGTCAGCTGGATGAGGATGAAAGAATAGTTTATCTACTGCTTTAGCAACTCTGCTTGAATGAAAAATATGACCCAAACATAAAGAGACAATCAGGCCTAGATAAGGCATTTAGCCAGAAATATCTGTGGCCCTAGATTTTTAAATGTCACAGTCACCTTGAAACTTTCACTTCCCATTCTCACTTTTATGTCCCAAGTTATTTTCAACAAAATAACCCTTTGCTCAGCATACGAACTTTAATGAGCCACTTTACAATGGTAAAATATTGAAATGCAGGTGTGCTTGTGTACAGGGGCTAAACATGCATTTTGAATCCTTAATAGAGCAGTGTTCATTTTGCACATTAAAAAAAAAAAAAAAGAGGAATAAACAAAGGAAAAGGAGAAATAGCATAAAAGGCAGATCATCCCAGGATATATGTGCTTGACTGTTTACAATTCTTACAGCCCATCCTGTATCTATCCTCCCCTGCTGTTAAAACAGCTGTTTAAAACACAGCTGTAAATCATCTCAGTATGTTTAGAAGGGTCAAGGGAGGCATCCAGCCCAAAAAGGTGAGGGAGATTCTCCTTCGTAAGGAACAACAACAGCAACAATAACAACAAAGAAGAAATTTGTTCAGGTATTACCAAGCACTGAGGTAATTAAAAGATGTTTGTATCTTTGTTGTGTCTGCAGTTTTTTTAATGGAAGACTCTCTTTGCGCTTATCCTAAACCTCGCCTTTTATGCTTGACCTGATTCTTGACGTTAAAGTCTCCCTGCAGCTTAAATTTCTGCCTGTGAAAATCCATGTAAGCATTTAGTCCTTACTGTGAGAAGGTCCAACCATCCTCCTCAAGCCTGTGACTCTTTAGCATTATTCTTAAATGTCATAGGGAAAACCTCTCTCCCTATATCATTGAGCAGCAACATTTACCCAGTGGCTCAGTATAGGTGATTATCATGTTCAGTTCCCCTATTTGACCTGAGATGAATTTATCCCATATTTCAAGCTTTCCAGAACAGTAACTGAGCTATCTATGTGCAGGGTACTCTCACCCTGACTTGCCAAAACCATTTTATGAGGTAGAAAATAATTGTACACTTACCGAGCCAAAGCTCAAGAATAAGTATTGCTTTTCAGCTACTTGTTCGAGCATTCATATGGCAGCCAGAGTCCTGAACTTCATTTTCTGTTCCAATAACTCCTGTAGTATTTAAAATTATTATTCCACACTCATAGAAACTGAAATTCAGAATGATCCCTTCTTGTGTACATGTCCCCATCACTAGATTTGACACTTACCTTTGCTCCAACATAACATACATTCATTAGTGGAAGAAAATAAAAGGAACAAAAAAATCCAAGATTACTCCTTCAAAGTGCTCACATCCTGCTCTTGAACTCTAAACACAGAAGTAGAAATTCTTTTCCCTAAAGGAGTTAACTTCTGCTCTGCAAGATGAGACACTTCATTTCAGGAAAAGATTCAGGAATTAAAATCATGGGAGAACGTAACTTTCACCCAGATTGCCAAAAAACAAATTGCTTCACACTTCTTCTCAGAAGTTGATCAGAGCACCAACATCCACATAACTCTACTGTCCACAGTGTATGAATGTAAATTAACAGTACATATTCTTTTTGAGGACTTTAATTGGAAAAAAAATACATTGTATAATGCATAAAAAATATTATTTTTGATTAAATATTATGTTGGTTGCATTTTTACTAGACTGACATGAACTTCTAATTTGTACCACTTGAAAATTAGCCAGAAGGATTGAAAAAAAAATATAGTAAAGATGGATTGTACCCAAAAAAGTCCGATCAGGCTAATTAAATATGTTCACTAGTTACTCATTACTTTAATGAGATTGTTAAGAAGGACAGAAAAAAAAAAATGTTTTGTTGAAAAAGCTGAATTAGAGACATTTCTGTGGCTTTTTTTTCTGATTCGTTTATTATTATTTTTCAGAAACTTTTGATACATTGAATATTACCAAGTGAATTTGTCACGTAATAAATAAAATAAGTGATAATATATAAAATAACTGAGATAAAATACAAATGTAAAGTATCAGTAGTAACTGTTAAAAATTTATAACATCATACACATGGATCACCTCAAATTTATAGAGCTCATGATAAAACATTCCGATTATGCGTATACAAAGAATTAAATAAAACACACCACACAAATTTCCAAATTTAGTAACCATGTTCTAAAGGGTTTTTTTCATATACAATGATTTATTCACAATATTAAGTTCAAGACCTCAGAGACAACATATGAGCTTCCAAAGTCACTTTTATGACTAACCAAAGTATAAGACAAGATACTTACAAATTGTAAGGCAGACCTCAAGCGAACAGGCTGTACAATCACTGGACTTCAACAAAGAAAGCTATATGTTACACTCCAAAAAAAAAAAAAAAGGCAAGTACCAAAGCTGTCTGTTTAATAATTTCTTCTATCCAAAGAAAAAGAAAAAATACAGTTTCTAAGAAGGATACCAGAAATAGCTTTTATTTTCCCTTCATACAACAAGTCCCCTTCAGAAAAACTTATTCCTATGTCTCTGCATAACTTTTTGAAATAAGGCCTCGTGCATAAATACTTATGCTTTTAGCTATAGTGTGAATAGTTGTTAGCCATAAACGATAATGAAGGTTATTTAATTGCCTCTTAATTGTCTACTTAAATCATAGAATCATAGAACACCAGGTTGAAAGGGACCTCAAGGATTATCTAGTCCAACCTTTCTTGGCAAAAGCACTGTCTAGACAAGATGGCCCAGCACCCTGTCCAGCTAAATCTTAAGTGTCCAGCATCGGGGAATCCAACACCTCGCTGGAGAGATTATTCAGTGGCTAATTGTTCTCATTATGAAGAATTGTCTTCTACTGTCCTATGGGAATGTCCCCAAGAGAAATTTATGCTTATTACTTCTCATTTTTTTTTAACATGCGACTCCTTGTATAGAGTCTCCATCTTTGCAGCCACCCTTTAAATATTGGATCAGGTAAGATATTTCAGGCAAGTCTTTTTCCTTATGAAATCCTCTGCAAAAGAAAATTTCATTACTCTCTCATTCTGCTTCTTTAAGGATTTTTGTTTTTTTTTAACTTTGGCTATTCCAGGAGTTTTGGTTGGTTGCTTTTTGCTGTTGTGTTTTGGGGGGGGTTCTTTATTGCCCTTGATTTTAACAACAGAATTGACCAGTCAAGATACACAGTTGTAACATTTATTCCCGTATTTCTAGGAACAACATTCCTGAGAACTGAGAGAGAAAAAGGTTTCCAGCCTGTTCTTTTTCTCTTAAATCAACCTCTAACTTGTAGCCACTGCTACATATGTATCTATGCACTTTGATTGTGTTGCATAACCAGTAAATTAAGAATAGTTAAGAGTTGTTTAGGAGTAATTTAAAAGGTAAAACTTACAAGAATTGGTTAATTAATTTAGTCTCTCTGGATCACAGTTCTGGGAACTTTTTAGCTGAAGGAAACATAAAAGACTACAGTAAGGGACGAAATTTCTTTTGGTCTGTTAACACATTTGGAATTACTGGGAATATTCACACACTGGGGATACATTCAAATTTTAATGGAAATAACTTTCAAAAACTCTTTGGTACAGTGAGATATATTTCAAACAAATGTTATATTTTGCATTAATATTCAAGTCTAGGTTCTGGCCTCATTATGCTGTGCATGGTGGAAATGTGTATGACTTTGTGTAGGTCATATAATTTAAGTGTAATACACACAAAGAGGTACCTGTGATGCTCTTCCTATAATTTTTATTTCTTAAAACAATCTTTTCATGAATCTCAACTAACTTATTTGATGTCAAAGCCCTAAAAGTGCCCATTTTCATTCAGTCAACCTCAAAAAAGAATAGTTCAGTCACAGTCTTGGGAAAAATGAGGATTACACAGTAAAATTCAGATAACCTTACAAAGTACAGGTGCATCCAAGATGTCCCCTTCAGTAATACGCTATGGACCTTTCATGGTCATTCACAGATTGTGGTTAGGGTCATTATTCTTAAACTGTCAATTTCCTCCAAAAGCTCCTTGAAGTATTGTTAAGCAGAAATTCTCAGTTGTGCTCCCTCATTTAGTATTTGGGAACAACGTAATTTGTAGGGGTTGAACATTGGATTCTTTCCAGAATTTATCTAATTAACTCACTGAATAATTACATTGCTTTACCAACAACATTCAAATGTTTTAAATATATGCTTACTGTGTTTTCCATTGCTCTCCCAACTCTTTTTCAACACTATAATTCCTGATGGTTTTTAATCACTTATGGATAGTAATTGACAAGCTAATCAAACTGATGCTTTTAAGCTTTACATATTAGTTAGAACTAGTTACTATCTAGCTGTACTTGTTTTTTTAAAAAAAAATCAAATATACAAATACACCTACTGGATCTAATCACTGCATTCAGCAGCTTACTGGCCTTTTGAAAAATGGAATACATTAAGATTACTTAAGAGACATAAAAACAAACAAATATAATCAATAACAAAAAAAAAGTCTAAAGGATTTACTTTGGGAATGGAAAATATAAGAACCAAATTTGTTCACAATGTACACCAAAAGGAAACCACAAAAATTTATTGAGTTTGCCTGATGGCTCTGATATGTGTCAAAGTGCAGTAATTAATGTAACATGCATTTATAAAGCTCCAACCAACTTCTTTGATAGCAGACACCTACCAAGAATGAATCATTTAATTATATATGCTTTGCAATATCATACCGGGGAAAAAATAACTACTTGCAAGAAGTAAGCCATTAAGATGGATACAGAAATCCCTCAGCAGTTGCTGGATCATACTGAAATGTTTTCAGTCGTTAGAACTAACTGGGAATAGAGCATAGTTTCTTTGATTTTGCATTAAGCTCAGCATCATGTTCCATAAAGCCAGTAAGAAAATAAGAGATGTGGGGGGTTTCCAACTTCATCAATGGGGTTGTTATTATTTCTGCCCCCCCTTCCCAACCACTATCACTTATAGCTAGAGAATCATAGACACAAAATGCTTGTACAAAACATTGTTACCACTGAAAGATTTCTGCATCACCTACAAAGAATTCTATAAGAATTGTGAAAAGTATTTGTACTAAATCCTGGCTTCACTGGGGAAAACAAAACACAGCGGGCCAAGAAAATTAAAAAATTTTTAAAAAAAAAAGGAAAAAAAAACACTAACAACCAAAAACAACAAAAAAAAAAAAGGAAAAAACAAACCAAAACCCAAGCCAAAATGACACTCCACCTGATTCTATTTCACTTCTATCCATATTTTTATGTTTACCTCTGTCAGATTATACGACCTATATCCAGTCTAACAAGGAGTCTGGTAAATTTACAACAGAAAATATTTCTAAAGAAAGTTCTAATTCAGATATATGAGTTTGAATCATTGACATTAAAGTTTAATCAGTGCACAGTCATTCACTGCATATAACTAGTTATTACACTAATTTTGGACTGCCTTACACCCACTGCTGCATTAAAATGTAATTTAGTGTCCCAGAATAAAAGGAAAAAAAGCCCTACCTAGCTAATTTTGTATGCCTAATGTTCTTGACAGCACTAAGTGCCCTGAACTGCAAAGCATGTCAAAAGTACACAATCTAAGGCTTTGTAATGCAGTTTCTGGGGCTGTTACAGTTCTGCTTCAGCACCAGATCCACTTTTTCATGCATGGCACCTGTGTCTGCTCGTCAGAGGATCAGGAATGAAAGGTGCTCAACTAACCAGTTGCTAAAAAACAGTATGTCCTGGGTCTTTTCTATTGTACAAATGCTGAGTAGCTGTTCTGTAAATATTAAGAGTACTTATGCACTGCATAAAGTGGATCCATTCTCCCTAGGTGCTATTTTATCTCTTAAAGGACACATGTAATAAATACCCAGAGATTCCCAAACTCCCGAGACATTGCTATTCTGAGCATGTCCAGATGGCCCGCAGTGCTTACAGTTTTTGATCTGGCCAGTCTATAAATCCAGTTGAAATTAATAAAATAGTTGCTCATCTACCAGAGTTGCTCGAGGCAGTCTGGGGTGTTCAGAACAGATATAAAAGATCAGGTATTCTGTTAAAACAGACTGCAAGGATTTTTAGAGATAGTGAACATATTAGCTCAATTATTTTCTTTGCCTGAAATGATGTAGGATTCCCACTCTTCCCTGGTAACTCCTTTAACAGCTCAGCATGATGTGCTCTGTGGAGGATATTGCCAGGAGCAGGGTCTAGCAGTAAAAATTTCAAACTCTTCTCACATTGCATAAATAAAGACTAACAGAAACAAAAAGAGCATGTAAGTTATCATGGCTCTCCCCATCTTATTGACTAGGATGCTCACCCAGGCTGTTCTAGTACCTAAGCCAATTAATATTTCAGTTTTTATATTAACTAGAAACTATTCAGGAAAACAAAATAAAAAGTTGAAACAGAATGATAACACAAGTTATTTTGTTTCTCTTGTGCCATATGCCTTCTTATGCTTGCTTTTCCTTTTAAAAACAAATGTGTAATTAAATGCAGAAATAAAATAGCTTTAGCTGGAATATGTGATCAGTCAGGGGCATTATGGACCTAGTACTGAAGGTCATGACCTGGTGCTGAAGGACCTATCAGGGTCTTTCATCCTGGTGAATAAAGATGAAGGTTAAAATACAAGTTATAAAAGTTTTTAAAAATTCAGTAGAAAATTGCATTTTGGGTAAATGCAACATCCCCTGAACTGTGAGATAAGAAGAAAGCCTATACTTCACATTTTTCTCTGATGTTTGACAGTTGCAGACACAGATTAACTTCTGGGTAGTGATAGATGCTGGAGTTATTAATTCGATCTGGAAGAAAATGGTTTAGTTTAAGAAAAGGACTGGTCGTCTCTGCAGCATTTCTTGTTAAGTAGCTCTTGAAAGAGATTATTATGTCGGTTGTAATTAATCCTGTGTTATGGAATCTATCATTTCTCCCAATGTTTTAGGAGGCCTGTCTCAGGCAATATATGATTTTTCAGTAGTCAGACCTAAAATGTAATTCAATAAAATTTAAATTTAAATTTTAAAATTTATAAAATTTAATTAATTAATTATCTTTAAAATGGGTAAGACAGCTGTGCCATAAAGATCCTGAATTGAAAATGTGTATTGTCTGGCACTGTTATTGAGGCTTATGACTTTAGACACAGAGCATCTGAAAATAACTGTACACTGCTATTTTACACACCAACAGGAGACTGTTGAAAAGTATACTAATTAAAGATTTGAAAAGCTATTTTAGGTCTTGTTGTACAAGAACATTGCAAAAGATAAAGGCATAAGAATGTCTGAAGGTCACACATTTTTTGGGTGTACTTCTTAATTACTCTGCCTGAAAAGAGGTATAATTGAGATGTTTGTTAGTTTTGCAAGATAACCTTGCAAAACCTCAAGCAATCTGAGTGAAGTAAAATAAAAAACAGTAAAAAAAATGAATACAGAGTAAAAAAAAAAAATACAGCTGTGAAAGAAGAAAATTTTTGCCCCTGATTTTAACAACATTTTGAAGGATGTGGTTCTTTCTTCCTATGAAGCTCTTCCTGTCTGCTGGGAGTTATGTTGCATGAAGATCTTCCAGTGCAGGAAGAAATATGAGCAACTCAGCACCTTACAGAAAAGAGATTTTTTTGGCAATTATAAAGGCTGAACTGAAGAATGGAGAGAAGCACCAAAAAGAGGAGGGGCGAAGTTATTTATTGTCGTTTATTGACTTAAAACAAAGAAAACCAAAACCAACCAACCAGACAAAACTTGACTGTAAATTTGCTAGTAATATGTAAACCCTTACTACAATTAGACTGATCTCTTCGTAGCTCTTTTCCTGACCAATGCCACATGATCTAAAGTTCAGCAGCAGGGCAGCTGTTGAAACACACAGAATCATGCAAATATATATAATAAATTATATGTTGTTATACTGTTGAATATTTTTTATTAAAAGATCATATTAATTTTGGTTGATGAGAAACTGAACATGAGCTGGCACTGTGCGCTTGCAGCCCAGAAAGCCAACCATATCCTGGGCTGCATCAAAAGGAGCGCGACCAGCAGGTCAAAGGAGGTGATCCTGCCCCTCTACTCTGCTCTCGTGAGACCTCACCTGGAGTATTGTGTGCAGTTCTGGTGTCCTCAACATAAAAAGGACACGGAACTGTTGGAACAAGTCCAGAGAGGGCCATGAGGATGATCAGGGGACTGGAGCACCTCCCGTATGAAGACAGGCTGAGGAAGTTGGGGCTGTTCAGCCTGGAGAAGAGAAGGCTGCGTGGAGACCTCATAGCAGCCTTCCAGTATCTGAAGGGGGACTAGAGGGATACTGGGGAGGGACTCTTCATTAGGGACTATAGTGATAGGACAAGGGGTAATGGGTTAAAACTTAAAGAGGGGAAGTTTAGATTGGATATAAGGAGGAAGTTTTTACTGTAAGGGTGGTGAGGCACCGGAATGGGTTGCCCAGGGAAGCAGTGATTGCTCCATCCCTGGCGGTGTTCAAGGCCACGTTGGACAGAGCCTTAGGTGACATGGTTTAGTGTAAGGTGTCCCTGCCCATGGCAGGGGGGTTGGAACTAGATGATCTTCATGTCCTTTCCAACCCTAACGAATCTATGATTCTATGATTCTAACTAAGTTATTTTTCAAAATGTAGGTTTATTTTACTGAAGAAAATTGTAATCTTCATCCAGATGTCATCCACTTTTCATCACACTCAGTTCTTTCTTTACTTTTTAAATAACTTCAGAATATCATCTACAGTTAACAGGCAAAGACAGGAAAGCTACATAGTACTTCTCAGTGTGCTGATTCAGCTTTAGATTGGAGAGAAAGTTTTGATGCCAATATTGCCATACAATTAAACAACGATAAGCATTTGAGGGCTAGAAAACAGCAATGTGATATTAAAAAGATCTCAAAGAGCTGAATCTGTAGATTTATAGCACCTGAGAGTTTATAACAGCTTTTGTAATTACTATAGATTGTTGATCTCTTCTTGCAGTTTGTGCGTATCAGCTAGAGTTTCTGTATGTCTTCTTGGAAGAAGTCCCAGTGACACTTGTATGTAAGAGATTGTTTCTAGTGCTTGCATTTTACAGGGATAGAAGAAATCATGGATAGCCCTAGACTCACCTTTCTGGACCACTGCCACACTGCATGGGAGAATTTTCATATTTACTAAAACAGCCACTTGAATACATGAATTTCTCATAACAAGTGATTACTTTGTAGAGCAGTCAAAATGTCATTTCTTATGTGTGATACATGAAGTGAGCAGTGCAAAGACAATTACAAAAAAGAAAAAAAAAGGGATCTTTTTTTCTGACGTCCAGGTAAACTGTTTATCACATTCACTGAACTGCGTTGTTACATTGCTGTGAAAATTGCACGTCATTCCATTAGTTTTGACTCACAGATGCTGTCCTACAAATACCTCTTATGCCAAATTGGCTGTTGAAGTACTGTCCAAGCTAATGTCTGCTATTTATGAAGCTGAAGGACTATTCTGTGCCATGGAGAATAGAAGAATTATCTACAACTTTCTGCTAATCAGCATGAGCTGGATACTGCTGTACTTATATCTTAGGGCTAAAATGCCATTTGTATAGAGAAATATTACTTAAAATCTGGAATATTTTAATTCATGGTCATCATGAACCTTGAATTCTGTTCATGTTTTTGGCATAAACTGAAAACTGTCACATTGTATGATCTATTCTGCATCTATTACAATTGTACATGTTTACAAAAAGTATACTGCAATGAAACTTTTCTTAAATACCTATACTTTAACCTATGTTCCTAAAATAATATTATTGTGTTCAAATAACTCATTTGGCAGTCAAACATACTATTCTTTTTTTCTGGAATGGGATATGGCAGTACCCTTAAAGACTTACAAATTAATTTTGATTAACAGAAGAACAAAAGTAAATCTAATTACAAGCAATAAAATTGGTATTATACAGGAGTTCAAGGCATACATTCATTTAATTGACTTTAAATTTTTCCTATAACCTTATTGCCATAGGGATTTATGGCTCTGTTTTTAAATTAAAAAGCAATTAAAACGCCCACCTAGTGTCTGCACATGATTTTGTTTTAGAGAATATAACATACAAAAGATAAAGCTGAAACTATAAAACTTAGGAAGAGGTTCATGCTTCAGCACTGAAGGTAAGCAAGCACTAAGCCAGTCACAGTGTCCTCAAATACTCTGTTATTAAAGTAGTTGTCATTTTGTCACAAAGATCTGTGCAACTGCATTTATTGTTGGGAACCTTGAAACTTCTCTCATTTCAGACACCTTTTTTTTTAACTTAATGTTATATATTATGTCATAGAATCATAGTCAATTTTGCTAACATGTTACTGCTGGATGAGTGTCTCTCCATCACTAATTTAAATTCCTGGAAGCTCGTTCAGGCTTGTAACTTCTAGGAAGACCTTCCAAGAGCATATTTTTTCCTGCAGTTTTTTTCAGTCTGACAAGAGATCAATCTCTTTCTCTTTTATAGACCAACACTGTAAAGGCATCGTCAGTAATTGCATGAAGTCCTTCAGCAGGGACACAGTTTAAAGTGCCAAAAATAGAAACGAAAATTAAAAAACTAATTTGTCCCCACATGACAGTTAATTCCTTTCTTTCAGTATAAATTCACTCTATATGAAATAATTATCTCACATAGATAATTACAGCTTCCTACACTTAGAATAATGTTTTTTTTCCTACACTCCCCACAGTCACACAGATGTCTAGAAAGCTTTACAGTGCAGACATGGCTTACACATATATTTTGCCCTTTCATTCCATTCTAACTCTAGGTCCCTTGCTAGCTCATAAATAGAAAATAACAGCTTCCTATTTAGACAAAGATATCAAAATTTACTTTGAAAAGTCTTTCAAAAATTGCAGCAGTTTCAGAAAAAGTGTTTTATATTTCTATCTAGCCTCTACAGTACTCAGAAGGGGTCAAAGATAGCTCGGAGACGTTGTTCTAGACAGCCAGGATACTTTCATTTACCAGAATCTTGTTTCTCTGCTAAACTCCTTCATGCATCCCTAATTGGAATTCGCTGAAACGCAACTTATCTAATCACCCTTAAACAAGTCTTTGGTGAGACAGCAGAAGAATTATGCATTTTTGTTAGTACATTATCCTTTGCAAATAAAAATTTCTAATATAGTTTTATCATTACTGCAAAACAGTTACATAAAAAATTGTTTTCTGAGCCTATTACTAATGGGAACCAAACCATTTAAAAACAATTCAGTTTTCAAACTCATGCCAATCCTAAAGAAAACAAGATGTTCTGTATATATAAAACTTTCATGATGCTCATAGCATCAGCAGAATACGTAAGGAAGAGCTGATTATAAATTAAAAGCTTTGTATCATGTAAAATTAAAATACCTTTTGTAGTTTTCTTCTGCAGTTGGGTCCTTCAGAGAGAGTGGAAATTCTTGTGCTTTATCTTTTTTTTATACTTTGTTGTTGATATTAAATGCGAAACAAAAGCTCTGAAGAAAGATTTTTCTCCTCTCTAACTTTTGAACTGCAAAGTATTATTGTTCACATCAATAAAGGGATGACAGCAAATTGGACACACCTGAAGGCAGAACAGTTTAAAATAATTCTTGAGGTTTCTTTCTGTATAAAGTGGAATTTATGATCTAATGTTGATGATGCTATAGGATTATAACTATAAAAAAGTAAAAGTATCAGTAAGACTTCTTCACTGAAAGAGAGAAAAAGAAAGTCAGATCCTCTTTAATTGCTGTGATGTTTTAGAGTGTCTTTTCTGCCTTATGGAAACACTATCTTCAGAATGAAAGATGAGCTCTATTTTCCACTCTGCTGGTTACTGAACATAGTCACCCATTTTTCCCTTCTTTTCCTTTTCTCTCCTTCACTCTCTCTCTCCCCTCTTTTCTTTTTCCACTTTGGTTGTTGGTAGTAATCTGCATCTATAACTACAACTGCGAAAAAGGTGACTTTAGCCCCCTGCCACTGCTTGGTAAGACTTAGTATAGAGCATTTACCCTCATAAATTATCAGAGCTGAACTTGCATCTTCTTTCAGAGCTCTGTAATCACTGGTTGTGGAAAATATATTCACTTTACCCTACCAGGCCTTCAGCATGCTACATAATTTAATTAAATAGTAGGAACAGAAAGTCTTATATATAAGAATTTCCCTACACAATATCAACACATATATCAGTATAAAATTTCTCACTTTTCAACAGACTTGCAGTGCATTTTAGTCAAATCCAACTGACTATCGACATGAAGGTCCAATACTTTCTTTTTCATAAATGGTTTACATCTACTTTAAAGCATTGCAGAGAAAATAACTATTTCAAAGTGAACAGTCAAATGCAGGAGACAATATGAAACTCTAGATTTCTGATTATCCATGTACATGAGTTAAATCCATCTTTATAAAAACAAAATTCTGTAGAACAAAATTGCAAAATGAACTCTGCTAGCACATCATCCGGAAAAATGTACTGAAAATAAAACTTAGTGTACTGAAATAAAAGTCTTAGCTGATGAAGGCTCAGCTAATGGCATTCTGGTAACCACTGTAGCACCTGACAAGGTAGATAGATGTACGTGATCCTACCCAAACTGGAATTGCTCCAAGGAGCAGACATAAGACCCATGGTTACAGTCTTTATTACAGAAAGCCCACCACCCACAGAAGAATTCAGCCAAGCATAATATGTAGATAAAGAAATGTGCGAACTCATCACCTGCTGTTGTGTAATTGCTGCTTTTCACAAAATACATGCATTCAGGCTTAACATTTGGAGTATTTGGTGGAAAAATTATTTATGAAATAGGTCATGAATGGAAAATACTTCCCAGCTCTCCTTCCTCATATCTCCTTAAAAGAAATTAACTTCTTATAAAACGAATCTTCTCATTTTTAATTGCCAAGGAAAAGAAAGGAACTATGCATTTTTTCATGATTTTTTTTTGAGTAAATGCATTTATTCTGAACTTATTAAGGTACTATGTTGAAAACCCAAATATTGTGTTTATACTGTTTATAAACTAGCAAGAAAGAAAAAAATGGATAGGAAAAGATGCTGCAATTTGCAATATAAAATGAAATATGACATAGGATATGCAGGACTTTGACAGCACTCCTTAGTGAATTTGTGACAGGTAAAAAAGTATTCCACTTCTCCATTGAGTAAATAATTTTCTTATTTATAACTTTTTTTCTTTTTTTTAAACCTTTCCCTATTGTATTAGCTTGCTCCCATTTGTTCCATGTATTTAAGACACCTGCCTAGCATAGAAGCGGTGAGAATATAGTTTTCAGCATTGTCCTGTAATAATTGTAGCATGACCAGAGTCAACAGAATCACAGAATCATTAGGATTGGAAGGGACCTCTGGAGATCATCTAGTCCAAACCCCGTGCCAAGGTAGGGTCACCTAGAATAGGTTACACAGGAACGTATTCAGGCAGGTTTTGAATGTCTCCAGAGTGGGAGACTCCACAATCTCTGTGCGCAGCCTGTTCCGGTGCTCTGACACCCTCAATGTAAAGAAATTCTTTCTCATGTTGAGGTGAAACTTCTTGTATTTTAGTTTATTGCCATTACTCCTCATCCCGCCACTGGGCACCTCTGAAAAGAGTCTGGCACCATCCTCCTGGCACCTGCCTTTGAGATATTTATAAGCATTAAGGAGATCCCCTCTCTGTCTTCTCTACACTAAACAGGCCCAGCTCCTACAATCTCTCCTCATAAGAGAGATGCTCCAGATCTTCTTTGTGGCCTTCTGCTGGACCCTCTCCAGCTGCTCCTTGACTTTCTTGTACTGAGGAACCCAGAACTGGACACAGTACTAAAGATGTGTCCTCACCAGGATCGAGTAGAAGGGGAGGATCACCTCCCTCAACCTGCTGGCTGCACTTCTCTCAATGCATCTCAGGGTATTATTGGCCCTGCTGGCTGCAAGGGCACACTGCCAGCTAATAATCAAACATGGGTAAGTGAATCTTCCAGATCCTCTATACATCAGGAGAAAATGTTGTCTTTAGGTGTTTTTATGAATTTATCTAGAAGAAATGCATAACAGCTTGTTTGGAAGCTTTGTAAAACAGGGAACCTTAAACAATTAACTAACAAACTCATAGGAAAGAAATTAATTATGTAGGATCAAGTTTGCAAGCAAAGGATAAGACAGTATGTAAAGATTGTCAGTGGACCCAAACATGAGACTATGAGTCTTCGTTGTCAATTGGTGGTCATTGTCAGAAAACAAGAACTTCCACTCCTATTGAGGCAGCTATCACCCCACAGTCTAATCAATGCATAAGAGATGATATTCAAAAGCCTCCAAAAGGAATTAGGAACCTCAAACGTAAGTTTTTTGTTTTTTTAATAGGCCTTCTGGAACTAAGGTCTAATTGAAACACATGTGGTTGGTCTTTTGTTTCTTCTACAATTTTAGACTTTGTACTTTAGATCCCTTCTGCAGACTTTAAAAAGAGACAAAGAAAGAGGGAATCATAAGTCTGTTTTCTAATTATTTTGACCTCCCATTAGAAAATTATAATATATCCTGGACAGCATTTGGCTGTTTTAAGAAACGTATGATGAGATACCCCATTGCCAAAAGAAATAGATCAGAGGTTTGCTCTGAGAGATCTAACCATCTTTTCTTCTCATCTACTTGTTATGCTGTATTATTGGAAGTTGTAATAGCTTCAGACTCTTCTGCTCTTTTCCATCCAGCTTCAGGCAATATATTTGAATATATATGAATATGTTTTTTAACTCTGAGAATATTTTGTGGTGCAACTGAGAGAAAATGTGATTTAGCCTACATTCTTTTGAAATGCTCTACATACCCCAGGTGAAGTTCCAAATGACTGTTTTATATGACAGAAAATTTTCTGATCCTATTGCTCCTATTTTTTGATACATGAGCTCAGAATTCAGTCTAAAACATCGTTTTACCAGTGTCAAACAAAAATGCATTTTTGTCTGAAATCAATGTTCTAAAAAACAAAAAAAAAAAACAAAAACAAAACAACAAACAAAGTCTTGTCTACCTACTGTTGAATATCACTTAAAATAAAAAAGAAAATTTTGAGCAGATGATCATGTATTCTATGCTTGTGGGTTATCTATCACAACATTATTCCAGCCTAAACTCTAAGGGTGGAAACTCAGACTATTCAAACTGAGGTTTTGATTTTTTTTTTCATTATTATTATTATTCTTTCAAAAAAAAAAGCATACTGCTACTAACAAGTGCAAAATGCAGAGAATTTTAACGAGGAAAGAGTTGAATATTTCATTCTCACTATTTCTGGAGTTCAAGCACAAGGAAGCTATTTTCCTAAAACCTAATTATTCAGTGGGTACTATCAGCCATGAAAATCTAGGATACTAAAACATAATTTCAAGCAGTTCCAATTTTTTCCTAAACAAATTTAAAGCCAGAACAATAACATGAGTGAGAAAGATCCATTCTTCCATCCTCCGTTCCTGAACACTGCCTTCAATGAAAAGCTGTCATTAACTGTCTAATTAGAGTTTTCTTGGCAATGACAAAACTGGATGAGAACAAATTATGAATTTTGCCTTGTGCCACACAGCATAATCTGTATGGAATTTGCATTGAACAATTTTATCACAGTAATAGGAAAAGATGAATTTTAAATCAGATAGACTTGTTTTCCTCAAAGAAGAATGTTTCACTATCTTTTTTAAATGTTTAGATGTGAAACAAGTATTTCATTTCTGTAGTGACTCAACCTTTTTAATTTTCTGATACTGAAAGAGGAAGGGAGTGTTTCTGTTCCGTCTACAAATGACAATACAGCATAGCATCCTTGTTTGGGCTGGGAAAAAGCTAATGTTCTTCTTAGTCGGTACAGTGTTGTGTTTTGGTTTTAGTCTGAGAATAATGTTGATAATACACTAATGTTTTAGTTGGTGCCAAGTAATGCTTACCCTGATCAAGGACTTTTCAGTCTCTCATGCTCTGCCAGTGAGGAGGAGCACAAGAAGCCATGAGGGAGCAGAGACAGGATACCTGACACAAACTACCTAAGGGGGTATTCCATACCACAGCACATCACTCTTGGTATGGAAAACTGGGGGGAGATACCTATAAGGGACAGATCACTGCCTGGAGATGAGCTGGGTATTGGTCAGCAGGTGGTGAGCAATTGTACTGTGCACCGCTGTTGTTTGAGGGTTTGGTTTTGTTTTGTCTTTCTCTTTCTTTTCATTATTATTAGTAGTAGTATATTATACCTTATTTTAATTATTAAACTGTTCTTATCTCTGCCCACAGGTTTTACTTTGTTTCCAGTTCTCCTCACTATCCCGCCCTGAGGAGGGGGAAAGTGAGTGAGTGGCTCTGTGGTACTTAGTTGCTGGCCGGGGTTAAACCACAAGACATAGACATGAGAATTTTTATTTTTTTTTTTAATGTCGTAATTACAACATACACTAATAGTCCCAAGTATTAATTTCCTTCTGTTACTTTTCGTAAATGCCTAACTTCTTACAATTATCAATGTAAAGGATAGTCTGCTGCAACAAAAGAAAAATCACTTATGCAATTTTAAGGGCATTATGAGCATCATGATATAATCTTTCAGCATTTTGAAAGTAAAGGCAACATTTTCTACTTGTTTTCCTTAAAAGGCAACTAATTATGAAGGTTTTCTCCCAGGTAAACATTGTAGAACCAGCCAGACAGCACAACAAGCAGTATATTTTAAAATATTGCAATTATTGTGAAAGTTTCATAATTGTTAAATATTCTTCTAGGACCTAACCAAAACAAATGTGCATAAATTGATATTATAGTTGTGGTGGTTTGGATGATGGCTACTGTAGCACTTAGCAGCAGCTTTTTGTTACAGTATTGTTCCTCTCAAGAAATACTCAAATAAGGGACAAGAAAAATAATTATACAAGCGATTTCTGAAACATGCAACAGCACAAAAGTAAACCATACTTTTAGTAATGGAAGCCTATATATTTGCTTAAATAGCTGTGGTACGACCATTTAATATGGAGATGATTAGTAATACTTTAGTCAAGTGTAGGAAAAGCAAAAAAAAAAGGATGATATGAAGTACATTTAGCTTGATATAATCTCTAAAAAATTTCAATTGTTGCTATATCTTCCAGATATTTTCCACATTCTGTAATGAGATCCCCAATAAGACATTTTCACAAAAGATTCTCTTGTTAATAAACACGATGAAGTCATCCATGTGTTGGCATTAGAATATTTTTTTGTAATTAAAAAAAAATAGGCAGATTAAATTTAGATCCTTATTGACAGCATTATACTATCTGGTTTTCAAACTTGCCAGGAACATATAGAAAAATTTTCCTCCCACATAATTTTCTGTATAAACTGTTAAAGTGACATAGAAACAGAATTATTATTTTTTGTCTATACACTTAAACTGAATGAGTTAAATCTGACTGAAGATTATGTGAAACTACGAATACTAAAAATCTTTGCCATTTTATTGTTTATTGGGTAATATTAATGTAAATTCTTAACAAGTTCAATTATGCTTCTGTGGTTTCTGCTGTAATATTTCACAGTACAAAGAAAATTTTCTCCAAGGAAGTTAAAGTTCTAACTCCTGACAAAAAAAACAGATGTAAAGAGTTTGACTTCTATATGAAACCGCATGTGATTTAAATAGCATTTCATTAAAACATGTTTGATAGTGTTACGTTCTGAAAATCTTTTCTATAGCCTTTCTTTGCCATAGAGTGTTTTTTTTTAAATTTAGTGCATTTCTAAATTAAAGGTTCAGAGAAAATACCAGACTGCTCACTTTTAATTAAAGTACATCACCATACAGCACAAATCTGTAGCTCTACTAGGGTCCTTAAAGTAATCAAAAATGAAAAAGTTCAATTTTACCCATAATACATATCTAGCTGTGGTCAGTAGACCACACCACACCTGTAAAGTACTGTGTGAAAGTACTATGGATAACATTAAAATAGCTTAATAAGCAATAAAGAGCAAGAGTAATCTGGTTGTTTCTGTCTGGAAGAAAATATAATCTTTCATTTGAAATACAAGGCATACATTATACTTTAAAAGGACTAAACCTATCAGATAAATAGCCACATCATATTAATTTCATTCAAAAATTCATTTAAATATTCATTTAAACATTAAACAGTCAGATTTTGCAGTTCAATAGTGTGATTTTAGAACATCTGATAGGTGAACATCAATGAATTTTGCAGATCTTCATATCCTATGTTTAGTGCTACCTTGGAAGCTCTTGACAGTGGCTACTGATTTTATTTCTTTTTTTCTGATCAATACTCCTCTTAGATTCATTAAAACTGAATTCATTATCATTTGAAAGTACTTGATATTTACTCCCAGGGTCTTGGAAACACATTTTGAAACAGACAACCACATAAAAGGCTAAAAAACCCATAGGAAAGTCTACTCTGGATTAGATCAAACCAGTTTGTAAGTGCTTTCCCCAAGTATGACCATTAATGATGCTCTCATTGATAACCACATCAATACTTGTTCACTCATATTTGCCTATCAGTTGCAGCAACTCATCCAGACAATTGAGTAAAGCAGTGTTTCAAGGTTTCAAAGCATATTGGTGTCCAGTTTCATATCACTAACCGCTGTTTTATCTAGATCATAAATCAACTGATTTTGTCAATGCTTAACAATGTTTGACACAATAAACTTACCGTACAAATGCAGACAGACACAACTGCATCGTCTATGTGCATAGAACCTTCCAATATCTCCAAGATTTGCAAGGACATTCTCACCACAAGAATTTTTTGGTAAAGATGATTGTTCAATTTTGCTTATAGCAAAGAAACTACTGCTACTTAAAAGATCATAAATGAGAAAACTCGAGTAACTTCTTGTCCTGGGTTCAGCAGTAGCAGTCATGTTTCTCCTTCTTGGTAGCTGGTGCAGTGCAGTGTTTTGACTTTCGGCTCGGGAACAGAGCTGATAGCGATGTTTTGGTTTGGCCAAGGACTTTGTGAGCCTCATGCTCTGCCAGGGAGGAGGGGAAGCTGGGAGGAAGCAGAGACAGGACACCTGACCCAAACTGACCAAAGAGGTATTCCATACCACAGCACGTCATGCCCGGGATGTAACTGGGAGTTAGCCGGAAGGGCTGGGAGACTGCAGGGTTGGAGGAGGTATCGGTCGGAGCTTGGTCGGGCTGGGGGGCGAGTTATCGGTCGGCTGGTGGTGAGATGATGTATTCTCTTCCCTTGTTATTTCCTTTATCATTATTATCATTGGTGGTAGCAGTAGTGATTTGTGTTATACCTTAGTTACTAAACTGTTCTTATCTCAACCCGTGGGAGTTGCATTCTTTTCGATTCTCCTCTCCGTCCCTCCGAGAGCAGGGGGAGGGCAAGAAAGGGGGGGAAGTGAGTGAACGAATTACCTGACTGGGTTTAAACCACGACACTTCTGTAGCTTTCGTTCTTAGCATGTGTATTCAAGTACCTCTTTTATATATTGCATATTTCAAAATAGTCTTCTAAGAAAAAAAAAAAAAATCCTACATTCTAAATCTCTACCCTTACAAAGCTGTGCTCTGCATCAAATAAAAACAGAACAGGTTACAGGAAAGTATTGTAAAATACATTGAGTATGTTACATACTATTCTAGATCAGTTGGTAGGGAACAGTATGCAATGTTCATATCTCAGATATGTATTCACAGTAAATGTTTCCTTTGGTAACACAGTTTTGTCCTTTAAATAACTAGAATTATCCTTATTTGGTTATTAGTTAGCTGCTTACAAGAAGAGTCACATTTATCAGCAATAGCCAGTTAATCATTCTGTATTACATAATTTAGTTTTCAATTAAGTTCTGTCCTGATAGATCACAGTATTGTCCCTGATGTTACAGGAGCAAATGGCAGGAATGAAGTCCATAAATTATATATTTTCAAAATATAAGTGGAAATTAGTTGCTACTGTCCTTTTTTATTAAGGCAATGTTAGCCTTACAAAGAGGAAAAAAAAGTGAAGGAGTGGGGATTTAGGTGCCTCTGCTTTACCAAATTTTGTACACTATATAGTATACTGTTACTCTTATGAACTCTTCTCCAGTATAAAGCATCTTGGTCTCCATATGAATATTAAAGATTATTAAAGAAAAGCCAAGGTTTTTTGTCCTCATCTATGTCTATTATAATTAAGCCAGTAAAAGCACCATTGTATCCCTTTCTTGGCATCATCAGAAGCTGAATTTAAAAGATATACTGCATAGTTTACAAGATATGGATGATAATTTTCCTAATCACTCAAGAGAAATAGGAACTGTTAAGGGAGCTGATGATAAAGATATATTCTCTGAATAAATAGATCCTTCCCTACTTGTAATTATGTGGTTAGAGAGGTGCAGTCACTTGAGTCTTGGTATCTGGTATGAAGGAGATTACATTTGTACTGAACTGTGCTGCATAAAGCTGTGACACACTGCAAGATTGATGTCCCTATGTGCCTCACCAAAAAGAATATTAGGAGAGAGATACCACTGAACAGAAGAACAAGGATCATTATTTTAGTATCAAATGCAAGTAAAAAACTTTACAGTTTTGTTCAAGAACATGTACTGAATTTTAAATACTTTTAACTTTTTTCTCTCCTCAAAATATTCTTATTCAGGTTGAAAAAGAGACAATATATAACAGATGCACATTACACAGCACTAGGACTCCCATAATTTTATCAGAAGTTTGGCAATTTCTGTTGCTTCTTGTCATCACTCAATCTTAAAGTGGAACAGCTTAAACTCTGACACTTTAAAATGAGAAACACAGAGTGGTTCCTTAACCCTAACTTTGCCTTAATTTTACATTAAACAAACAAAGACTATTGCCAAAAAAAAAAAAAAAAGCCCAATAAAAAATGAAATAATTAGAGAAACCAAAATAGGCTCCCTCATTTCTTGTAAATGACTTATGAATGTCAATGTGCCCTATAGAACTGTCAGGTTTTTTAGAAAGTTCACCTGAACACCTACCATCTCACTTTAAGGGATACGTAAAATGGCACAACTTTATAAATATGTCTGTTTTGTTCAAGAACCTATGCTACCGCATATCTACCCAACATCTATGGTGACTCATAGTATCTGATACTTCCAGACTATTCTTGCTTTAAAAACCTCGTTTCAAGTCCTTTTAAATATTTTTGTTTATCAGACATCAATATCTCAGGAAGTTTCATGTTCCATATTCCATGGAATGAATGATATTTTGTTTCATCCCGAACTATTTGAATTACAAGCAACAAAGTTAAGCATATAGAAGAATACTTTCTCCACAAAATCTAACACCATCTTCCATCAATCCTGCATCTAGAAAATCTTACAGCTAAAGCATAAATTTGGCTTCACATTTCAGACAAACTCATCCACTCCAGTTTCTGCACCAGGACAAGAAAACAGTGGTAAGCAGACAAATATTATCTTGAGTTCATATCCCAGGGGTACTTTCATAACTGTGTGCATTGTACAGTTCACTTTTGGATTATTTGAATTAAGCTAGACTGGTAGTCTGGTAGTATACCGACAGTTTCAGAGAAAGGGTGGTGGTTTTGGGGTGTTTTTACTTTGTATTGTCATGGTGAGTTGACCCTGGCTGTATGCCAGGAGGACGGCAAACCACAATTCAACTTTCCGCCTCAACTGAACAAAGAAGAGAAAATATAACAAAAGGCTCACTGACTGAGATAAGGACAGGGAGAAACACATTTCTATCATAGGCAAAACAGACTTGACTCTGGGAAATTGGTTTAATTTATTGTCAGTCAAAACAGAGTAGGATCATGAGAAATAAAACCAAATCCGGAAAACCTTCCTCCCCACCCCTGTCTTCTTCCTGCCTTAACTCATTTCCAATTTCTCTGCCTCCTCCCCCTACAGCGGCACAAGGGTACAGGGAATAAGGGTTGTGGTCAGTTCATCACAGGTTGCCTCTGTTGCTTCTTCTTCCTCAGGGAGGACTCCTCAAGCTCTTCCCCTGCTGCAGAGTGGGGTCTCTCCCACAGGAGATATTCCTCCACAAACTTCAACATGAGCTGTTTCCACAGGCTGCAGTTCTTCACGAACTGGGTACAGTCCTCCAGGAACAGACTGCTCTAGCCTGGGTGTCCCGCAGGCTCACAGGTCCTACCAGCAAACCTGCTCCAGTGTGGGCTTCTCTCTCCATGGGGCCACGGGTCATGCTAGAAGCCTGTTACAGTGTGGGCTTCCCATGGGGTCACAGCCTCCTTTGGGCATAGCCCTGCTGTGTCATGGGGTCCTGCATAAGCTTCAGCAGGAGATCTGCTCAAGTGGACCTCCATGGGCTGCAGCCTCTTGACAAAGTAATGGATGAAAATAGCTAACAATAAAATTTGTTTATTTATTATTATTTATTAATTTGCTACATACATGTAAATATATTTCATAAATAAAAATCCTGGCTTCTTAAAACTGCGTGATCAGTAATATTTGTAGGCAATCACTGATAAATATAGCAACCTTCTGTTTTGAATTAAAATATAAAAGGTGTATGCGACTGGAAAAAAGGAAATATAGCCCCCATTTTCAAGAAGTGGAAAATGTCAGTGAGACCAGTCAGTCTTACCTCTGTGCCTGGCAAAATCTTGGAGCAGATTCTCCTGTAAACCATGCTAAGGCACATAAAAAACAATGAGGTGATCGGTAACAGCCAACATGGCTTCACTAAGGGGAAATCCTGCTTGACCAATTTCATGGCTTCTATGATGGGGCTACAGAACTGATGGACGGGGCAGAGCAGTTGACGTCATCTACCTGGACGTGTGCAAAGCGTTCGATACTGTCCCACACGACATCCTTATCTCTAAACTGGAGAGTCATCAATTTGATAGGTGGACCACCTGGTGGGTAAAGAACTGGCTGGATGGATTCACACAGAATGCTGCAGTCAATGGCTCGGTGTCCAGCTGGAGACCAGTAACGAGTGGTGTCCCTCAGGGATCAGTGTTGGAACCAGCCTTGTTCTACATCTTTGTTGGTGACATGGACAGTGGAACTGAGTGCGCCCTCAGCAAGTTTGCCCATGACACCAATCTGTGTGGTTCAGTTGATACCCTGGAGGGAAGCAATGCCATCCAGAGGTACCTTGACATGCTTGTGAGGTGGGCAGATGCCAACCTTATGAAGTTTAACCCTGCCAAGTGCAAGGTCCTACACCTGGGTTGGAACAATCCCAGGCACAGCTACAGGTTGGGCAGAGAAGAAATTCAGAGCAACCCTGTGGAAAAGGAGGTGTTGGTTGATGAGAAAGTGAACATGAGCTGGCAGTGTGCGCTCACAGTCCAGAAAGCCAACCATATCCTGGCTGCATCAAAAGGAGCATGACCAGTGGGTTGAGGGAGGTGATCCTGCCCCTCTACTCTGCTCTCGTGAGACCTCACCTGGAGTATTGTGTGCAGTTCTGATGTCCTCAACATAAAAAGGACATGGAACTGTTGGAACAAGTTCAGAGAAGGGCCACAAGGATGATCAGGGACTGGAGCACCTCCCATATGAAGACAGGCTGAGAAAGTTGGGGCTGTTCAGCCTGGAGAAGAGAAGGCTGCTTGGAGACTTCATAGCAGCCTTCCAGCATCTGAAGGGAACCTATAAGGATGCTAGGGAGGGACTCTTTATTAGGGACTGTAGTGATAGGACAAGGGGTAAGGGGTTAAAACTTAAACAGGGGAAGTTTACATTGGATATAAGGAAGAAGGTCTTCACTGTGAGGGTGGTGAGGCACTGGAACAGGTTGCCCAAAGTGGTAAATGCCTGGGAGTATTCAAGGCCCGGTTGTACAGAGCCTTGGGCAACATGGTCTAGTGTGAGGAGTCCCTGCCTGTGGCAGGACGGTTGGAAGTAGATGAGTTTGAGGTCCTTTGCAACTGTAACTATTCTATGATTGTATGATTTTATGAAATGAGCTCAATAAATTAATGTAGTTCTAATCCATTGCCACTTTTTGTTCAGATCATTATGTCTGAGTTGTTCTGGTCATGTTTTGCTGCAGTCAGGACTTCAGTGCACACCAAGAAGACAAATTTTCATTCTTACCTCATTTAGAAAATACTTGACAGCAATTTAAGAAATGCAGCAGGGCTTTGAAAACTTTAGTGAGATAGGAAGATTGGTTTTTCAGTTTCTATAGTGTCAAGCACTGCCACTGGGCACTCACAATTGATTTCACTTCAGCACTTTGTGGTCAATTACAATCACCACTGCTCTTTGAGCTGTAATAAAGGTAAAGTTACAGCAACAATCTTGCAATTTCAGGTTTGGGGATTTTCATATTTGAGATATGTATGTTGACAAAATTTCTTCTTACCAGCCCAGAGCTGTAAGCTAATAGACTGTAACAAATCTATATATCATTGAATCATAGAAAGGGTTGGAAAGGATCATCTAGTTCCAACCCCCCTACCATGGGCAGGGACACCTCACACTAAACCATGTCACCCAAAGCTTCATGAACCTGGCCTTGAACACTGCCAGGGATGGAGCATTCACAACCTCCCTGGGCTACCCATTCCAGCGCCTTACCACCCTCACAGTAAAGAACTTCTTCCTTATATCTAACCTAAATCTCCCATTTATGTTTGAACCCATTACCCCTTGTCCTATCACTACAGTCCCTAATGAAGAGTTGCTCCCCATCATCCTTGTAAGTCATAATATAATGAAAATACAGCAAATGGAAAGCTGGGTCAAAGCACAGTTAGTTCTAACTTTACAAGTACTGTAAATTAACCAGCCATCCCTTATATGGGGAACACATTATTCTATTTCCCTTTCAAAAATTCTCATTTAGAACCAAATTGCCCCACATTTGCAATAAAACACCAAAGCAGCATATCTAGATTAATTTGAAGAAATTCACTGATAGAGATATGTGTTGGTCACCTCTGCATTTCTACTGTGAAATTAATTATATACCCCTGTAAGAAAGTGCCTGGAATTACTACCTTGTTTCCAAAATTTGCCAGCCTATGCTTTAGCAGTTTAATTGTTGACACTTCACAGAAGTATTAAAAGTTACACTTTCTTACCAGTTTGTATACAGACTCAAAGAAAAAAAAAAAAAAGGGACAAAACCATACAAGCTAACAAACCAGACAAAAATACAAGACAATGCCAGCACACACCCCGTGCAAAGACATTTTGTACTAATTTCTGGATTCCCATGAGTCATGTATTTGAGACCTACAGACCTAGTCTGTGTCCATTAAAGATAATAATACAATTCGTATTTTTCCACAGGCAAAAGCTAAGGTCTAAAGAAAATTTAACTCCTATTATCCATCAGACAAAATGGATAGCCACATTACTCTTTCCCTAGCTACTCTGATCAACTTAAAGCATATAAAACTACACTGTGTAGCTATAATGCTACTAGAAGATGGAAGATTTTGTCTTAAGAAGATGCATTCATACTCCAAAGTACATTACTTGATCTATCTGCAGCAATATTGCAGCACTTATGTATGTCAGTTTGGAAACAATTGATACCTAGAAATGGTAAGGGAAAGAGATGTAATTTTTCTGTATTTATTTAGATTATTCCAATGAAATTCAAAATGTACACTGCTCCAAAATAGCCCATGAACTAGAAATTTGAATGCACAGGATTAATGGTTACATTTCACACATATAGTGCTGTTGCCTCGAAGCTTGTGCTCTTCACAAGATAAATTGTTCTCTTATAATGGAAACTTGCCTGTTTCAGCTGTACCCTTTGAAAAGGTAACACAGAGAAATCATAGCACTGCAGTTCTTACATGATAAAATGAAAGTCTTAGCAAATATCCTTGTAATTGTATTACAACGAACATTCTGAAAACAGGTTAAAATTAAAAGGATTCAAATGAGTTGTCTGCTGTTATATGGAAAGTCACTATGTTAATTTAGGTTGTTTAAAGATATATGTTAATTTTATATGGTGGCAGCATTTTTTAATAAATTCTAATTTTTTTTTTCTATCCTCATTCTGCGACAGATGACCGCTTAGCTGCTTTCCTTTATTCTCTCTACACAACATTCCCTTTGGTACTAGAAGTTGTGGCTGTAACCAGTGATTCATATACGTGTGTGAAAACCATCTCCTTTATTCCTTCTTTTTAGAAGACTTTAGAGACTATTTCACAATACTATTGAAAGTCTGTGAGGAGTTTCAGCAACTCGAAAGTGAATAACACACTGTGACAAGGAAATGATTATAAAAAGGCTCTATGAAATGCCAAGATCTGAGATAGACTAATCTTTTCCTGAAAAAAAAAAAAATAAAATGTATGGGAATTCAAGATTTCTGGCCCTGACCCAACTGTTCTTAGTAACTTCAGAGCAACTTATTAAGAAACTAAAATTTTGTTTCAGTGAAATCAAAGGGAATTTGCTCTTAACATCAAAGAAGCTGGAATATCACCTTTTATGTTTCTGTTCTGCTTTTCTATCAGTGCCATGAGGGTAATAACACTACATTTCCCATTCCATTTGTCTGTTTGGATTGCTAGTCCTTCAGCGTAAGAATGGTTTCTCACTACACACATCAGAGGCGACTGACCTTGATTAAAGCTTCTAGTGCTACCCTAATGGATACAGTTCATAGCATAAAAAGACATCATAGGAAACAGGAATACATTTTAGTCTACTTCAAAAAGACTGTACTTTGAATTTCTTTAGTGGTACATGCTCACAATAGCAACAATATATATCTTTGACAAACAAAGGTACCAAACAATAAACAAGTATTACCCATTGTACACTTCCTATGTCTTTGCCCTCATCCAAAGCCCTTTTCATGTTGATGTATAATAGGTCTTTGTATTTCCAGAGATTACTGAAAAAAAAAAATCCTCTTTGTTTCATGAACATTCAAGAATGTTTATGGATCTACTCTTCAGAAATAAAAGACTTGACTCAGGCAAATTAATCTAATTTAACAATTAAATGGAGCTGGATAAGGAGATATCAAATCAAATCTAAAAAGCACGTTTTCCCCACCCTCTTCCCAAGCTCAACTTCATTCTACCTGTTCCCAAGGTCGGATGGGGAATGAGGGTTGCACTCAGTTCATAACACACTGTATCTGCTGCCTTCCCCCTCATGCTCTTTCCCTGCTCCAGCGTGGGGTCCCACCCACAGAAGACAGTCCTTCATGAATTTCCCCAGTGTCAGTCCTTCCTGTGTGTTGCAGTTCTTCATGAACTCCTCCCTCCAGCATGGGTCCTTTCCTCTATGCAGTCCTGCATGCAGGTATGCAGTCCTGCAGGAACAGACTGCTCCAGTGTGGGTTTCCCACAGGGATCACAGGTCCTCCCATCAAGCCTGCTCCTGCATGGGAACCTCTCCACAGGTCCACAATTCCTGCTAGGAGTCTGCTCCTCCATGATACTTCATGGAGTCACAGGCTTCTTCAGGGAACATTCCCCTGCTCTGGCATGGGGTCCTCCAGGGACTGCAGGTAGGGATCTGCTCCACTTCAGACCTCCACTGGTCACAGGGTCTCAGCCTGCTTCACAGTGGGCTGCACCGTGGGCTGCACCATGGGTTGCAGGGTAATCTGCACCAGCACCTGGACACCTCCTGCACTCCTTCTTCACTGATCTTGGTGTCTACATAGCTGTTTCTCTCACATACTCTCACTCCTCTCCCCCAGATGCGGTTCTGCAATGTTTTTTACCCTTTCTTAAATATGTTATCACAGAGGTGCTACCACTGTCACTTGCAGTCTCAGACTCGCCCTGTGGTGGGTCTGTCTTGGAGCTGCCTGGAGCTTTACTGGAAATGGGGGGAGCTCTGGTATCTTCTCACAGAAACCACCCTTTGAATCCCCCATCGGCTACCAAAATTTTGCCATAAAAACCCAAGATACTAGATTTTATAAATTATGTCATTAGCATTTTGGAAAGCCAAGATAACATGAAATACTTGAAATAGAAACTGATGGTTTCCCTAGTGTAAATAGGTAACAAAATGTTATTTTTGTTGTTGTTTCTTTTTGGAGTACTTGCTTTCTCCTTTAACATTTGATTACACATGACTAATGGCAATACTTTCTGAACATTCATTGGCTAATATCAAAGCAACTGCAGACCATTTTACAGTGATGCCAGGAACAGGATTTTTTTTTTTTGACTACCAATGGCTCATACACACATTGATTCATCTGAGGTAGATATTTTCTGTTACCATTCTGCTTTTGGCATTTGTCTTTTTATTGTACATTGCTGTTTCTGACTGATTGATGATGTTTGTCAAACTTTATACATTATATCTGTCTCTACGCCTCATTTTGGTTTTTTATTGCCAGGTCTTTCCACAGATTATGTGTTGTTGTTATATAGATGTCTTTCAAAGAAGGGATTAGGTTAAATGATCCATAAAGCCCCTTCCAGTCCAATGCCTTGTAGTTCTACTTTTATGAAAAAATTGATCATGGTTATAGCTATATCAGCTTTCTGCCGGTGATACCTGTTCTGCATCAAGCAATCTGGCAGTCTTCAGGCTTATAGAATATTAGGAGAGTGGAGATAAGTGCAATTGGACTTGTGCTATACATAAACGTGCTACATATGTTTTACAGATACAAAATGAGATTTCTGGTCATATGATAGCCAGATACTCAGAAATCCTGGGGAAAAATATCTAAAAATGGAAACATATCTAGAAGATGAGAAATATGATCACTCTAATAGAGAATTGTCACTTAAAGTAGTCATTTGACATCTTTCAAGCTAATGAAAAGAAACAGACACTTCTGCAGTCTGAATTTCCCGAGCCTGAAGTAGATCTGCTAAAAGGAATCAAATCCTTTACAGAAGCAGACTTTAAGATAATTAATTGAGATCTATATGTTCAGACTAAAACCACCAAGAATTAGATGGAATGAATCCCATGATGGATGAATGTCAAAGGGTGTGACTTCAAGTCCCCAAATCAGTTGAAGCATATGAAAGTCAGTACCTAGAACAAAAGACTAGTGTTGAATTAGACTGTAATTTGACCAAACCATGGTATGATTATCTTTTTTTCTCTATATATTATATATTGTAGCTATTTATGTAACAAAGGGAACTGTAATGAAGGTTATGCTCCGCCTGTAATTCATTAATTATGGCAGTCCCGACTAAAACATTAGAATGGAATGACATGTATGATCATCTAAATTGTAAATATTATATTCTGAGCATTTTGGGAAAAAACAAACCATGCCAAGGTGCTCTCAGTAATCTATTGATCTAGAATTAGTTAAAACAGACCTAGACACTGGTGCAATACAGTATTCAATAACAGCCTTTTTTCACTTTTCAAATGTACTCCATGCAGTTACAGAAGCACAAAATAAAGTGATCTTTATTTTGATCTTTGAATTACCCAGGTGAGCAGTTGCTGCTCTGTTTCAAACAGAAAGACAAATTCCGGGTAATTTCAGCACCTTTGAAAATGAGGTTATTGTAAGAATGATGTTTAAATATGGATTTATAAGATCAATTTTAAAACTCCAGGTTTGAGAAACTGTCCTCTATAAAGAATGATAAGGTATTAATACGTTGGCTTGAAATATTTGCCAAATATCTCTTGAAATGTACTGAATACTGTGAAATACAGACAGATAGGATGAGAACAAAACTGAAAACAGATGTTGCAGCCAAATAACCTAACAGATGTTGCAGCCAAATTACCTACCTTTCATACAGATGCTTTCCCATCACCTAATACCTATGACCTTCATCCTTAAAAAAATACCTCCTGTGAGCCATGTATATAATAAGTCTCATGCTGAAACAACCTCAGAACTTGTAGAAGCATGCCAGGAAATACGTATTTTACTGAATGTATCCACAAGCCATAATATTTATATTTAATAAGCAAATAATAAACATGATATTAAATTGCTAAAATTACAAAGACTAGAAGCCATCCATGAAATTGTCAATTATCTAACTCTCCCTCCAGTGCTGAAAGGATAAAGCTAAGATTCAAATCACACTTTGCTCCGTATTAGTCTCCAATTTATACATTCCCTCCAGCTCAGCCTCTTTAACCTCTCAGAACCAGTTCTCCTCATGCTCATTTTCCTTGAAAAATAACATTTGTCCAGTATACTTAACCCAAATGTGAGTCAACTCGAGTATGCATTTTAGACCAGGTTCCCAACATCCCATATTCTCATTAAGAAATGTTTTCTTGTATGATAGGAAGTGGTAGAAAAAAGAAGAGCATTATGATGGGGCTTTTACACGAAGATCAAGATTACTTAAAACATGAGCATTACTATTTACCTTTTCAGACTGAACTCTAATTCCTATCCCAGTTTATCAGTACTTAAAATCATTAATATCTGCAGTAAAGATATGAGTATTACCACATAGGACAACTTTTTTCCCTTTCCTTGGGCAATAATTACCTAATTACATAGTAATATTACATATCTGTTGCAGAAAAACAAAAAAAAACAAACAAACAAACAAAAAATACCCTTTGATTTTAATTAAATAGTTAGAAATGGTTTGACTTTCTTAGAACTGGTGTTAGAACTATTCTAATATTGCAGCATTCAAAAACAATTGTTTTTAAGAGGGAGTAGTGGTAGTCAGAAAGTGTTAAATCATCAGGACTAAACTTCATTGTAAAAATATATCAGCTTTGAAAATTGACTTACTGAAAAAGAGTCTGTGAATTTAGGCTGAAATTCCTTGTCAAGACATGAGGGGAAAAAAAGGTGAAATGAGACACACAAATTCTCCTCTGATCTAGAATAGCAGAGTCCTTCATCAGCCATAGTAATACACAATCCAAGAAAATGTCCCAGTTATTGGACATGTGACTGTACTGAGGAAGGGTTTCTTAATGTTATTTGTTCGTGGTAACATCCATTTTGTTTAAGTAATATTTTGAACAAGATTGAGTTTGAATATTATCTCTTTAACATGACTGGATGACAGAACCATCCTCTTTTTGTAGTTTAGTGAAGAACCATCACCAGCAGGAGGTGAAAGAGGTGGTGGTACAGACATTCAATTTTCAGTTGCTTACCTGAATTTTTCTTACCAATTTTTCTTTTTTTTTTCTTTTTCTGAAAAAGTCTAGTTAGACTCTTCCAACTAAAAAGAGCATTTTTTAATTTCAAAGTTTAATGGATAGTAAAAAGTACTGCCTGCCCAGAATTATTTATATGCTGGGGGGAGAAAATCATAGAATCATAAAAGAGTTAGGGTGGAAAGGACCTTAAGATCATCAAATTCCAACCACCCTGCCATGGGCAGGGACACCTCACACTAAACCATGTCAACCAAGGCCTCGTCCAACCTGGCGTTGAACACCACCAGGGATGGAGCATTCACAACCTCCCTGGGCAACCCATTCCAGTGCCTCACCACCTTAACAGGAAAGAACGTCTTCCTTATATCCAGTCTGAATTACCCTCTTTAAATTTTAACCCATTACCCCTTGTCCTTTCACTACAGTCCCTAATGAAAAGTCCCTCCACCGCACCCTTATAGCCGTCCTTCAGATACTGGAAGGCTGCCATGAGGCCTCCACACAGCCTTCTCTTCTCCAGGCTGAACAGCCCCAACTTTCTCACCCTGTCTTCGTACGGGAGGTGCTCCAGTCCCCTGATCATCCTCGTTTCTCTCCTCTGGACCTGTTCCAACAGTTCCATGTCCTTTTTATGCTGAGGACACCAGAATTGTGCACAGTACTTCAGGTGAGGTCTCACGAAAGCAGAGTAGAGGGGCAGGATCACCTCCCTCAACCCGCTGGTCATGATCCTTTTGATGCAGCCCAGGATATGGGGGTATCAGCCCACCTCACAAGCATGTCAAGGTCCCTCTGGACGGCATTGCTTCCCTCCAGCGAATCAACCGAACCACACAGCTTGGTGTCACTGGCAAACTTGCTGAGGGGGCACTCAATCCCACTGTCCATGTCACCAAGAAAGATGTTGAACAAGGCTGGTCCCAAAACCAGTCCCTGAGGGACGCCACTCATTACTGGTCTCCAGCTGGACATTGCGCCATTGACCACAACTCTTTGTGTGCGGCCATGCACCCAGTTCTTTATCCACCGAGTGGTGCATCCATCAAATTAGTGTCTCTCCAGTTTAGAGACAAGGATGTCGTGTGGGACAGTGTCAAACGCTTTACACAAGTCCAGGTAGATGACATCAACTGCTCTACCCCTGTCCATCAGTTCTGTAGCCCCATCATAGAAGGCCACCAAATTGGTCAGGCAGGATTTCCCCTTAGTGAAGCCATGCTGGCTGTCACCAAGCACCTTGTTGATTTTCATGTGCCTTAGCATGCCATCCAGGAGAATCTGCTCCAAGATTTTGCCAGGCACAGAGGTGAGACTGACTGGTCTGTAATTCCCCAGGTCATCCATTTTCCCCTTCTTGAAAATGGGGGTTATATTCCCCTCTTTCCAGTCATCAGGAACTTCACCTGACTGCCAGGATTTTTCAAATATGATGGACAGAAAATGTGTAGCTTGTGCATAGTGTGATACATGTTCTGTCACTTCCTCATCATACAAAAGTATCAAGTATATAGCAGTGCTTACATCAATGCCATTACTTGATGTAGCTAAACAATGTGTTGATTCCAAAAGTAGAATACTTTTTCCCCTACAGCTTTATCAGCCTCACTTCTCTGTAAGTTGGAATATATAGTCCCTCATGAATAAGATCAAAGTCAGGATACTTTGATGTTTCATTATACTTCAATATTTAAATATTTCTGATGTGATTCCAAAATATGTTTATTTAATGAGGTATAGATGCAAAGCTGATTTTTGGACTAATGTCTCATTTAAAAAGAAGCACTGTTTGTTTTAATAAGTCCCCTTTTATATGAAAAGAAATGTACACAGATTTAGTCATGGCTCTTACCTAACACTCATTCCTGAGCCTTCGTTTCCTGTTTCCCTCTGGTTATGTTTTATTTACAATGACTAGCTTTTTTACCACATTTTCTCTGTTCTACTTCACCTTTTGATAAATGATCAAGTTCTGAATCGAATTCCACACGTCTGTCATATTATCAGCTTTCCCTGAACATCTGCATTTTTTACTTCCATTTGAAGAGCCCTCACAGTAAGAGAATGCTAAAACATGTAAATCACTCCTTTAAAATGCCACAGTGCTGTTAATGACTGTCCAGCTGGTATCATGTGTCTACTATACCAGGTAATCACAATTTTATTGTTTGTAAAGGTTTCATTACAGAAGTCTTCTAGGGAATATCTGATACTCTTTAAAACCACAGAGCATAATTATTTCTCATAAGAATGTGTCTACCTAAGGTTAGGTGGAAAATGCAAAAGACTAATTATCATCCTGAATCAGCATTCAGCCATCTGCTATAAGAAGGCAATGCCCAAATCTGAATCATCAAAAAAAAATAGAAATTTGTAAGGGAAGTCCAAATATGTTTTGCTATAGTACATATGGAGATAATAACAGTAATATTGCAAACAAACTTCATTTCAAGTAATAATAACATTTCTTCTCTAACTGTTGGTATATTATAAGGAATGTATGGGTAGAGACTGTTATATGTCAAGAGCATTAAATGATGACACTGGCATTCCACATTCATTTCCCCTTGCATAGGAAGACTGGTGGAAATAAAAGACTATGTTAAACACAAAACGGTTCACAAGAGGTTTGAAACAATTTTTATTGCTTTGATATAAATGATTTGGTAGCTTATGAGTTATGCATTAAATTGAAAGCATATATATACAAACACAACGTGTGCTTTTAATTTATATAGAAAGTTATATATATAATTCTAAGTTTTAATATCTCTGTATGTAAACATACCTAAAATACACAGCATGGCAGCTGTTAACAAGTGACTTAAAATACCCAACTCATCCAAAACCTCTAAGTGAGGCCAGTCTTTTAAGTCACTTTCAATAACATTTCCAATTATTCAACCAAGCAAATCATAAAGCTCACATTTTGATTTCCAACAAATGCTTCACTTGTGACAGTATCTCTTTCTTTGTTAATTATTCACTGTATTTTTAGCATGTTATTTTTACATCATGATGAGATTGGGTAAGTTGATTCCTGACTGCTGACTATTTGTGGAGCTGGAGGCAGGGGTTAATGGGCCTGTTTCTCAACAGTAATTAAGCACAATCAGCTGGGATAAGCTCCTGGACTGAAGGCTCATAATGAGAGAAACCAGTAAGAAACCTGCGGTGGAAAAGAAACAACAAACACACTTTTGCTAGACTTCTGAAATTTTGACTTCTGAGAAACTCCTGTTTCTCAAGACAAGCACCTCAGGCTGTGCCTCCTGTAGCAGGTAGCATGGTCCAGTGACAATAGACCGATGAGCAAACTGGTGTTAAGGACCTGGTGTGCATATGTACTTCAGCAGGGTTTACTTCAGCTTAAATTTAGTCTGGTTCATGGAGTGAAAATACATTAGCAGTAGGAGCATGTTCTTCTGAAATGTATCTTCCAATTTAATGTCATCTAAAAAAAAAAACCTAGTTTGTAAACTTTCTGAGACTAATCTGTGAATAAACCAAAGCATAATAAATAGTGGGAATGGGGAGAGCTACTCTGAATATAAAGTCCTGATGCAAACTAAAAAATGTAGATAGCCTATTTGGAGGTGAATGAAAAAGCTTTTTTTTTTCTTAGAAAATATGCAGTTGTGAAAGCTGAAATGACATTGAAAATTGCTGGAGGGAGGGATCCATTTTGCAATAATAAAATGGCAGAACATAAAAAAGTTTTCAGACTTCTTTATTTCTTTTTGTCTTATACAAAATATCTCAGTTTTGTCTGTCATTTCATTCTGATTCATAATATAATAAAACACAACATTAGATATTGAAAAGTTTTTGGTATTTTTGGGGGGGGTTGACTTAGAAGCAGAGATGGACTTGGGGAAAGAGAGATACTTAGCAGGGAAGAAACAAAACCTCTTTTTTTGTGGAAGGGAAAGATTAATTCTGTACCTAGACACTTTCTTTAGGGCACTAGATGAAGAAACAATAAAATAGTATCATACAGTATACTTTTTCCCCCTACAAGGTAAGCAGCACTGTTGACCAAGGAACATAGTCTTTTTCTCATTCAGGATGTGAGCCCTGTGTCCTCCCCCTCCCCCCCCCAAAATAAAAAAACAAACCCAACAAAACCAAAACACCGATCATCACAGCTTTCCACCAAAGTCACATGAATAAAAGCCTGTAGCAGAACAAGTTCAATGCCATACCAGTGATGTTAGCATAACTAGTAGATCCCTGCAGCAAGTAAATACCCAAGCTCTGTGTCTAATATTATTTCTGCTGAGTGTTTATCAGATACCCCAGAACAAGGTCATATGCATGACTAGCCTGTGCTTATTAAAGATTTGTTATCTCATCAGAAAATTAAAGCAAAAGAACTCATCTAATATCACTGAACATAGCAGAATCAAAATGTTTCCAAAAGGTCAGATGGAAGATGGCCATGAATAGTTTTTTGTTTTGTCTTGGTTTGTTTGCTTACCATCTTACACTATATTCCTTTAAAAAGGGCTGGTTGTGCAGCAAACTGAGAAAGCTGCTTATTTGTCTTTCCTGGCCACTGTAGTTTCAGTCATATAGAAACTTCTGGAAAGATGAAATTTTACTTCCCCTGCAAATGCCTTTTCAGGGTGGGTCTTCTAAAGTATATGTAGAAAATGAGAGTGAGCTAGACAAAAGATATGGACAAGCAGACACTAAGAAACTGTTGAAAAGAGCAGGGCAGAAGTGACAAGTGCTTATGGTAACAGGAGAAGAGTGATTCAGAGTATGAGGTGAAAAGCAATTCAGAGAATGAGGTGAATTCTGATGACACTCAAATTTTGCCTAGTAATGTTGTAAAGGACAAAAATAATGGAGCAAAGAGTCATCCGTTAAAGAAAGAACAGAAAAAGTAGGGATTGTATTCAAACCTTCCTAATTACAGTCTCAGTCAGAGATCTGTGGTTTTATATTTTAAAAAATTACCTGCTTTTTTTATATTTTAGGAAAGGCTGGCTTTATAAGTTCCATGTTCTCCTGGTCCTATGGTCATGCTCACTTAACAGAAAACATTCTAGAAAATCTATCTCATAACCCAACTAGTTTAGGATGTTTTTTACCAACAGTGATGAAAAAAAGGTGTGAGGAGGAAATAACTGGAAAAAAATGGAATAAAATTTGGAAAAGAAATTGGAAACAAAAATATGATGAAAAAGGGAGAGGGAACAAATGGCAAGAGTAATACTATAGGATTCTGGATTGTCTCTTTCACATATTCTAGGAAAAAGAAACAATCATAGAATCATAGAAAGGACATTAAAGATCATCTAGTTCCAACTCCCCTGCCATGGGCAGAGATAGCTTCCACTAGACCAGGTTGCTCAATGCCCCATTCAGCCTGGCTTTGAACACTCCCAGGGATGGGTCAGCCACAACTTCTTTGGGCACCATCTTCTAGTATCTCATAGTGAAGAATTTCTTCCTAATATCTAACCTACTATCTAACCTAACTCTTTCAGCTAAAAGCCATTCCCCCTTCTCCTACCACTACAGGTCTTCGTATAAAGTTCCTCTTCATAATTCTTGCAGACCCCCTTCAGGTATTGGAAGACTGCTATAAGTCTCCCCTGGGCCTTCTTTTCTCCAGGCTGAATAAGCCCAACTCTCCCAGCCTGTCTTCACGAGAGAGGTGCTCCAGCCCAGCCCTCTGATCATATTAGTGGCCCTCTGGACTCATTCCAACAGATCAACATTCTTTTTGTGTTGGGGGCCTCAGAGCTGAACTCCAGGATGGGTCTCATGACAATGGAGTAGAGGGGAAGAATTGCCTCTCTTGACCTACTGACCACACTCCTTTTGATGTGTGGCCAGCATACAGTTGGCTTTTTTCCTGTAAGCAGACATTACTGGGTCATGTTAAGCATTTTTGTGCCCTGAAAGTTTACATTATGCCCTCACACTTCCTGGTGTACTCAGTGATACAGAAATAGGTAAGGAATTATGTTTTAACAAAGGAATTATGTTTTAACATGCAATTCTACAAATCCACTGAGCCCTGCTATGCCATCATATTCATCCCACATTCCCATGTAGCCCAGTTACCTGGAAGAATGAGTGAGTATGATAAACATTACCTTCATCAGATGTTTTAGAGAGTCAGTGCATTAAGACCATAGTGGTAAATTGGGCAAATGACAATTCTTTATTACTGGGGGCAACTTTAAACACACAAAAAAAGAAGTATCTTTATTATTTCTTATTGCTCAGGTTTTGCTGTGTAAAATAGAAAAAAACAAACAGAACTCTATTACATATTGCTGCGTATTAAATGATTAGTTACTAAATGAGGTAGGACCATAAAAGTATACATAAGCAAACAAATGGCATCAAAAGACACTCTGATATACAGCAATAGGTTTTATGATCAGAGAATCAGGGACTAATTCACAGTCTGAACAATAAAAAAAAAATTCTTTGTAAGTCTCCCTTTCTCAGTCATACTTTTTTTTTTACTTTTTACTTACCCTTCAAAATAAACTCAAACAGCAAAAATAGCCCAAAGACATTATACCTTGGTCAAGCTGCTTTCTTTGACTGGTTTGATAGCTTATCATTATTTATAGCAATAGGCTACAAGTACTTGGAGCAGCTATGCCATTTTACAGAAATCTAGTCACAAAACCAATGATAATACTTCTTAGTATGAGTTCTAACCAAGACATAGACTCATTACTGTCTGTTGTTTGCAATTGCCTCAAGGTAGCAGTAATATTTCATAGGGTCCACCTCCCAACACTTCTCTATCTGTTTATAAGAAAGCATAACTAAGGACGATTTCTGAATATTAAAACTTCAAAGGTAAGTAAGATGTATTAACGGAAATATTCAGAATCATCACTTTTTTATTGTTTTAATCTTTTCTAACCTACTGACACACAGAGAGGGGTTAATAACAACTGCTATCTGAACTGCTGTGGTGCCCCAAGCTACATGTTAATCTTCAAAATTGAAACACTTCAAGTTGTGTTTCCAAGAATGGTACTTCGGTGTTAATAAATTGCTGATTCTAGTTCTGTAAACATTTTTATATAATTTTTTTTTTTCCTGAAAATGACAAAGGAACACAGAAAGATCTTTGTTGGCAATTTTTAACCCATGCATAAAAAGTCACCACCATCTGCAAATTGAGATTAAAAAGGGTAACATGTGTCAGGTATTTGCTGACTGGGTCGGAGCAATCCCAGGCACAGCTATAGATTGGGCAAAGAAGAGATCAGAGCAGCCGTGTGGAGAAGAACTTCGGGTGCTGGTCGGTGAGAAAATGAACATGAGCCGGCTTCACTGTGCGCTTGCAGCCCAGAAGGCCAACCATATCCTGGGCTGCATCAAAAGGAGCGTGACCAGCAGGTCAAAGGTGATCCTGTCCTTATGCTCTCGTGAGACCCCACCTGGAGTATTGTGTGCAGTTCTGGTGTCCTCAACATAAAAAGGACATGGAACTGTTGGAACAAGTCCAGAGGAGGGCCACGAGGATGATCAGGGGACTGGAGCACCTCCTGTATGAAGATAGGCTGAGAAAGTTGGGGCTGTTCAGCCTGGAGAAGAGAAGGCTGTGTGGAGACCTCATAGCAGCCTTCCAGTATCTGAAGGGGGCCTATAGGGATGCTGTGGAGGGACTTTTCATAAAGGACTGCAGTGATAGGACAAGGGGTAACGGGTTCAAACTTAAACAGGGGAGGTTTAGATCGGATATAAGGAAGAAGTTCTTTCCTGTAAGAGTGGTAAGGCACTGGAATGGGTTGCCCAGGGAACTTGTGATTGCTCCATCCCTCGTGGTGTTCAAGGCCAGGTTGGACGAAGCCTTGGGTGACATGGTTTAGTGTGAGGTGTCCCCGCCCACAGCAGGGGGGTTGGAACTAGATGATCTTGAGGTCCTTTCCAACCCTAACTATTCTATGATTCTATTCTTTGTAAAATTCTGAAACTCAAAACAGCTATAGTTTTATGTATAAAAATTCATGTCAGTGTTCAGTACATTTTAATAACTGTTATTTATGATAAGTACAATGTAGTGTGAGATTATTAATAATGTACTAATTCCTAATGGGAACAAATTAAAAAAAAAAAACAAAAAACAAACAGAAAAAACAACACTGCAAGCTGAAGGAATAATTTATTGTATTTTCTTTAAGCAATAATTGTTTCTAATTAGTACACAGAGTTCATTAGTAATTAAGTTAGTTATGATTAAATATGGAGAAGAAAACAAAAAAATAGAAGGCCCTGCCAGCAGAGGAAAGGCAATGATGAAGAAAGAGCTAGTCTAGGAAAAGGATGCCATATTAATTTGGGGTAAAAAATGCAGAAAAAAAAAGAATAGGTGGTAGAAGATTAGAGAATTACAGCAATAACAATAGAAAAAAGATAGGAATGAGGACTCTGAAATTGCTCAATTTGTAGAGCACATAGGCCTGTAAAGAAAATATTGTCATCTATAGAAACAGGCCCCAAACCTTTGTATTAGCTCAGAAGTGCAAGGCCTCAGGACTCGTTAAACTTTTTCTAGATTTCCTGACAACCACAAATTTTTAACAACCAAGAGTCAGCTATCTAACTTGTATTAGCTTTTGCTTTCTATTATAACATGTATTGTTATAATAATGTCTACAAATTTTTGAACTAGTAGCTAATAACTACAGATAGTTGTTCTCTGCAGAGTGAAATATCTATGATCCTAGTGGAAAAAAAAAGCTATATAGAAGTACAGGATGGTAACAGTGTCCTTTAAAGTATAAACATCACATCATACCAGAGGTCCTATGGCTATAAACATAGGTTAGTGATCACTGCAGAAAAGCAGCCTTGTGAGTTGGGTAAAAGTTTTAGGGTATAAAAGAAAAAGAAGAACAATTATCTCATACATGTAAAAATACCACCTATGAAAAATTAGCAATGTGAGTATATATAAAAAAAAGAACAATAAAGTAGACCATGTCATCAAACATACAAAATTAACTCCAGTTAAAACTGGGGGGGGGGGGGGAATCTTTTCCATGAATGTCATACTTCTTCCAGAAATGAATTAATTATACTGACATCTCACTGTAACAACACATTGGAAAGGTGAGCACAAGGCTAAAGAAAGGGATACAAGGTCAATGTATTACAGTTTACCTGTTTATTTACCGTGAGCTGAAATTGCATAATTGAACATAAAGTGGTCATATCACTGTAGGTGAAACAATAGTACCTTCTTGAGACTTTTCTGGGAGTGCTGGACTTTTTAAAAATATTTTTTATTGTCTCACAGTAAAGATTAGTTGTCTCTGTACATCAGCTGTGTTTCTTTATCCCACAGAAATTCTCGTGGGTATAGTGCAAGAAGCCGAAAGGAGTTTTATCTCTCCAGAAGGAACGTACAAGATGGATCTGATACCTTCGGTGTTACTCCCCTTGTATGTTGCTGAAAAAGACTTTCAAGAACTTTAGGTTCAAGCGATGTTTTTTTCTGTCCTATATGAATGCATCGAATGGCGTAGCAAATCAGTAAATCTCAGCATATGGTCTGAGAATAGGGGTTGTGATGCAATTCTGAAGATGTCTGACTATTGGCAGCATCTGTGGAAAGAAAATTTTTCTTGTTAGATACATTTCAACTATTTCTGGAGTATGTTCTTTCAGGATCAAGTGTGGGAAGACTTAAAAGAGCTTTAAAATGGGAAATATGAGAGAAAGCTGAGAATGCAAACATAATTTCCATGCCTGGCTGTAACAGGCGATACAGAGTATCAGGTAAATGAGAATACAGTAAAGGGTACAGGAGTATTTGCAGGTATGGTTATGCAAGTAAGTACAAAGGCTTGATACTATCGTGATTAACAGTGAGACAACACACAGCATAGCTAATTCAGCAAGAATATTAGCTGAGAACTGAAATAAACAACTAATGCAAGCTGACGGAATAGCAAAATGGAGAAACTAGTTAATTTACTGCAATGTGTGAGAAAAAAATGCTGTAAGAATAGAAGAAAGTTCAAAACTCGAATGTTATGTTAGAGCATAAACCATTCAAAAAAAAAAAAAACAAACCAAACAAAAACCTCTAACCTAAGCTGTTGGAAAAACACTTATGCTAAGGAAAAAAAAAAAAAAAAGAGGCGATATAAAGGTTAGCCTTGACTAGAACTATTCAGAGGAAAGATTGTAAAAGAGATTTTTTCACTTTAATATAAGGATCTACCACAGGTGCCTACGCTAAAATACAGATTAAGTTAGATATTAATATTACTAAGGAGACAACATGAATGTCTTCCTTTTTACTTATTCCAGTAAACATCTAAGATTTCAAGATACTCTTTGCAGATTGAGCGCAGGATAGTAGTTATGGTTTGTGACTACACTGACAAATCCTTTTCCTCCCATTCTATGGCTATCTGTCCCTATTATCATCTATACTGCACATTAGTTATTAATTCACAGGCTTTCTTGGCAAATGGAAACAAATACTTCCTGCTTAGGTAAAAATGCATCCTGATATCCTCTTCATTTCATACTAGGATTTCTCTGTATAGGTAATATCAACAAGATAGAACCAGATTGAGTTGTAATTTGTGCAGACCTATGATGATATCCCAGTACACCATCATCCTGTATCAAAAAGTCTCACGACATGGAACATATATCCTTGGTGTTATACTATGAAATAGCCATTGTGACCACCTACGCCATAATCCTCTTATTATCTCAGGCATTTTGAGCTTTAAATAAAAATCCACAAAAAAAACAGCACACATAAATTAGCTGAGTCCTAGATCTAACAGGTCAAGTTCTAAGAATTGCATATACAGACAACCTGCTTCAGGAAAAAAGGCAGGGCTCAAAATCAGGGACAGTGCCTATGATTTTAGCTAAGTTGAAAAGAATGAAGTTTCTTGAAATACTCATCAGATAAGCTTGAAACACAGTCTCTAAACCAGGGTCTGGAAGACATGTCTCATGCATGATTCCTCTAAATATGATTCTGCTTCACAGGTGAAATTAACAGACTCCTCTTTGACAGAAGTCTGATGAAAAGAAGCTGCTACTCATTTTGACACTCTAAGACTACTTGTTGCATTGTGCTCTTTATGCAAGAAAACTGAAATATATGAATTTGGGCAGGTTGATGTAATCTCAGTATAGGCAAGACTGTGCATTTCCAAATAATACTTCAAAACCACTGACTTAGTGACTTCAGGAATTTGTGTTTGAGATTTACAGAGCTACATGCCACGTACACCTCACTTTGGCATCTTCACTGCGCTTGCCATTCCAAACAGTTCACAAAAATGGGTTGATTTAGATTTTTAAAAGGAAAAAAGAAATGAAACTAACAGGAAAGGATTCTATACCTACACAAGTAAAAGAGAAACAGGCATACAACAGTTTTGCACTGAGAATAAGGTTATATTTAAAATAATTCAGACACAACCAAATATTAATTGAATACTTTGTCTCAGATTTTTATCCTGAGTATAGTGGAGTATAAGTGGAATTGCTAAAATTAATGAAAATGCATATATGGAAATAAGTCGAAGAACTTAGTTTATTTAAATTGGGAAGCCAGATAGTCCTCCTTTTTAAACAATAAAAAACCTAGAAATGGATCCTACAATAAAAGCTTAAAACATTTAGCATTTTTAGCCAACCAAAATTAAAACTGACTGCTCTCAACAAATACTCAAGAACTTGAATATTAGGGAGTGAGGTTCAAGGACAAAGTTGTCACAATAACAAACAAATTTAAATTGACTGTGGATAATGTTGACCAGAAGTGAGAAGATTTCTAATTCTAAGATAGAAGAGGCTGTAGAGCAACCCTTCACACAATAGCACAGGAAAAAACAGCTAAACTGAATTTGGTTACCCTATGCAACATATTTAGAACTGTATGACATAATTGACTGTAGGCACTAAGCTCTGTTCTAGATGTTTCTTTTCAGTTCTTTCTAATATATTCTTAAGAACCCAGTTATTTTCATATATATGCATATACGTTGATTTCAAATGTGTCACATCACAGTTGTAAAATAGCTAGAGTGTTTCTTTTTTTTCTGTCAATCATTTTTTTTACCCTACTTTAGGTAGCACTTAACTGATCTCATGGATTTCAAGGTTCATTGCTTATCTTAGCAAGAATGCTTTCCTGTATTTGAGCTGCTGTGTTTGCCACTTAAAAAGCAGGTACTACATGAATGAGAAGCAGAAGTTCTCATTAGATATGTACAAGTGATTATCTGTAATTTTACAACAATAATTGTGATCCTAGTTTGCACCAGCATCAATAAAAGCAAAGTTTTTCTTAAAAACATGTTTAGGAAAACAGTGTCAAGAGGAATTCACCTAAGTATTTGTACAGGAATTTCAAAAGCTCTCTGCAGTCAGTACTATTAGAAAACATGTATATTAGTGGTAACTGTCAGTTTGTCCTCCCTAATGCTCCCCTCCTTGAATGTTAGCCATAAAAAAAGCATGCATCAAATTAGGTAAGGTTTTGAAAGAGAGAGGTAGGAGGGAGTACTGTAAATGTCTTTGAAGTAATTGTCTATATGTTCACTCACACTATGGGTGACTGAAGAGAGTAGCAACTAACAATTACCTGGAGAAGGACACTTAGAGTTCTTAATTAAACAAAGACCGAAGAATAACTCCCAGAGGCAGCATGATCATTGGATGCTTCAGCAAGTGCATAATGCTTAGTAAAACTATGAAAGAAACTCCAGGTGGCCTCTCTGCAAATGTTGACTGTGAAATGTTCCACAGAGAAGCCACTGTCACTTAAATGGTTTAAAATGGCCAAATAAGCCTTTATAAGTAAGGTAGTTTCTCTACTAGCAGTTTTATAGCGTTCATTTACACCTTATGATAACCAGAATGGTAATTCTTTGTGAGAATACTGAACAACCCCTGAAGTCTTTCAACCTTGACACAAGGACAGTGAGAGACATCCTGAAGGCTCTTCTGTCACTGTAAAAGGACAATGAGTATTTATACTCTAACATGTAAAGAGTTGCATTTACTGAGGAATCATGTAGCTTAGGAGAAAAATTGCAGTCAGAAAACTACTCCAGTAAAACCTTGGAAGGTCTGCAGAGGGTTGCTTTTTCCTTATGGCAATGACAAGAGAAATTAGCCATCAGACCCTGTATCTCAACTAAGCCAGTAGAAAAGATAGGCACTGAAAAGGCTTTTGATAGATAAATGAGGAAGATAAATGAGAAAGAGATATCATTTAATGATAGTATAGCCTACTCATCTGAACTGAAAGTCTATCAATATTGTACTGGAAAGTGGGTCTTTAACTACAGGTAAAGCCTGTTAGACCAGTCAAAAATTCCCCTGGGGACTGAGAATATTGATTAATCTTCTACCCGAGGATATGCATGCTTGAGAGGTGGGCCAATGCCAGCCTCATGAAGTTCAACCATGCCAAGTGCAAGGTCCTACACCTGGGTCAGGGCAATCTCAGGCACAGCTACAGGTTGGGCAGAGAAGAGATTCAGAGCAGCCCTGCGGAGAAGGACTTCGGGTGCTGGTCGATGAGAAAATGAACATGAGCCGGCAGTGTGCGCTTGCAGCCCAGAAAGCCAACTGTATCCTGGGCTGCATCAAAAGGAGTGTGACCAGCAGGTCGAAGGAGGTGATCCTGCCCCTCTACTCTGGTCTTGTGAGACTTCACCTGGAGTACTGTGTGCAGTTCTGGTGTCCTCAACATAAAAAGGACATGGAACTGTTGGAACAAGTCTAAAGAAGGGCCACGAGGATGATCAGGGGACTGGAGCACCTTCCGTATGAAGACAGGCTGAGGAAGTTGGGGCTGCTCAGCCTGGAGAAGAGAAGGCTGCGTGGAGACCTCATGGCAGCCTTCCAGTATCTGAAGGATGGCTATAAGGATGCTGTGGAGGGACTTTTCATTAGAGACTGTAGTGACAGGACAAGGGGTAATGGGTTAAAACTTAAACAGGGGAAGTTTAGGTTGGATATTAGAAGGAAATTCTTTCCTGTTAGGGTGGTGAGGCACTGGAATAGGTTGCCCAGGGAGGTTGTGAATGCTCCATTTCTGGCATTGTTCAAGGCCAGGTTGGATGAGGCCTTGGGTGATATGATTTAGCGTAAGGTGTCCCTGCCCACGGCAGGGGGGTTGGAACTAGATGATCTTAAGGTCCTTTCCAACCCTAACGATTCTATGATTCTATAAAGCCACAATGACTTCTAAACTGGTGTGACAGAAAAAAAATTACAGGTCACACATCTCTAGTTTTGAGACACAGCTAAGAACTGGAAAAATCACTTAAGTGATATTTGTATGACTTATGACATGATTTTTAACATGACTTATGAAAGTACCAATATACAAATGCAACTATTTAATTTGGTAGGTAGATCTACTAGAATTTCTTCTACTATTTATAAGACTGTTCTTCCCTAGAGAGCACTATGTTCTAACTCTAAGACATCCAACAGTTTATTCTGAGACAAACGAAATTTCCTTTTTCTCATGAGAAAACCACTCAAGGACAAGGCCAGGCTGACTGAGAGGTAGAATCTAAAAAAAAAAACAAAACAAAAAACAAAAAAACAACCAGAAAAACACCACCACACAACAACAACAAAAATATAATAAAATTCTGCTGTAACATACAAAATTCACTAGTCAGAAACTATAAACTGGCATTTAAGGTAAATTTGACACTCAGTCCCAGAAAAGGGGCTGAAATGAGGGCTCTAATGGAGGCAACAGTAATGCATATCTCTTCAGCATACCTACAAAATGTCTTCTTAATTCTGTCAGACCTGTGTCCAGCATGGTTTATGCAAAGACAGGCCTGTAGATAGCTCAGGGCATGGCTGTGACACTATGTTTTCACTGTCTCCCTGGGAGAAATTTAGTGTGTAAAAGAAATAGGGCCTGCTTGAACATTTATATAGGCTTCTTGAATTAAGACTGGAGTAAACTCAAATATCTCAAGATAACCTTCAGATACTTGTGGAAGGTAGTTCATGTAGTTATTTACACTAAACAGGACTCTCCGCCTTGGAAGAGATATCTGTGGCCACAGCCATGAGTGCTTTTCCGGGACAGCTCTCATCATTATGGACCTAACTGTGATATTTAAAGCACCATTATCCTACAGGAAAATTTTCAATTAGAATAGGATCAAAATCGTTTTTAATTTCTTGAGACTAAACCTGAAAATAACCTGGAATAGTAGCACTATTTAGAAGCAGCGATAATATTTGTTGATCCAAAATCAGAAGTGATGAAATACTTCTTCATTCAGTCAATAGTTGTTGCAGAATGGCTCCAAGAGCAAGGCCATGGATCCTTAGAGGCCTTGTGCGAGCAAAGCAAGGTGTAGGCCTCAGAGGTAACCAGAAACCAGATGTGGGAGGAGAATGTGAAGGAAGCTGTGCAGAACTAACCAATACTGTTCTGACTAGTAGGCGTGGCTAAACACCACGCAGATATAAGCGATGTGCACCACAAATAAAGTAGAGCTTGCTTATCACCTATATTGGGTTGGCCTGTCTTACTTCTCCTCGCCGCTAAGAAATAGTCAATATATTTGCGGCTTTGATGACACCGATGGCCTAGAATGTTGCATAGCAGCAACCAGGAGAAAGGGAATTGTATACAAAATTTAAGAACCTTTATTTTCCTTTTCCTTTTTCATAGTAGTTCTCTCTTCACTTTTTGACACATTAATCAAACATATATTTAAAGTCTGAGTCTTTTTCCATTTTTTCTTTTTCAAAACTATTCTGAAATATAACGTGATTGTGTTTATGCTAGTACGAAAAACTATTCTTCTCAGCCTTTTTCAAGAGACTTTTGGCATGGTGCTCTTCATCTCTTAAAATTTATTCCAAACAGTAATAAATGTAACAGTACTGTAATCTATGTTGTTATAAAAGTTAGAAAAATCTTCTTTAAAAAGCCACAGTATCAAAAAAATATACCTCCCTATTATTCCTAAAATAGCATCTAATCTCTTATTTCTTAATAAAGAATTCACCAAAGAAAGATTTCTCAAAATTCTTTGAGTTGGTTTTGATGTATTATTTATGTCTTCTAGGTATTCTGCATGGGGAATAAATTCATATATATTAAATTCACTCACATTTTTCAGGGAGTAAACTAGTACCCTTTCAGTTTACAACACATGATTACAGTTTCTGAATTTTCATTTGTGCTTTTATTCCTCAACTTTGAGCTGAAACAAGCTTCAGGCCTAACAGGTAATTTATTTCCCTTTCATATGATGTGCTTCTACCTGTTAATAACTATAATCAGAAGAAGTAAATATCACACCATCTTTCTCTCACTGGTGCATGGTGGACCAGGAAACACAATAGCAAATTCATTTTTCTTTCTTTCTGCAGAGTAGGATGGTTTCAATATCGGCACTTTAAGTGAATTTCCATTTCAATTCAGTAGCATGCTGTCAATAAAACTTTCTGAATTATTTTTACTTAATGTTCTCACTGGAAGTGATCTTGGAATGCACAAGCTTGATTCTTTCTAAATGAAACTAAACTGAGAAATGCACCACTGAAATAAACTTCAATGGGCTACAACCACTACAGGTGCCCAATCCACAGGACTAACTGAAATATGCATAGTGTAGAGTACCCCATTTTCCATGTCAGCTGCTTCAGTCTAGAGCCCTTCCCATTTCATGGCATTACCTTGCTAATGTGAAAGCTGCTATTTATCTTTTTCTGTTCATCACACACAAAAAAAGTCAGTCATGGTTTTTTCCTCTTCCTAGAATCATAAATTTTACAGCATTAGCAGTTAATATGAATTTCTTGAAGCAGAGAAAATGTTAGTAGAAGCTTCTAGCTTTCAGACAATCATGTTGAATTATAAGCAATTTAATTATTTAATTTCTTAAATGGAGATCATGAATTATAGGCAAGGTCCAACAAAAAATTATAAGCACCCAGTTTACAAACAGAACACTGTATTCTGTAAGTCTTCTCATGCTGAAAGCTAAACAAGTGCTTCAGTAATACACTAGATCAGGATCTACATTTTAAAAATTAGGACAGATGTGACAGTTTTCAGGACTGGGAAATGAGAGATCTGATTTAGCAATACCAAATCATAGAATTACAGAATTGTTACAGTCGGAAATGAGTTCTGATAAGATCACTTAGTTCCAACACCCCTGCTATCAGCAGGGACAGGTGATTATACATCTAACTCCCCCAGAAACTGTCCATGCCATCCCCTTCTCCAAACATTCACAATCACTTTTGTCTTTTGCCTCAAGAGAAAAAATGCTTCCAGAAATGGAAGGCAAAAAGTTTTAAAATGTATTAACTCTACTGATGTACAACAGAGATGGCATACTGGACCTAGGACAGAAATAAAACAATAACTTGCCATCACCATGAAGTACAGAACAGTTTTAGGTCATACTGCTGGCATTGAGCAGTTTAGTTGACCTAGACTTACTGAATATTCTTAACTATTGACAATAGTTATTGACATTCATACTAATTCAAATATATTCAATTCATAAATAAATATAATCATTCATACTAATTCAATTAATACTAATTCAAAGTAATTTCATGATTCTTCTGATTTGAATACAATTTCCGTTGTCCACAATTGCATCCTGTAAACTCTCACAGAATTTAGAAAGTTGCTAGCAATAAAAATAACAAATATGAAAGTTACTAGCAATAAAAATAACAAACATGAAACCTTTCAACTTATTGGATTTTCATGCATCAGTAGACTCAAGAAGCCTTTTTGTCTCTGTTTACAGAATTTCTCTGTAACATGCCGCAACATAATGACATACTGTAGAGACTGAAGTGAGTAGCCTAATGCACGTAAAAATGCCATCAAGGGAATCTTCTGCTAAATAACTATAGTCACTTTATCTGGCCAGGAAAGTGCAGAGGCTCTTTTGTGGGGTAAGACATGCCCGGCATGTTCAGAAGAGCCAAGAGCAGAAATTTCTACAGAAATATTTAAATACTTATTTCTGTGCTAATTTGCTGGGGTTTTAGGGAAACTACTGTGAAGACTGAAAATGTAACCCTTCAAGCTCTATGACAAATAAAAATATTATGGGAATTTTTTTTTTGCTACAGATGAGGAAGTTTCAGAGTGCTGCCAAATCAGAATTTACTTGCTTGAATACACGTCAAATAAATGCAATGTGAAACAAAATACTGCATTTGCTAAAATAAATACGCATTAAAATGAATAAAGCTATAGAAAGCTGCAGTGCTTAGAGAAATAAATAGAGCTCAAACTGAAATAAATGTATGACATTGAAAAAAGCAGGAAAAGTTTACAGAACATGAAAAAATGAATACTGCACCATTTAAAACTGATTGACAGGTAATGAACTATAAAATCTATATAGAAATGGAAATGACAGAGAAAGAATAGCACAAAGCACTGATGCTATAGTCACAGGGCTGAAAAAGGGGGAAATTTCTCAGACAACAGCTTACCGAAATTAAGCAAATTAAAGACTGATGAAAAATCTGTGTTCTGATTGAATTAACCAGTTGCTGGGAGACATAACAGCACTGAAATTTTACACAACTGTTAAACTGATGCTCCTGCTTATATCAAACTTCCTGTACAGTTGAAAATGAGACACCAGGAAAACAAAATGCATTCCTTCACATCTGGCCATTCCTTGGTTGTAACAATATATATGTTAACCATATTATCAGTTTACTACCCAATTTTCAATATGGTAAGTGCTTAATAAAGCAAACTTTAGTTTATTTATTAACTTTCTGTTCACGATTAATTTGCTTCGCAGCTGTTTTGAATTCCTTCCTAAGCAAATCTTCTCCTAATCTATTTAATAAGATGAATTCAGATAGTAATATTCACTTGTAATGTTTTCTGGACTTGGATTTACTTAATAGGATGATTACCATTTTTCACCTAAGGGTTCCTCTGGTTCCTTCCCTGCACAAACCAAAACTTTCAATATTTGTGTGTTTTGCTTGATGCACAGCAATCCATAGCTTGAAGCCTCTAGCTAACCTGAAGTATAAAACCACTTTCAAAATGTTTTCAAAAAAACACTGTCCCTGCCTTTGCCTTCTGCAACTTGGGTGGTATGGCTGGAGCTCTGGCCAGTGAAGACCAAGACAAAAAAGTCATTGAGTACCTTGGCCTTTTCCATGCCCCAGGTGACCAGGTCTCTTGTTTCTTTCCAGAGGGGGCCGCCATTTCCTTTGTCTTCATTTTATCCCACATGTACCCATAGAAATTTTCTTGATGCCCTTGTTTAGACACATTTTGAAAGGGTAATTTATTTTTGCTTTGAAATCATGCATAGATATCCACAGTATTTTTGTGGATGTACTATGCACTTCCCGGGCTTTCTCTCCATTCACAAGTGTGCTCAAAGGGTAATGCCTTCTCATAAATTACGGCAACAACATAGGTGCTCTTCATCTTCTTAGTGTAGTCTAAAATCTCACTCAAATTGTTTCCCTAACAACTTCAATCTATTAATCCTCAAGATACTTTTCTCAAGTACATCCTCAGTGAATTTTTTGCTCACATACTTTGCTACCTGTGTTAGATGATTTTAATGCTGTGTTCTTCAAATTCATGAATAAATACTGATTAAATACCAAATACCATGATATTCCTTCAGCAGGTACTCCAGATATTATCTAAGGATAATATGTTTCTCATTTTTCTGGCCCTTTTTCAGCAGTGTGATATGTGAATGGAATGAGAAAGAGCTAAATACACTCATCATTAAGCTGTATTTCAGAAATCCTGAAATTGTGAAATCACCTGGTTACAATTCACCTCTATCAGATCTCATTTTATTTTCTTTTTTTTACTATATGGTATGATTTTGTATTTATTCATTGTCATGATCCATTCAACATTACTGCATTTCACAGTATCACAGTATCACAGTATGCTAGAGATTGGAAGGGACCTCGAAAGATCATCTAGTCCAATCCCCCTGCCGGAGCAGGAACACCTAGATAAGGTTACACAGGAATGTGTCCAGGCGGGTTTTGAATGTCTCCAGGGAAGGAGACTCCACAACCTCCCTGGGCAGCCTGTTCCAGTGTTCCATCACCCTCACTGAGAAGAAGTTTCTTCTCAAGTTTAAGTGGAACCTCTTGTGTTCCAGTTTGTACCCATTACCCCTTGTCCTATCATTGTTTGCCACTGAGTAGAGCCTGGCTCCATCCTCGTGACACTCCCCCTTTATATATTTATAGACACTTATAAGGTCACCCCTCAGTCTCCTCTTCTCCAAACTATAGAGACCCAGCTCCCTCAGTCTTTCCTCATAAGGGAGATGCTCCACTCCCTTAATCATCTTAGTTGCCCTGCGCTGGACTCTCTAGAGCAGCTCCCTGTCCTTCTTGAACTGAGGGGCCCAGAACTGGACACAATATTCCAGATGGGGTCTCACCAGGGCAGAGTAGAGGGGAAGGAGGACCTCTCTCGACCTACTAACCACCGCCCTTCTAATACACCCCAGGATGCCATTGGCCTTCTTAGCCATAAGGGCACAGTGTTGGCTCATGGTCATCCTGTCATCCACTAGGACCCCCAGGTCCCTCTCCCCTACACTGCTCTCTAACAGGTCGTTTCCCAACCTATACTGGAACCTGGGGTTGTTCCTGCCCAGATGCAGGACTCTACACTTTCCCTTGTTATATTTCATCCAGTTATTCCCTGCCCAACTCTCCAGCCTGTCCAGGTCTCGCTGGATGGCAGCACAGCCTTCTGGCGTGTCAGCCACTCCTCCCAGCTTAGTGTCATCAGCAAACTTGCTGATAGTACACTCAATTCCCTCATCTAAATCGTTGATGAATATATTAAATAATACCGGTCCCAGTACTGACCCTTGAGGCACTCCACTAGTTACAGGCCTCCAACTAGACTCAGCCCCATAGACTACAACTCTCTGGCTTCTCTCCTTCAGCCAGTTCGCAGTCCACCTCACTACCTGATCATCCAGCCCACACTTCCTCAATTTAGCCGTGAGGATGCTGTGGGAGACTGTGTCAAATGCTTTGCTGAAGTCAAGGTAGACCACATCCACCGCTCTGCCATCATCCATCCACCGTGTTATTTCCTCATAAAAGGCTAAGAGATTGGTCAAACATGATTTCCCCTTGGTGAAGCCATGTTGACTGCCTCTCATAACCCTCTTATCCTTGATATGCCTTAAGATGGCACCAAGGACAAGGTGTTCCATCACTTTCCCAGGGATGGAGGTGAGGCTGACCGGTCTATAGTTACCCAGGTCCTCCTTCTTGCCCTTTTTGAAGACTGGAGTGACATTTGCCTTCCTCCAGTCCTCAGGCACCTCTCCCGTTTCCCAAGACTTGGTAAAGATGATGGAGAGTGGTCTAGCAATGACTTCCGCCAGTTCCCTCAGCACCCGCGGGTGCATCCCATCTGGACCCATGGATTTATGGATGTCCAGATTGCTCAACTGATCTCTAACCCATTCCTCATCAACTAAGGCAAACCGCTCTGTCGACCTGACTTCATCTAAGGTCTCAGGGGTACAGGGCTCTTCAGGACTGCCTGTAGCAGAGTAGACAGAGACAAAGAAGGCATTCAGTAACTCTGCCATCTCTGTATCTTCTGTCACCAGGGCACCCATCCCGTTCATCAGTGGGCCTACATTGCCTCTGGTGTTAGTTTTGTCTGCCATGTATTTGAAAAAGCTCTTTTTGCTGTCCTTGACCCTTCTCGCCAGGTTTAATTCTAAGGATGCCTTAGTCCTCCTAGCTGCCTTCCTACATCCTCTAGCAGCAGCCTTATATTCCTCCCAAGTGGCCAGCCCCTCCTTCCATGATCTGTAAACTTTCCTCTTCCACATGAGCATACCCAGCAATTCCCTATTTAGCCACGCAGGTCTCTTGGCCCTCTTCCTTGACTTCCTACGTGTCGGGATGCTCCGATCTTGAGCACGGAAAAAGCAGTCCTTGAATGTCAACCAACTATCTTGGGCCCCTTTACCTTCAAGCAGCCTTGTCCATGGGATTTCCCCTAGCAATTGCTTGAAAAGGCCAAAGTTTGCCCTGCTAAAGTCCAGGGTTGCAATTCTACTTGGTATTCTACTAGTCCTACCACACAAGATCCTGAACTTCACCATCTTGTGGTCGCTGCAACCAAGGCAGCCCTCAACCCTTACTGCTTCAACCAGATGCTCCTTGTTAGTGAGGATGAGATCCAGCAGCGCTCCTCTCCTGGTCGGCTCATCCACCATTTGCAGGAGGAAGTTATCATCCATACACTGGAGGAACCTCCTGGACTGCGGCTGGGTTGCCGAGTGGTCCTTCCAGCAAACATCAGGGAAGTTAAAATCCCCCACGACGACCACGGCCTGTGACTGTGAGGCCTCTCTCAGCTGCCTGTAGAAGGCCTCGTCAACTTCCTCACCCTGATCTGGTGGTCTGTAACAGACACCCACAACAGTATCGCCCCTGCCACCCTGCCCCTTAATTCTCACCCACAGACTCTCAACTCGCTCATCATCTGTCCCCAGACAGAACTCGGTGCATTGTAGGAGCAACCCCACCACCCTTCCTGGCTGGCCTGTCTTTCCTGAAGAGGACATAGCCCTCCATGACTATATTCCAGTCATGTGAGCTGTCCCACCACGTCTCTGTAATTGCCACCAGATCATAGTCTCCTGACTTAACATAGGTTTCCAACTCCTCCTGCTTATTTCCCATGCTGCGCGCATTGGTGTACAGACATTTCAGGGAGCGAGCTGAGCACACCGATTTCACCCTAGAATTATAGGAGGCCTTACAGTCTTCATTAATTCTGGAGCGCTGCCCCACTGGGGCAAGCCCAGCAACAACCCCATTCCCCTTCGAATCTAGTTTAAAGCTCTCCAAATGAGCCCTGCTAATTCGTGCCCCAGCATCTTTTTGCCTCTGGGAGACAAACCTTTCTCACTTGTCATTGTCCAGACTGGTGCCCTATAAAACCAGCTGTTATCAAAGAATCCAAAGCCCTGCCTGTAGCACCAGTCTCGAAGCCAATCGTTCATGAACTGAATCTTCCCATTCCTTCCCACATCATCAGTGGAAGATGGAAGGAGTGAGGAGAAGATCACTTGAGCCCCAGACTCTTTCACCATCCACCCCAAGGCCCTGTAGTCTTTCTTCATCCCCCTCAGACTGTGGGAAGCAGCTTCCTCCCCACCTGTCTGGAAGACCAGCAGCGGGTAGTAGTCTGTCGGGTGCACCAGGCTGGGGAGCGCCCTGGTGATATCCCTGATCCGGGCTCCAGGCAGACTACACACTTCCCTATGATGAGGGTCAACTCTGCATATCGGGCCCTCTGTTCCTCTCAGAAGGGAATCCCCTACTACAATGACCCTTCTTCCTTTCTTAACAGAGGCAGTCTTGAGGTGCAAAGTCGACCGCCTTTTCCTATGTGGCCTTGTGGGCTGGCCTTGCCCCACCTTCTCACCTACCTCTCCTTCAAGATCCAGGGCCTCGAACCTATTACGGAGGGACACCTGGGGAAGCAGGGCAGGAAGGGGGGAGGGTTTCCCACGACGTCAAACTGGAACTCGCAAGAATTAAAAAAAAAAATAATTTTTTTTCTTTTTTTTTTTTTTTCATCTCATGCTTACAGCATCTCCCCAATACCATTTGTCAAATTATTTCAGATAGGTACGAATTTTAAATAATAAAACTTCAAAATTTGTTGTTGTTGTTGTTTTTGTTAATGGGTGGTTCAGTGCAGGCCATCCTAATATTTCTTTCAAGAATGTTAACATATTTCAATTCGGATTATCAAAAGAGAAGTACATTTTCTTGGAGAATAAAAAAACATGACTGCGAGAATGCTCAGAATGAGTAAAATCCATCTTCCTGTCACTATGCAATGGATTATTTTTAACTACCTATATTTTTTTTCTAGTAGGTAATAGGCTGCAAATATACACATCAAATAAATCACTGAATAAGGAGGAATGAAATGGAACAGATCTATTAAAAAAGGTATAGTGAGGTGTGTTCACTGCTCCCCTGCACTGAAATGAGTTCCAGCTAGTTTTACTGCACTGTTGTATTAGAATACTAAACACAAAATTGTAAGCAATTTACAAAAATACCTGACTAATGCACTGAGAATATTTGCAGATCTATATTGAGAGATCTCAGCCTTCAAAGCATTCATCAGAATAATACATAACACTTACTAGAATATCTAGGTAGAGACATTCAGTCAGTTACTGAAGAAATAAAATGGTTTGCATCAGCCTGTGAAATCTAAGTCCCTGACGTTTCTATACAACAAAAGCTTTACATTTAGGTACAGTTCTAAGAATACTGTCAAAAAATGTCAAAATCTGAAATAGCAAAAAATGTTGCTTCAGTGATATATTAAAGTTGTCTGTACATTGGCTTTGTCCAGGAGCAGTTAACTTTGTCAAGGACAAAATTCACAACATATCTGGTTAGCATGAGAAATTTTGATTTAGTACCCTTCAGTATGTAAGCTGAAATTCATCCTATAGGAATCCCCATGAAAACAGCATACTACTTAAGCACTGAATTACAAAAAAAATCAGAAAAAGAGAAAAAAAAAGAAAAGCCAATTGGCACATAAGTGATATCAAAGATATCTAAGCAAGATATTTTGCACAGATGGAACTGGAGCTAGAGTTGTGTGATATGGAACTGAACTATGATATGCTACATGAAAACTGGGTATCTTTTAGAGTTTTTAAGCAAGCTTTTAAAAAAAGAAAAGGAAAAAACAAACCTTGCCTATTCACCCATCATAACTTTAGAAAATAAACTAAAGACAGTGTTAAAATGGCATTTAAAACGCCAATTATTTGGGCTTTTCAATCAGTAACTGACAAAGATTTTTTTAAAGGAAGAAAGGGGAAGCAAGACGGTCTTCAAAGTTTATTATAAGGGTAATAGAATGTTAAAAATGAAGCCATGATTTCCTATTGTTACAGTATCAGTCATTAGCTGCTAGAAAATTGCTTAAACAGCATCATATAGAGAGCATGAGATGCAGCAGATGCAGGAAAATGGTACTTCATATACTCTTAATTTTGCATTGTTTATAAATAATGGCCTCTGGGATTAATATGCTTCTCACAGTTAATAAATACCTTGGTTTAGGGGCAAACTCTTCTGGATAGTCATTAACTGTCAAGAAATGCTGACCCCATAGGTCTTTCTTACTGAAGTGCTGTATTATGCATAAAATAGTTATGTAAATACTGAATATATCTGCAATAAATACTTAAATGAGGTGCTTAAGAAAAGCTTATGGGTTATTCTTGAGCAAATGTTTTTGCTGGGTGTGGAAGGTGGCACAAAGAGGGTCTGTGAACACTTGCACACAAGGGCAACCCAGCCTAAGTGTGTTTATTCTCTGATCAAAAGGACCTGGAATTATGGTTTAGTATTAGCAAAGATGAGGGATACTGACAGTGCAGAAGAGACTCTAGTTTGGAGCCCTCCCCTTTCAGTAGGAGGAATTATGTGTTGCACTGCAAAATAAATAGAAAACACTGCCAAATATTCTCTCTGTGCCACAGAGGCACATGTCCAGAACCAAAGCATCTATTTTGCTCACCCTTATATTTGGATGGATAGCTCAGGCACTTCCCTTAGAAGTAAAACCTTTATTATCTCTAGTGAAAGCTGTATGTCTCCAAAGAGTGCCCCTGCATTTTAAGTACTAGGGCTTTTTGATTTTGCCAGTCAGACGTCTTGATGGAGGAGCAGGTTTTTCCTCCCGACACCTGATAATAGGTTGCTATCAAGCACATCTATTCTGAATTCAGAAAACTGGATTCTCTACCACTATAGATATATCTGGGCAGATATCACTCTTTTTAAAATGTTGATGGTCACAGTGCCCACTTTTGCATAATAGCTACTAAGATAGAGGACGTATCTACCAAGCGAGTATTCAGGGTTCATTTCCTTCCTAATTCTCAAAGGAATTCAGCTTACCTTACTCACTTCCCAAGTAAGTGCTTATCTTCTAGAGTATAACATAACCAAAGCTAGAAGCAGCATCCACAGTTCTTGTGGAAGTAGGACTGCTGCATAGGCAAGTAAACAAAAATCAAGTACCCAGAAGTCAAACGTTTAGCCAACTCTTCAACCTTTTATGTGAAGCATTAAGCATGAAGAAGAAAGGTTTGGTTTTCTGGTCCCCACTCTGAGCTCTGCTTTGCTTTTTATGTTGGATCAAACACTGAATAAAAAGAAAATGCTCGAAAAGGTCTCCCTGTACCAAATACTGCACTACCTAGACACTAATTCTGTGAACAAAAACATTGGGCTTCTCCAAGATGCTGGGTATCTCCTCTCCATATATCCAAAATGCAAGGAAGGCTGATCAAAATTTACCCTACCAGCTTCTTATAATGATGCACTTCTGTACAACACTACTACAAATACCAGAGTTTGGTCATTGTACAGGATGATTGATTTTAACTGGAAATTAACTAACCAACAGGGACAATAGATGTCACTGCTAACTACAGTCCATGGTATTGTATACTAACCTCATAAATTAGAATATAAATGCTAAAGGTAAACAATTCTGAATAATTAGTAATGTTGATGCATTGAATTGATAATAATTGATTGAACTTATAAAAATGATTCACCATTTACTAGTGGGTCTTTAGTGAATAAATTTAGTTTTATTGTTTAAAACTGATCTGATTATCAGACTTCTAAACAGTCCCATCACAGTAATCTCTGATTTCCTAACCAATATATATATATGTTGAAACTACAAAAACTTATCTAAGAAATGCTTACTATCAAAAAAGAATAGAATGAAAATTTATAGAGATTCACTGTGGGGTAGCTGTCACAAAGGATGCTACATTTCCAAAAGATGGTCATTGCCAGAAAGGAATTCAGAGATGACAAATATAATTAAAATCTTTGTTTTGAATTGCCTCTAAAAATGTATCTGGTATGACAAGTGAATCCTATTAGGCGTCATACCTTCAAAATAAAAGACAGAGTAAAATGAGGGATTGTTAATTGCCAGGAAGACAGGTTTTTGTTGTTGTTTCATTTATCTTCTATAGATATTGAATTTTGTGTCATTTTTTCAGACAAAAATCCAGACTGATTGATGTGTGGTCCACCCTTTGAGATATGACAGGAAGACGGAACTATCAAGACCAACCTCTAGGATATACCTGAAAGTTTTGGACTAGAGTATACAGACCACCGACCAAACTGGAAATAAAAATGAAAAAGAGCTAATCAACCAGTATAACCCAGATTTATATTCCTAGTCATTTAAGACTAGAGACTTTACACTTTTTAAACCTCCTTTCTTGCATTTCATAGAACTGTGTAGGGCAGAACATACATAGGCCCTCACAGATCTGAGTCAGCCAGAGAACTGCTGTGCTGCCACATACTTTATGGATACTGTGAAAACCAAAAAAAAAAAAAAGACTCAAAAATTTCCTGTATGAATATATAGATCCTAAAGAACTACAGATACTCAAGAAATCTTTCTGTATTCAAGTGATGTACACATTATAAGCAGTAACCCCCATAGCATTTATTATTTGCTGAATGTAGATCTCAAAGACCTCCATATAAAAAAAAAGACAAAAAGAAGAAAAGAAAAAACAGAGAACAATTTTACCAAAATGTGTATTATCTCTGAATGCCACTTTGCAGTGTGGTCACATGTTTTGATAGTTTTTCTCCCTGTAACTAAGGTTAGCATTTCAAGGGGCTGTTAAAGAGGTGAGAGGCCACCAAAGTAGTGCAAAAAGTAGTTTTATAACAAATACTCTGAGATGTGGAAGTTCTACTTTCTCATCAAAAGTGCTAACATGGCCCAGTATGCAGCTCAAGAGCCTTCGCATGGAGAGATTTATGCTATGGATATTAAATCTCAAAACCATGAGTTTGAGAGTGTTCAGGACCACTCTTAAAACAAAGGTCTCCTTGCATTGGGGCTGCAGAATGCAGGCATGAAAATGTACCTTAGGACTAGATTATACTATTTTGGTGAAAAAAAATGCTCACTTGTTTTTGATGGAATTTGAAACCCGTAAGTATCTAACCTCCTCTTGACAGAAATTCTTTAAGGCAAGAACGACATTTTATTAGGTGGATAGAAAGTACGTAGATTGACAGAAACTCCAAGTAACGCTTAAACCCCACCATGAGCATCAGGATCAAAGGATCAAGAACATGAGTATTTTTACAGATGATTCTTAAGGTTAATGGTCAAGTTCTATACATCTAGTCTCTGACAGACAGGACATTGTACACTACCAAATGTCATATCAGAGCTTAAGCTATAGAAGTGGTAGGATGAGTATCCAGACAAGGATTCAGGAAGGTACCATTCATACGCATGCACACATCCGCACCCCAGTACAGGTTGTCTTACTAAATATACAGACATTCTGCACATAACGAATGATGGCATCGCTCCTTACAATGCATTTTCAGCCCTCCAGTAATTTGTTCTTGCACAACTTGAACAGTAGTTTAAAAGTTCTTCTTACCAAACTTGTTTTTTTCACGACATTAATTTCCTTTTATATATTTAGGGAATGCTGTGTTAAAGTAATGATTGCCACATATACATTTGTCTGTCTCTGCTATGCTTTTGATTTATGCTGCTAGTGTACTTTTTTTTTTCAGCTTAATTTTATGATACTTTTAGAGATTGGCATAAAATCATTTGTAAAGTTGATTCCAGTCTGATGCTGTTTTTTAAATAAAGAATAAAACCTGAAGAGATTATTGGTTAATATCATGTTATTTTCTGTAAATAAAAGCAGGGGTTTCTGAACAGAGACATAAATAGCAGAATTCAGAAAAGAAGGTATTTCTATTACAAAGAAATTCTGTATGCTGTGAATGTGCTCACTTCTGCCTAAAGCCATAGGATGAATCGCTGAGTTAAAACAGACCTATTTAGCTATAGCCTAAAAAACCCACAAGAATATCACTTTCTTTTTCCAAAGCAAATCTCCTTGAGGAAAAAATGATATGGGTTCCTTCACATGAAACCTTCAGCTTCTCTTTAATATTCTTAGCTCACTGTAGAAGCTATCATCACTTTTTCAGTATTTCACCTAATCTACTTTCTTTCCCTTGGGAAAATATTTTTGAATTATGTAAATCATTACCCATCTGCCAATAGAAAAACAGTCATCAAGAGCACTTAGAAATAATGTAAATCCACAAAAATATCCAAAAGCTGTACTGTAGAGATGTACAACTAAGCAAAACCTATTTTATCCCCTAGTCCTTTTTACAGGATAATAAACTTCAGTCAGGAGAAATAGAAGGATTGATTTCATTGTTCTTTGTGCCCCCAAGAACATATTAAGAAAAGATGGCATTTTATGGGGGAAGCCTTGAAATTTTGCATTAGATGGTATTGCTCTAAAACTACTGCATGACTTGGCTGAGCAAGTGCTATAACCTAGTATGTACTGTACAGTTCAGAATTTTCTTGTTTACATTAGAACATCCAATTTTTCTAGCTGTAGGACTAAAATACACCTGAATCTAGTCATCTTTCTAATAAAGTCAAGAGCATTAATTACTTTAATTTCAAGCATGCCGAATTGGCCAGAGCACATATCAACATTTTCTTTCTTGTGCTATCAGACATTACCCAGTAGAGCTATAATCTGTGCTCAGCATTAGTGCCATTACATCTGAAAGCAATGTATAAAACATTCTATTATGTGAACAGTTAGAAGTGCATTGAGCTGAGATCTGTAAATGTTTCTCACTGCAAGAATTTTTATAACACACTTGAATTCAATGGACACCTACTGAATCTAAAATTCTGCATTAATTTACATTTCATGAAATGATTTACAGACATGCAAATTAATCCACTTCTATAAAGCGATTATGCATTTTCTCCTTTATCTTAAAAAAAAAATTATTTCTTCCTGTTCACTTTCCACTCACGTCTAAATCAGCCAGTGATACCTAATGATATATATGAAAAGAACCAGGAGGCTTCATATTGTCTTCTAAAGGCCAACAATCAATCTTTGGAGAGATCAGAAGAAAGAAACATTCAGAACTAAAGGCCTTTCATTGTAAAATATCGTGTGGCTTTTTTCTTGAAATAGAAGGCTTTTTCAAACTGCTATTCCTGCAGCTATCATAGCCATACTTGTTTTCCTACCACCTTATCATCCCCCACTTCTGTTATAAACATGAAACCAAATTATGTGTAGACTCATATTTTCTTTCCAAATGCAAAATCATTGGTCTTAACATTTTTTTGTTACTAAATAAACTTTCAACTCTGCAGTAGTTAAGAGTGTCTCTGACCTTCCATTATAATACCTCTATATATAATAAAACATTATAGGTATGCCTTACCATATTAACTGAGGATAAGATATTTAAATAAGTGTAAAGTGATTCAGATACTTTCATAGGTTTATACTTAGTTATTGTCTAGATGTGATGGGCAAGTTATATACTGGGCAGGGATCCCCTGGAATTTCAAAAATAAAGTGCATAATAAAGAAAAATATATCAATTAAAGTGGCTACATTACATATCATATAGCAATATATTTGCATACATTATATTCTTTCCCTCTGTAAACCTGAAAACCCTCATCAGTGGAGGCACAGTGATTTATTAAAGTTTAATTAGCAGATCTTGAATCTACCAAACACTCAAATTATGGGAAGTTGTTAAATTATATGAAAAACTACTACATGCCTGAGAATGCAAGTCACATCTTTGCAACAGACTTCATAAACAAATGGATCTATTTCTCTATCAAGGCTAATAACTTCAGATTCTTACAGCCCATCTTGGTTTTATCCTATCTTCTTCTTAGACTTGATCTACTTCATTAGATAGGGAAGACAGCAGTGTGACTTTGTGGTTAGGGGATGGACTGCACTACAGTTTTACATGTAAAGAAGAATAGGCAGAGGACAAGTGCCCTAACTGCTACATTAGATTGTACTGTCTTCTACACCATGACCTTTCTATTCTCCTCTCCAGTCAGATAATGCAGCATACATGATTTGTTGAGTTTAGAAGCAACTGCTTTCTTATTTTAAATTTAGACCATAAGCTCTCCAATAAAGCTTTTTTTTTTAAATGTATTTCAGTAGTATACAGCACCTTTAAAACAAATTCTTCATCCCTAAGTGCACACACAGAAAATAACACCAGTAATGCCAAGATTTTTCTGTTGCTTCAGTTCTTTCAGATTTGGTTTGGATACAAACCAAGAAGTACAAAAATTATATCAATATTTATTTGTGTCTCCAAAATTCAAACCAGTTTCAGTTTTGGAAGAATGTTTAGGCTAGGACTTCCTCACACACACATAAATTTGCTAATGTACTCTTTATGACAACAGGATTAAGACCATATTGTAAAAGCAGCATGATATACAACTCTTTCTAATCAGCTTTTTTAGTGAATTTAATTTTTTCTTGTTCAGATTTTTGTAACTGTGTCATAGTCTCTGTTAAGTCAGAATCAGAAGCAAAAAGTCACCTGTTTCTGTCATGGTTTAACCCCAGCCAGCAGCTAAGATCCACACAGCCGCTCACTCACTCCCCCTCAGTGGGATGGGGGAGAGAATAAGATGGATAAAAGTGAGAAGACTCACAAAATGATTAAAAAGTTGTTAAAATATGCATTAAGCCTTATGTATGTAACCCCTTTAAACACTGCCAAAAAGAATAAACACAGTATATTATTTAATTATTTTTTTAATACTTTGTTCTTGTATCTAAACAGAATGAATTATGTAAGAATATGCAACATATCGGCATATCTCACTACTAATATAACTTAGTAGTATATTGTTTGAAAAAGAAGATTCTCTGCAAGACCACAGCACAGTTGATTTATCTCTTGAACTGTAAATAATTCTTCCCAGAGCAAGAGTCATTCTGTGCAAAAAGCAATAACAGCATTCCTCCCTTTCCTTCTGACAAATAATTCTCTGCAGTGTCATAATTTTAAATGGATCACTAGAACTGATGCTTTACAGTCCTTTAAAATTTACCTCTCACAAGAAAATATTTTAAGAGACCATAAGACTGGTGTTCTACTTATCTAGACAATCTTCTATTTTTTTTTCATGAAGATAGATTACCAAACCTACAAGTGAATAAAATATTTCATCTAGAGAAAAAGCCTTGAACTACCACCAAGACAACAATGCACCCTCTTGAAAACACTTTCACTTTCTTTTATTCATTCAATCTAGAAGATTGAGTCATATCAAGTGGCACGCACTAAAGAAAGGAACACAGACCATTTCTGAGAGTAAGCCTTGACTAGAAGTCAATGATAACAGCTATTAGACAGGCTAATAACTGACAGGATGCTTAACAGGATTAGAGGGTTGTGTAAATTTCTGAAGAGATAATGGAATCAAGTTATTTTTTAGGCAAAGGTAGGTGGAAAGGAGGGAAGATCATTGTTTTCTACATTCCTGATAATCCTGAAGAGACTCAAAACTTCAAGATCCTTGGGAGAGAATGTTCTGTATTCATACAACACATCAGCTCTGGACTTACAATTCAGTGTCTTATAAATACAAAATTATAGTATATATTCATGCAGAATGTGTCAATTTCATGCAGAAGTGTCCATTGTTGTTTCTTGACATAAAACAATATTCTTTTACTTTTCTTTTTTTTCCTGCTGGGTTAGATTTATTCCAGTTTGGCATTTTAAATCAGTTTCCTAAAGGGCAAAGAAGCACCAGTATTAGCACAAAAAAGGGAGAAGGCACTTGCAGCTGGAGTTTGAATTGTACTGTGGAGGGGAAGTAGGAAGTAGCTAAGTAGCTACTGATTCAACCTGTTGGAAGTAATTCTGAGCAAGTTAATATGCTGCAGAATTTAAGAATAAGTTGCTGCTTAGCGTGTTAGCGAAATGTTTTGGAATTAATTTCACATTTTATATTACTCATTTGAAGGGAAAGATATTGAGCACTGGACCAAGTTAAACAGTATAAATTCTGAGTTTTCAAATACAGCCTTATCAAGTACAGTATTTGTCTACTATGTCACTTTAAAGTGTATATTTTCTTCATAGGAAGAGGCATCAAAGCAGAAATAGCATACTGAGTCACACACTTATTAAGGTTGGAAGGGACCCCTGAGGATCATTTAGTCCAGTGCTCCTGGCCAAAGCAGGGTCACCCTGAGTAGGTTCAGTAGGTTGCTCAGGGCTCTGTGCATCTGGGTCTCTGTATTCTTACATGGAGACTCCACAACATTTCTCAGCAACCTGGGCTGGGATTTGGTCACCCACACCATGAAAAGGTGTTTTGTTATGTTCAGATGGAATTTCATGTGTTTTGGTTTGTGCCCATTGTCTCTCGTCACTGGACACCACTGAAAATGCTCTTTGTCTTTACTGCTCTCACCACTTAGCTTCTACCCATATAAGAGATGCTTTTGTGCCTTCATCATCTTCATGGCACTCCATGGAACTCACTCCAGCATATCCATGACTTTCTTGTGCTGAGGAGTCCAGAGCTAGACTCAGCACTCCAGATACAGCCTGAGCAGAGCTGAGTGGAGGGGAAGGATCACCTCCCTTGACCTGCTGGCAGTGCCCTGCCTAATGCAGCCCCAGAAACTGCTGGCCTTTGCCACTAATGTGCATTGCTGGCTTATGGCCCAGCAAGGTCTTTTTTTATAAAGCTGTGTCACAGGTGTCAACATATAGCTGTACACTATTCCTCCCCAGGTGCTGGACTTTGCACTTCCCTTTGCTGAACTGCATTAGGGTCCTGTTGGTCCTTTACTCCAGCCTGTCCAGGTCTTTCTGAATGACAGCACAACCCTCTGGTGTATCAGTTACTGCTCCCACTTTTGTATAATATGCAAATTTAGTGAGGGCTCATTCTGTTCCATCACCCAGATCATTAAGACTCATTATCAGCTCCTGGTGTACAGTGTTTGGAACTGTCCTCCAGCTGGATCAGCTGCTGTGGACCACATCCTTGTAGGCCTGGATGTTCACTTTTCACTTCACTTTCCTCTCCACCTTCCAGTCATGCTTAATCAGCTTGTCTATGAGAATGCTATGGGAGACAGTGCAAAGATAAACAGCATCCACTTCCCTCCTTTGATCCACCAAACCAGTCATCTCATTTTAGAAGAATATGGCATTGTTTGAGCATGATTTGCCTTTTATAAATCCAAGACAGCTACTCCCAAAGAAGTTCTTGTCCTTCATCTATTTGGAAACGGTTTCTAGGTTTCATTGCTACGCTACCTTCCAGGGATCAAAATGAGGCTGACCTGCATGTAGCTCCCCAGAGCTTTGTATTACTTCTTCTTAAAGGTAGGACTAACATTTGCTTTCTTCCATTTCTGAAAAACCTCATCCAATTGCCCATAACATTTCAAAACAGTAATGAATGGCCTCATAATGGCATCAGCCAGCTCCCTCAGCACTCATGGTCATTCCGTCTTGTCCTGTGCACTTATGGGTATCCAATTTATATATATGTTTTCTAACATGTTACTTTTCCACCAAACAGAAGCCTTCCTTGCTCCCAACTCCCTACCGATTTCAGCAGCCAGGGATTGTTGAAGGCTGGCCTGATAAGACTGAGACAAAGAAGGCATTGAGTACTGCAGCCTTTTCTGTGTCCTTTGTCACTGTTTCCCCTTCCCCATTCATCAGCACACTTTTTTCCTGCTTTTTGCTATTTATGTACTTGTGTGATCCTTTCTTGTTGCCCTTCATATTCCTTGACAAGATTTAACTCCACGTGTGCCTTGGCGTTCCTAATTCCACTCCTGCGCTGGGCAGCACCTCTGCATTACTACCTGTCTGTGCTTCCACCTCTTCTGTACTCCCTTTCGATGTTTGAGTTCATCCACGCAGGTCTCCCACTGCCTTTGTTTGATATCCTTTTCATCCAGATGCTCAAATTCCTGAGCTTAGAGAATGTGACCCTTGGATTATTAATGAGTTATCTTGGACCTCTCTTCTCTCCAAGACAGACTCCCAGTGAGGTTCTCCCAAGCAGATCACTGAAGAGACTAAAGCCTGCTCTTCTGAAGTCCATAGCTGTGATCCTAACTTTAGTCCTGCTCCTTCTGTTCAGGGTTCTGAACTCCCATCATGGTCACTGCAGCCAAGGCTGCTATGGTCTTCACAAGTCTAACAATCCTTCCGTGTATGTAAGTATGAAGCGTCTGCCTCCTTGTGGGCTCCTCCATCACTTGTGTTAGGAAGTTTCCATCAATGCACTCCTAAAGCCTCCTGAACTGCTCATGCCCTGGTGTGCTTTCCCTCTGACTGAAAAAAAAAAAAAAAGCCAAAACCACTGATAGACATCTTTGGCTGAAACGAGAATTTTAACACTGATGGGTGATACGGTTTTAGACCCCAGTCAGTACCTTTCAGCAGATGAAAAGAGGGATAGATACTTTGGCTAGATGATTCTGGTAAGATCTTGATGATGAAGACATGGAAGAATGATGGAACATGACTTCCATATTACAGAGTGTACCATACATTCCTGTGACATTATTTACAGGCTGGTATCTTCAATATATAAGGTATATATGATAATTCTTTCTCTTTTTAAGTTCAGTTTTCTGCCAGAAGTGCTGAAAACAGTAATAAATATTTTACTGCATGACTCATATTGCCTGGAACAAATTTTAATGAAATACATCTTAATGCTGCAATCCAAGCATTAAACTGTCAAAGTTGTGATTAATAGTATTGCATTTTAATAAAGGAAAAAGGCTCTATAAGAGAAAAGAATTTTGTTCATCATTACTGTGACAGTGGTATGATAAGGGTACTGCACCATCAAAAATTCTGTAATAATAGAAACATATAGAAAATACATTTTTAGGAAAGAGAGCTGAATAACATACTTTTGAAAAGTTGCAGTTGTAGCAGTGATTATCTTCTTAATATTGCCACTGCAACAAAGAGGGAGAGGAACAAATATCTGCATTAGGGTTATAGAAAGACTAATTGTTAAACAAAATACCAAATTTTAGGGTCTATCTGAAAAATACATTAATTATTTCAAGAATATTTAACACATTTAAAACTTTTATTTTTTTTTTTTTAGCATGAAAACCAAAACCATTTAACTTGGAGTTGACCTGATTGTTTTCACAATTGTTTCATTCAGCCAATGAACCAAAAAAATCAATTAGTTGCACAGCTTTGTTTTGATGGTTCTTTTCTTAGTTGACTGGTCTCAGGGAGAGTAAAGAGCATAATGGTCCAAGAATAATCTATTATCAAATGCTAATAAAAGTTCTCAAACTAAATACATTAACACTTAGAATCCTTGCTTCAGACTGATAACTTCTGAAGGTAGTTATTTATGTGCATGTGACAGAATACCATGGATCATCTGTAATTTTTCTTTTCTTCACTACTAGACACTTCAAAAAGGTCAAACACAAATCAAACTTTACTCCATGTCTAGGTTAGAGAAATAACATGGATCATATTTCCAGAACTTTAATCAAGTATCCACACAATTTATTTGTTGTACTGCAGAATGGAGACAGAGATGTGAGATTTGAAGTATTTTATCATTTAGCTCTAACAGATTTTGATCAGGTTGGAAATGCGACTTCAAATTTGTGCAAGACATACTTGAAAATTAGTTAGCTGTCATCTGAGTAGAAGTGCTCTTTAATTTCTGACTTCGTTAATCCATAAATAATTTAACCATAATTCACTTAATAGTAAAAGAAAATACTTTTCATTTTACTAATGAGTCTGTAATAAGAAAATGTGGCAAATGGCAAATTAAAAAGAAGGAGTTTTCACTACAGAAGGTGAGAAAAACTTACTTCTTGATAAGCTTAGTAACAAAGTGTGTAGCCATTTTTCTCAAGAACAAGAAAGAAGTAACTGCTTTGGCCTTAGGAGAAGGTAACAATTAAATAATAATTTAGGATAGGTTTTACTTTCTTCTAGAGCATAGTGCTAAATCAAACTGTAAAAAGATGCTGAACATGAAATACACATAAACAGCTACTGAAGGAGGTCAAAGGCAGAACCATTATTGTCTCTAGCTAAACTCTTCAGACATTTATCATTAGCATATCACTTTCTGATATCTCATTCCTGTATCAATTTCTATGCAATTGACCTCTGCATAAGAGCTCTCTAAGGAATGTCATATAGTACAGTTTTTCAAAGATGTTTAGCTCTATTTTGACACATCAAAGGCCTCTGACAATATTACATAACCACATACATCAGCCACCATATTCATATGCGAGGGACACCTATTTTTCTACTCTGCTCTAAAGAAAAAAAAAAGCAACAACCTCACAAAACTAAACTTACATTTACTATTTCCATCATAGAAAAATGGCTTACATTCAGGATAAGACTTAAAAGCAAGCCAAAGACATAAAAGCAGCCATAAAATACTTGCCTAGCTCACAGATAGCTAATATGACAATAACGTAACTACTACTTTCTAAGAGTGAAAGTAATTACCATAAAACGGATTTTTATAGCCACAAAAAAAAAGAGTGGATAAATTGGAACATGAAGTAGGACTCATGAAATTCCAAAAAAAGAATATATGTGTTCGAAAAAGTAATAAGCAATGTCTGCATTCAAAAGAAAAGTTATTTTTCCAAAGCTCTAGTACCTGTAAACTGACAGATGATAAATTTTTTCTCCATCACTAAGCCCACAGGTCTCAGAAAAGCATCTGAAAACACAGAACTGAAAGCTCTTCTTCAGCTCAACAATTTTAAAGTCATTGTCTTTTTTTTCTTGTAAAAACAAATGTACATTTATACTTAAAAAGTCGCAGAAAGCAGAGTAAGATTGAAATTTGTGACAATAATTTTTAGCTACATAACAATTTTTAATTTAGTAAGCATAACTCCTAACCATCTTCCGGAACATACTTTCTAAAATTCAGGTACTTGTAGTACTTGTGCAAAATAAGAACACTGTGTTTACCCTCATCCCTTAAAAACCTTGGTAAAATGTCACTTCAGTAGTAGTACATGAAAACTCACAATTCTAATAATTTCATTCATTATACTCTCAAGTAATTAAATTTGCTTTAATCAAGACAGCCAATATACTTTCCAAAGTCAGAGACTATTTCAATATTTTGCCTCTATTCATTTGAATGAATATGTCTAACTAGAATTAATTTTGCTACCAAAAAAATTCAAACCATTGATTCTATTAAAGACCAAAATCTTGATTCCAAAAGAAAGTATAAACTCTTTGTGAAAATTAAAAAATAAAATTTACATTAAAAAAATATAAAAAATAGTCCAATTATCTAGATGTAAATCCACCAATTTCCTAAGCAACCTTGGTAAAACTGGACAACAAACTACCTGATAAAGCAAAACACATATATCTGGAATTGAAATAAGGAAGTCAGAAGCTGTAGTAATCTCTCTCTTGTATTTGCTTAATAAGACATCTAAATAATATGCACAGCATCTTGTAAATTTATTGCAAGGAGAAATTACTATCTGAAACTCTGAAAAGTCTGTATCACTGGGAATTATTAATAGTACATGAAATACAAGATTCTTTCTGGAACTAATACAAAGACTGATGACTATCATATTATTGTCTAAATTTACTTGAGGAACTAACAACTCAGCATGAGAGATATGGAAGAATTCAAGAAAAAAGGAAAAGTTATTCAAATTGATTTTTTTAATGATAGCGCACTTTGATACTTTGATGAACAAAAGCAGAGGACAGGCAACTATATTTCATCGTATCAAGCATTATTGTTCTCCATCTGTAAGGAGAGGAAAATGCTTAGCATTAGCAAGTAGCAGCAAAAAATGGTAGATATTAAGTCTTTTATTTTAAAACATATAAATTGAATATGCAACAATCTCCCAGTTAAGTAAAAGATTGATAATAAAGTACTTGATAGCATTTAAAAAGCACAATAGGTGATACCCACATGGCAAAAATAATTGCCTAATACATTATTCCTTTTCTTGAAGGTTAAATGAACACTTCAGAGTTTATGCTCTCTCACAAAGAAATCAGAAATAATGAAAGCAGAATTCTCATTTCCTCCTCGTCCCAGGAAAAAAAAAAAAAAAAGAAAAAAAGGTAAAAGGTCTAAAACTGATACTGTGATACTGTGCTCATGCTAAGGCAAGTATTTTAATAGACTGTCAGTTGGACCAGATGTTTTTGAATCAAGTATACAGCGGAGTGGAACAAAGACTAAAACTTTAAGGAGAGTTTTTACTATAAATGAGAGAATGAAAAGAGACTGTCAGCTTCATCCTGCTTCTGTTTTTTTTTTAAAAAGATCAGATTGATTGGATTATGTCAAAATGTGCCTTCATAAGTCACTTGAGTGAATTAGTTCTCTTGTGATCCATTATGGAACAGGGGTTTTGAAGTTGGGATACCTTCTACTGCTTTTAGTGCCTCACATTGACATGCAAGGGAGGAAGTGTTGAACTGGCATGTCTGTCCTACATTTTTTAAGATTTATCAGAGAAATTAAGAGTCATAAAATACAGCAAAGACTGGCATGGTCATCCTGACTGGCTTTTGGAGAGGTGGTCAGCATTGAGACCACTTGAGAGTTTAGACCAGCATTTAGTAGCTGGTCAAAGTAGCTGGACAAAGTCAGCACTTTATTATTTAATAAGAATGCAACCATGGAATGGTGAGTGAAGTTGGAGATTTTCTTACAGAGATTAAAACATTCCTTCATTGATCAAAGACTTTCTAGCTAATGCCTAGAGGAAAAAAAAAAATAATTATACTGTGAAGAATAAACATGAATAAAAAAGAACAAACTCTTTAGGCTATACTAGAACTGCAGAAAAAAAAGTCTTCAATGAACAAGACAGCACAGTGAGTAGTGAGAACAGTGGTAAACTAAAAAGTGAAATTAACCTTCTGAACTGACCTCCTCAATCTAGGAGAAGCACCTCTGAGGCATGGTGCTAGGAACCATGAATGTAGAAAAAATCGCCACCTGTGGCAGGAGCCAGTTGCTGTTTTATGGAGTTAAAGGGCTGGTGGTAGCAAGGTTGAAATGTTTAGGAACATTTATTTCTTGAAATATTTATGCATTTCAAGCCAAGTAAGCCAAATCTTACTTAGGTTCTTTGCACTTTCCATGGATACGATAGGAAACATTGGATAAAGAGAAGCAGCACAGATGAGGAATCATTTGGATGAAGGAAGTATGTTACAAAATTTATAAATGTATGCTGATAGTTACAACATGCTATAAATTGACCTGTACATTCTCACTAATGTTTTAGTTCAGAGCATTTTGTAACTGTTTAGATACAAAGTCAGACTGTTATAGATCAATTTTCCACTTGTTTTTTGTAGGGGGTGAGGGTTGGTAACTTAGTAAAGGTAGCTCATTACTATTTAATGAAAACAATAGAATTGTTTAGAATAGAAAACAAAGTATCGCTGGTTTACACTGGTTGATTGTTTTGTAAAATTTCTTAATTATAAATTCAAAGTACCTAAAAAATAAATACTAATAACACTAATGCAAGGGTGACACATACTTATAAATCCACAATAATCATTAGCACTATTGCATGGTATCATGGAATAAAGAGAAGAATGGCAATTTTTCAGTTTCTTTATGGAAGAGTAGCATTTTTTTACACCTACAAAGGACCCTTGAAGCTATATATCATACAATTTAGTTGAAAATCAAAGGGCATGATTTACATTTATGTCTTAAGCAAGACATTTCCAGCTTATTAACAATATAGCTCTGAATTATTCTTAGATCATTCTTTCTGTTTGCTGAAAAAGATGTAAAGGTTATATTTAGCAAATTCCTGCTTCCAGTGAGAACAGCAATTGAGTGTTGCATAGGGATAGATGTAAAAAAGACAAATAATTAGAGCTAGTGATATTGAAATCTAACTGCATGAGGCCTGTTTAATTCAAAGAAATTGTGTGTCATTACAGTAAGGTGGGGAAAAGGAGATGCCAGCTTACCAAGATACGTGACGGTGAGTATTCCAATCTAGAAAAATGCCTCTGTTATTGAAGCAAATTTGACAACAGCAGCTACAAAGACTATCGACAAGACTATCACTCAATGAGATACATGTGCCATCATAGGGCCACAGCCACTCTCAAATTAAGAGAGGTTTTCCTGGTCTGTAAGTTTAAAGACTGCTATAAAATATTTATACATTTTGGAAAGCACCTTGAACTGTGTTTCTTTTGAAAATATTTGGAAATGGAAACATCATATTTCAATTTTAAGAGTTGGTTTGGTTTTTTTTTCCTAGTACTGAAGTTTTTGAGTCTCTTAAAGTTTTCTAGAGTTTCTCATGTCTAGAAAATGTACTGAAAGGGAATACTACATTATTGAGACTGCAGAGACAAGATAGTAGATTTGTAATTAACAGTAGTGTCAGAAAAAGAAAAAGGCCAAGACTATGAAATGCAAAACTTTCTCTTTCCATCCCATGGAAAGCTGAAAGTCACTACCATCTACAATGCCTTCAGAAGCAGAAGTCGTTAACAATTCAGCAGGCTGGGAAATGCAAGTTGCTAAACAAGGTCAACATATTGTCGTGGTTTAAACCCAGTCAGGTAACTCATTCACTCACTCCCCTCCCCCCCCCCCCCCCCCTTTCCCTCCCCCTACTCCCAGAGGGACAGAGAGGAGAATCAAAAGAATGCAACTCCCACAGGTTGAGATAAGAACAGTGTAGTAACTAAGGTATAACACAAATCACTACTGCTACCACCAATAATAACAATGAGAAAGGAAATAACAAGGGAAGAGAATACAACACCTCAGCACCAGCCTTCCGATAACTCGCCCCCCCCCAGCCCAACCAAGCTCTGACCGATACCTCCTCCAACCCCGCAGTACCCTAGGCCTTTGGGGTAACTCTCCGTTACCTCCTGGGCATGATGTGCTGTGGTATGGAACATTTCTTTGGTCAGTTTGGGTCAGGTGTCCTGTCTCTGCTTCCTCCTGGCTTCCCCTCCTCCCTGGCAGAGCATGAGCCTCACAGAGTCCTTGGCCAAACCAAAACATCCTTGTTATCAGCTCTGTTTCCAGGCCGAAAGTCAAAACACAGCACTGCACCGGCTACCAAGAAGGAGAAAAATGACTGCTACTGCTGAACCCAGGACACATATTTGTGATATTTAGTTCTCATAAAAGGAGGTTGAAGTACATAGAAAACACTGCCAAAGAGACAACATTTAGAGGTTAGGATTAACATGGAAGTTGCGTAGGGCAGCAACAGAATGGTAGGATATCCAAGCATACAGAAGAGAACAGAGACCGGCAAGAGAGAACCTAAAGGTCCAGGAAGCCCCACAAATCGTTACTCCATCAGAACCCAATTGGTCTCTCCTAAGCTGAATTTCTCCCTCTAATGTCCCTGAAAATCTATTTGAACCATCATTCCCCTCCACTAAACCTGTTACAGACAAGCCTTTACCTGTTTTTAACCAAAAATTAATCCTTATTTAACCAAATTTAAATTCCCTGGGAAAACATACTTATACCCCCTTACAGGTGATATGATGCTCCTCAGAACTAAAGTACAGAGGAACAATTTCATTCCTAGTAACAGAAAAATTTCCATTTTACTGTTATTTCATAGCCTTTTCTGTTTTCTAGTCTTTTTTAGATCAATGGTTCAATTCAATTCAATCCTAACATTCCCATGACATAGCAGTTTTTTAAAATTCTTACAAAGTTATACATCAATGCTTTTGAAGTGATAATTTCATGCTTTTATTTTTTAAATATTAAGAATACTTGACAAATGAATAAGTTTTTCTTCCTGATTCTATGTTTAGTCATCTATATTATTATATATATATTTACTGATCATCTGCATATTTTACTAATCAACAGGTACATGTTTGTGAGAGAGAACATATTTTACTACGAGTTACAAAACTCACTGACCAAGTGAACGTTTTATTATCATAGAATCATAGAATGGTTTGGCTTAGAAGGGACCTTAAAGATCATCTAGTTCCAACCCCCGTGCCATGGGCAGGGACACCTTTCATTATACCAGGTTGCTCAGAGCACCATACAGCCTGCATAATAATGTGAAAATACAGTTTTTAGCAATACTCTGAGGACTGATTTTTGTTTTGAATATTATTTAGATACAAAATACTCTGGGTTTGGACAGTTTGTCTCCTCTTGACTGCTGCAGAAATTATCCCAGCACATTCTTCTGCCATTCAAGTTTTAACATTTTATCTCCCTGGCAGGGGAAAATGGCCAACACTGCACTGCCAAGCCACTGGTGCCCATCATAACTAGTATAAAGAGCTCAGGGAACCGTTTTCATGATAACAATCTAGCCAATCTGAGGTTAAATTACCCAATTGAAGAGATGAAAAACTGGGTTAGCATCTGGCAGTTGTAAAGGAAGAAAGGAAGTGGAAACAAACTGCGGCGTCTGTACAAGTTCCCTGAAAGGCAATCTGGGCAGGAGTCTTTCTAACTTTTCTCAGGATATTTACATAGAGTAAGCACTTAGAAGATGCTGAAATGAGAAAGATGGGCAAACAGGTTAGCTACATATATCACATTAAACTCATTAGCCAGAAGGAACTGAAAAGTTTTGAAAAAGCCAACAACATGAATTTGCCTGCTGGCTTCTCCTATAAAAGGAAAGAGCTTCAGCAGTCAACAGGGTAGCTTTACTGGTATGTACTACCATCCTAAGAAGGCTGGAAGCAGATGACAAAGTACAGGCCAAACAGAAAGCTGGAGGGAGAGAAGGAATCTCTATCCCAAGAAAGATCAAGAGAACAAGGAAGAGCAATAAGGGACTCAGATACAAAAGGCTAAGGTCACTGATATCATTACTGGGATACAGCTTGTAAGAAGAAAATACCAGTGCTAGGTAGGTTTCTACAAGATATTAAGTGGTAAATCTCTGGAGGTTATAAGCACAGACAAACAGGAATATTGTGTGTTAGGAAGTTCATAATAATTTTTCAGGGTAACTACACTGGAATTTTAATTCTAAATGCTTCTACTTATGTGCAGAATGAAGGGTTAATGAAAACATTGCAGTTGTGTTGTTGCTATACATAATCCTGGTGGGTTATACAGAAATTACATTTTGGAATGCTGCACCTTAGTTCATAGTCCTTGAATTATACATTTGTCATCCTTTCCTACAAAATATTCCACACTTTTGATTAACCATGCTTTGGAAAATATATGGAAATGGCTGCATTTTATTTCTACTACTACTTAACTGTTACAATGTATTTTGTTATTTCTGAGTAGTAAACAGACATCATACTTTTACTTACACGAACGCATATATATATATATATATATATATATATATATATACACCTTAAAATAATTGCATGAGAACTTTCTTTTTTCTGTTCAACTTCTTCCTCATTTCTTGACTTGGTATTTCTCTGGTTTCATATCAGCTTGGTCTGAGTTCAATAATATATTGACAGTGTCCAATATGAAAGAAATATTTGTTAGCTTCAATATTCAAAAAATTTTAAAAAAAGAGTTGCATTATTAAAAGCATAATCTATTCTTCGTAACACTGAAATGAATATCGAGCAAGTTACTTAAAACTCCACACAAACAAAGTGTTGGAATCAGGCCTAAGGGGAAGCTAAGGTTTAATGGCATAACACTGACATATTTCCTTCCACACAGAATTCAAGAGAATACATTCTATGCCGAGTGTTTCTAAAGTGCTACTTTAGTTGGAACAAAGCAAAAAACTGGTATCTTTTTATGACCCCTACCATCTATTATGGGAATAAATCCTACCTTTGAGATAAGCAGTAATCTGTGCTCATAATAACCACCAAAAGTGAAGTGAAAAGGAAAGCAAATGAAGACTTAAAAAAACTGTCCTTAGTTTCTTTCCATCCTAACTATAATCAAATATTATTTTGAAATTTTAATAGGTAAATATTTTTAAATTAATTAAGTTTCAATTTGTACTTTGGTGACAAGAGTCACCATAGCATTAGGCATAATGGAAATGGAGGAAATAAAATTTATTTTAAATTCTGCTTTTCTTTTTTTTATTGAAAGAGACTGCTTCAAAAGAAGAGTTATGTCATACTTGTCAAACCTAGGTAAATGAAGTGATATTGACTATTAAGTTACTGACCATGTGTCACCAAAAAGATATAAGCTCCTATTTAGCATAGGACTTCCATTACAGTAGACATATGTGTATTTATGCAGCTCTCACGTGTAAATATGCCTCTACCAGTATAATTTAATCTTTAAATTGTTTTTATATGAAGACATCACTCTCTTTCCCTTTCTGTTGCCCTATTGTAAGCAAAATTGATAAAACAAGCTGAGATTTTTCTTTAAATATAAAAAGTGTGATTTAATTAAGAAAAACTTTTTATATACAAACTTATTCTGTTCTAGCATTTGGCTAGTCAAAGTAAATGGAAAAATTCTCCTCAGTGGGGAAGTGAAAATAGAACCCTAAGAATATGTTAGCATTCTAAAAATACTTTCTAAAAAAATATTTTTAATTTGCTAAATATAGATGTCTCTAGAGACTGAATAAAAAAAAAAAAACAACAAAAAATGTTTGACAATTTAAGAATGGACAGAACTTATTTTGTAGTCATTATACAGTGGTGATTCAGAAACAATTCTAATCACATTATGTAACAGGAAAGAAAGTGTTTGCATTAAATTTTTTGTGTATAAACCATGTATTGATCTATGAAGACAAAGCCAAGAAGATAAAATTAACACTGAAGGATGAAAAGGATGACTGTTATCTTGGCTTTTTTTTTTCCTCCCTGGCATTTTTATACTTTGAATAAATTTCAATTAAATAAAGGTATAAGCATAAGTTAAATGTATTAAACAATATGTGAAAATAATATAATAATATATAATTCTATATACTTAATACACAATTTTATTAGAATTTGGTTTAGATTTTTTTTTGTATTATAAAAATCACAAATTCTGAACATAGCAGGGATCCAGGAATCACCCTTTAATTAAAAACCTGAAAATTTGCAGGGGGGGGTCTTACTGTGCTACAATTGTCTTAACTTGAAGTTAGAAACATGAAGGGCTCTAATTCTAAGTATTTTTAATATATATTTTCCTTCTTAGACCCTTTCTGAAAGTTACATTTTCATTCAAACATGAATGATTTTGCTAGAACCACCACAGGTATAAATGAAAAATCAAAGTACAATATGAGACGCTCAATTAGGAGGCAATTTTAAGTTACTTCTGTATAAACAAGATATATTTCCTATTTACTTCTCATTTATGTGCAAAGAAATAAAGTGAAGGACTTATTAAAGACTGTTACAAAATATGATATTATCTCTCTCAGCAGGAGTTTCAAGAATCAAAGAAAAACTCACATATTTTGACATAAAAAAAGCTACTAATTGAAAAATGTCCCACTGTGTCATCTATTTTGACTGCATGTAATATACTAATCCACTTTTGTTTATAGATGAAAATAGTCAGCAATTATATTAAACCTTCCAATCTGCACTGTTGGAAAGATATGCAAGCTGCTCATAAATACCTCTTTCTTTTCCATGTTTACATGTTTCAATCTGAGCCAGTCAGTATGGTTCCTGATTTTTTTTTAAAAGTAGATTAAGGAGACAATTTAGGTACCACTTCAGTAAGTGAAAAGGATTTTGTTTCATATTACAGATGAGGTATCAGTGAAGGCCTTTTGCAGATATTACACAGCACAAGAAACTATCTCTTTAATTTTTTCTAAAATTGAGTCTACGATACAGAAGTCCAAAAAACGTTGCTGACATGACTACTTTTACAGTTCTTTTGGACCACTAAAATAAGACCATTTTGGACCATTACAAGTTGAAAAAGCACACTATATGAAGTCCAAGATAAAGAAGCCTAAGTGGTCATACTTTCTCACAACTGCTATGAAAGAAAAGCCAGCTTCCAGGCTTATCATGGAATATTATTGTTTTGCTCCAGGTTTAACTCCCCTTTTTCTTTTTCTGCAATACCTTTTCTTTAAAAAGCTACCAACAATGCCTTCCCACACCTCATAAGTATTCCAGTATTAGCAACAAGACTGCAGTATGAAGGAGGACCAGCAACTAGATTTCTTGGACAATTAAGAGCAAGATAACCTGCCTTACTTTGTGATAGGGGTAAGCCAACTTGTTGAAGACAACTTCCTCTTGCAAGTGACAGAGAAGCTGACGAGAAGAGGTGCCATGCTTGACCCCATGCTCACCAACAGGGAGGGGCTGGTTCGGAATGTGATGTGCCAGGGTAGCCTTGGATTTAGCGGTCATGAGATGGTGGAGTTTGAGATCCTCAGGACAGTGAGAAGAGCATGCAGCAAGCTCACTGCCCTGGACTTCAAGGGAGCAGACTTTGGCCTTTTCAGGAACCTGCTCAGTAAGGTTCCATGGGATAAAGACCCAGAGGGCAGGGGGACCCAAGACTGCTAGTTGATACTCAAGGATCACCTGCTATAAGGTCAGGAGTGTTGCATCCCAACTAGAAGGAAGTGCAGCAGGAGGGCCAGGAGACCTCCTTGGATGGATAAGGAGCTGCTGGGGAAACTAAGAGGGATAAAAAGAGCTTATAAAAGGTAGAAGCAAGGACAGGTGGCCTGGGAAGACTACAGGGATGTTGTCTGGGAAGCTAGGGACCAGGTTAGGAAAGCTAAGACCCAGTTAGAGTTAAGTCTGGCAAAGGATGTGAAATATGACAGGAAATAAGACTATGGATAAGGTGGACCCTCACCAGAAGGAAACAGGAGAATTGGCTACCTTGGATTTGGAGAAGGCTGAGGTTCTCAACGACTTCTTTGCCTCAGTCTTCACTGGCAAGTGCTCCGATCATGCCGCTCAAGTCTTGGAAGGCAAAGGGACTGTGAGAATGAAGACTTTAGGCCAAAGAAAGAGAATGACTATTGCTGATACTTATAGTACTTGATCGATAGTTGACACTTACGGAATATATATGTTAATTTAAATTAATATATAATTTTATTTTCATATGGCTTTTCACATTTACCAATTGCTGGTTCTATTCATTCTCAAAGTAGTATGTCAACTGAACAACTCAAAATGTCCTCCTACGTTTGTCTACAATACTCTTCTATATAGCTCTGTAGCTTCCTCAGTATGCACCTCCTTTTTTCTGGTGCTCAGTTCCTACATCCTTTCTGATTTCCCCTGCAAATTTCCATATCTTCAAACTTAATCTCCTCTTCCCAAACACAAAGTGCCCACATGCCTCCCTTTTTGATACACATCTTGTCCATTCCTATAATGCCTGATCCCTCTATCCTGCACCACTGATGGGCCAGTGCCTCCCAGTCACAATCCATTTTGAGCACAATCCTTTTTTTCACAGCTTTTTTTCACAACAGTATTATTGACTCCTGTTCCTGATTAAGTTACAGCAGGGTCAATGAAGAAGAAAGCATAGATTTACAGATCACAGCAGCCACACTAGGTTGGACAGTTATAGCCTGTTGTCTCAAGCTATGCCTAAATATCTACAACATGCTAAGACCAAAATCTCTACAGCCAGAGTAATCCCTGAGCAAAGACTGCTCCTAGTTTAGCAGCAATTACTACTAAAATCATAAGCCACTTGGAAGACTCAAAGGCATACCATGTCTGCCAAAAGACAACTTACAGTGACTCACAATCTGTAAAATGCTGATGATGTAAGATAACAAGGGAATTATCAAATGCTAATGCAACAGTTTTTCCATAACTGCTCACAATGACGCAGTTCTAGAGGAGGTAATCAATATAAATAGCAATGAAAAGTGTTTGTTATTTAAAAATCAAAATTAAGCATTGCAACGGATATGTGTGAATAATCCTAAGGACCTAAGGATTTCATTTTTTTTTTCCCATATGGCTTTCAATGTAGCTTTCATCTATTTGCATATTACATGTGTTTTACCACTCTCCAGACTCTCTTTAATTAAGACATAAGTATCCTTACAGGTGAAGCTCTTTAGGGAGTTAAATCAATCTTTACACACACAAAAATTTAGTTTCACTGTCTACATAACCAGTTTATGAAACACAGCTTATTTGAGAAGCAGGGTTCCTGAAGATCTAGAAGAATTTAAAAAAAAAGAAAACAAACAAAACAGATTCATCCTGAATAGAATATACATTCACCAATGGACATCGAAAACTCAACACAACAGGTATATTTCCCCAAGTCTTAAACGGCATCTGACAATGTTAAAAATCCTCTTTCAGGAAACACGTGGGCTCAGCTTTTCATATTTAAATATGTACTAATTTTCTACACCTTGGGCTTTCAAACTCTAAATTAAATATTTGATATTTTTGAGGAAAAGAAAAAAAGTCCAGTATGCAACAGCCTGATCATGCACTAATTTGAGCAACCTATGCTGTACATATCTGGCATCACTAAATTCAATGCTCTATGAATAATCCATAGAGTTTACCCTTCAGCATAGACTACAAAAAAACCTTTCTCACAACACTGAAATTATAAATGGCATGGGAAAATGAGAAAACCTTTCTGCTAGAAGTCCCATCTCCTGCAATGAGTGGGTTAAAGTATGAGTCTATCATTATTATTATTATTGTCTTTTTTATTCAAAAGGAAAACACTTATCACTCGAACTTAATAATATTACTTCAGCAGAGGACGATAGTCTTATGTAGGCTATTTGGAGTAAGGTTGCCTGACAGCACTCTAAGAGGCCTCTAACATTTTTAGCTTCAGAGGAATATATAAAGTCAGTTATGAACTCTGTTTTATGTATTAAAGGGAAAGGGAACATTTATAGTAACAATAAATCTATGTGCAAAGAAATAGGAAAGGAAGGAAAGATGATACAGGCTACAGTGAAGGTACAATTCTAATATGAGTAATGTAGATAACTTAGAATGTACGACTTGTCGGCACTATGCTGCTGTCTGCCCATCACTACAACCCACCATTCTTCCCAAGTGTTCGTGGCCTTAGTGTTTGATGTGTCAAGGATTTATCTGAGGATTGAGAAAAGAATACGTCATTATTTTGTAAACTATACATGGCAAGATGATCATTCTTTATTTGCAGTGTCTTAAAGGCAAGGACTCTTGCTGATGAGTGTAATTCATGGATGCTGTGACTATACAATAATAAGTAAAAGAAGAACTGCTATTTTTTGGAGTTCCTTTGATTTCAGTTCTAGTGACTTTTGATCTGCACAATATCTGAACAATAAATCCAATCTAAAATCACAGGCATCAATTCTTTACTTTTCAGAACCTTTCTTTGCATAAACCACTGAAGGTGAATCCACAATATCAAAAGGTATTATCCTCATACAAGAAAACAATTGCTCATCTCTTGAAAGAAGCACAATCATTTCAGATGCAATTCCAGATACAGCTTTCAAAATTTTGAGCCCTAATCCAAAATTCAAAACCCTTTTATAAAAAGACGTTTGGAATAAGTGTGGGAATATTAAGAAATCTTTTATAAAAATGAAATCCTGGGTTTTATTTTGTCACCTGTTTCTATCCAAACTCTCAAAACTACTGAAGTCTATTCTGGTAGATAAGCTGTAAAAATAATTTTAATTGTTTATAACTTATGCAAATTTTAAATAGCCAAAATCCTTACCTCATTGACATTGTTAATGAGTCAGTATTTCATAACTTGCAAGGTAAAAAAGTTATAAAGAACACTGTGGTTGTCTTTTTTTTCTTCTTTATTATTATAATGTAGATATTTTTGAGAATTTTGTTATGTAAAGATGTGAATGGTAACTGAAAGAAATCACAGAGATGAATGCTCTATTGATTATGCAAAAAGGATTGGAAATGAGGAAAAGAAAAAGATTTTTTTTTTATGCTGCTATATTCTTAATACCCAGATTTCAAGAATAACATGGGGGTTTATCATATGTATTGTACTTTCTTCTATAAAATTCAGTCAGAAAAATTGCAAAGAACAATACAAAATACAGAATCAAAGTTTTAGATTAGCATGTTAGTCCTTTTCTCTTCCTCAGTGATATGGCACTAACAAAGATAAAACTTTCAGAACAGTATTACTATCTTACACAGTTTAACCATGAAGTAGTTTTCAAACAAGTTCCTGACTAAAGACTGGAAACGAGCCAAGTACTTAAAGCAACATAAGCATATATATATATATAAGTCTAGAAAGCTATATAAAGTCTATATAAGCTAGAAAAATGCTGAATATCTAGAATAGTCCCCATGTTGCTGAATATGAAATGCTGACATTTTGTGAGAAGGGAATAAAGCTATCATGCTGGCTTCAGAAATGAGCATCATGAAAAAAAAAGTATGAGATAAATTGAATAGTTTGAGTTCAGTATAGCATAAGGAAACATCATCATTATTAGTTACAAGAAAGAGCCAGGCAGTTTACATTAGAATTGTTTGTAACAATAATTTTAGATAGTGCTTTTCTGGGAAACCATCCAGAGGGTATGTATTATATGGAACAGTTTGCCAGCACACTAAAAAGGGACTAAACCTGCAGCACTTAGTGCAAAAAAAAAAAACACACCTTGAACTAGAAACAGTATACAGCTGCAGGTAAGACAAAAGGACGTTCTCAGGAGTAAAACATAAAGAGACACTTATAAAATTTTGTTCAAAATACCTTCCTTCAACTGTTTTTGTAAACAGTAAGACAGACAATTTTGGTGAATGAAAACAAATAAGGTGAAGATCTGACTACACACATTAACGTATAAAATCTGTCTCTGTAATACAGTAGTAGAGTAGGCAACTGAAATCAAAGTTCTTCAAATCTGACTGTACACATTAACGTATAAAATCTGTCTCTGTAATACAGTAGTAGAGTAGGCAACTGAAATCAAATTACTTCATCAGAGAGACAATATTATCTGTCAGCAGCTTTTATAACAGAAGTCATAAAAATATAAATATGTTTCACTAGTTTTACTGCAGAAAAGCATGATAGTTCTATAGGAGAGATTACACTGATAAAAATACAAAATTCAAAATAGCTAAAAATTCACTGCTATAACAGACACTGAAGTTTAAGGAAAGCCACGTTGGTCTCTTACATTTTTGAATACTTGTGATTAACAGAAAGTGACTGTGAACTGACAACAGTTTCTGAAACCAGGAATCCAAAAGAATACATCAGCTAGAAGTCAAAAGACAACGATCTTTGCTTTTAGTCTAGTTTTAGCAAAAAATTCTACAAATCTAGCCAAGCAAATAAACAAGCTTGTTAATATACTTACCTGGTGTCCTCCTTTTGCTGCCTGCTGTATTTATATGTGGTGCCTGGTGCTTCCCTCTGCTTCTGAGACATGACGTACAGCTTTGAAACATGGCAATTTATTATAAATTTACTTATTTTTTCACTGCACTGTTCTGTAAACACATACATTCTTTAAAAAACAGTAATTGCAACTTTATACATACCTTCTATACGTTTTCCCCAGGGCTATCTATTCAGCCTGACAAAAGATTTGGTAGGGATTCTATGGGGAAATTTATTATCATTCTCAGATAGAAGAAGTAAGAGTTGACATTTCAAATGCCTTTGTACCTACCACTTTTATGACGGATTTCCTGCCCTACCATGCTAGATTATTTACAGAGAATGCCAGAGGGCTCCAAAAACCTGGAGGGCCACCAGATGCTTCGTAAGAAAAAAAGAGAGTTCAGAGAATAATGACTTCATCAGTGTAACATTGGTAGAACTGGAAAGCTACTGGAATATGTTCTTACTGTCTGATGGTTTTCAACTTCCAGGATACCAGTTATCCTTTCAAAAATAATATTAGGTTAGTTGACATGGTATGTTGTAGATAAACCCACACCACCTGGTTTAATAATCTCATTATATTTTACAGTCATACAGATCATTTCTTAATGCAAAAATGACCTTGAAAATTACTGACACAGGAGTAAAGGGTTAATAAGCAAGGAATAAGGATTAGCATACTCAGAAAAAAAATATTACTTAACTCACGTTGGAGACATGGAGCTACTGGAAATTGTTCAGCAAAGGACCCTGAATATGACTAAAAGACTGAAGGATAGCTCCTACAAGGAAAGGCTAAGACATCTGGGACTGTTCAGCCTGGAGAAGAGAAGGCTCTGGGAGATCTTGTTATTGTATATAAACAGCTGAAGTGAAAATGCATTGAGGATGGAGCCAGGCTCTTTTCAGAGGTTTCAAGTATCAGGACAAGAGGTAGAAACTGAAACACAGTGTCCTGGTTTCGGCTGAGATAGAGTTAATTTTATTCCGACTAGCAGCTGCAGTGTTTTGCATTTAGGATGAGAATAATACTGACAACACTCTGATGTTTTAGTTGTTACCAAGCAGTGTTTACACTAAGTTAAGGACCATTCAGCTTGTTACACCACCCCACCATTGAGTAGGCTGGGAAGCACAAGAAGGTGGAAGGAGACACAGCCAGGACAGCTGACCCAAACTGGCCAAATGGATATTCCATGCTACGGTGTCATGCTCAGTATACAAACTAAAGGGAAAACTGGCTGGGGGCTGCTGCTCAGGAGCTGGCTGTGTGTCAGTGGAAGGTGAGCAATTACATTGTGCGTCATTTGTTTTGCATATTCTAATTCTTTTATAATTACTGTATTTTCCTTTCCCTTTCTGTCCTATTAAACTGTCTTTATTTCAACCTACAGATTGAGTGGGATTCCCCATCTGCTGTGGGGTAGGGAGTGAACAAGCAGCTGTATGGTGTTTAGCTGCCTACCAGGTTAAACCACAACACACAGGAGGTGCCATCTGAACATCAGGGAATGCTTTTTTACTGTGAGGGTGACCAAACACTGGAACAGGTTGCCCAGAGTGGTTGTGGAGTCTTCCTCCTTGGAGGTACTTAAAAGCCATCCGGACACAGTTCTGGGTAACTGGCTTTGGGTGACCTTGTGTGAGCAGGGGAGGTTAGACCAGCTGACCTCCTCAGTTTGACTCCAACCTCAAAAATTCCGTTATCCTGCAATCATATGATTCTGTGATATTAGCAGCTGAATATACTTTAACCATTAGCATACTTAGCCAAATTTACAACAGTACGTTGCAACTTCACCAAAACACTACTTGATGGCATCATTATAAAATCACCAGTACTCTTGTATATCCTAATTCAGATAGTTTTCTAACATTCCAATTCACAATTTAGTCCACAGCTGTTAGTTATTCACTTCCTTTTATAGGTAAAGCCCACAGTGGATTTCTATCCATAGAAAAACTTCTCCCCCATAATATTCTCAAAAGTTATTCTACATAGTAGAATTCTTCAACACACAACCTTCAGAGAAATAGATTGGTTCTTCCACTGCAATTTCCATTAGTAGTTTAATGATATTATTCCCCCCTAACTGAGGATCAAAGTTCATAATTTAATCTGAAATTTTATGAATGGATAAGATTATTACTACATGGCTCTTGAACCATTTCAGTTTGGGAAACTGAAGTGCGGTTTGATTTGAAGAATTTGGTTGTGATCACAGGAAATCAACAGCAGGGACAGGATAAATGGCTATTCAATTAAAGTCTGTACGTGATCTGCATTTAGTCAAAGACTGTTCCTTTCCTAGATTTCTCCTTATTCTCCCTCTCTGTTTCATCAGATGGAAATCAGCGAAAGACCCAAAACTATCAGTAACGCTAAGCTAAAAAGTGGGTGCATATTAATGAAATCTATACTTTCAAGAAGTTATCTGATTAATGTTATTCTTAAAATCAACAGAACTAGGAAACACAGAATCACAGAATGATTGAGGTTGGAAGGAACCTCGAAAAGCCATCGGGTCCAATCCCCCCGCTCAAGGAGGGCCACCTAGAGACAGGTGCTCAGGACCATGTCCAGAGAGCTTTTGACTATTTCCAAGGAGGAAGACTTCACAATCTCTCTTGTTCCAGTGCTGTCACACCCACAGTAAATGAGGGTGCCCTGGGTGAATAAGTGAACAATTTTCTTGAATTCTAACCTTCACAGCATGACTGTTACCTCAATATTTTCAGTATTTCACATTGCTTCAAAGAAATGTTACCATTTTTGCCAGTCAAGAAACTTTCCATATACTTTTGGTAATCTTCACCCAAAGCTTCTTTTCTGCTAATAGCCAACATAGCTTTTCACTATCTAAGCTCCTTCTCAGGTTTTCCTATCCCACAGACTGGCATTCACAGAACAAGTTTAATTGAATCTCCACATCTTAAAGGCACCATTTTCAAGTGTCTAACACTCATATATCTGACACAGACAAGCACTGCAATTTCAAATGGGAAAGCATCACAGTCTATATGAACATTAGTTCAAAATAATTCTCAAAACCAACAAAGACTATATTGCTGTGGATTAATCATTAATATTGGCTAAAAAGAAGTGAGATTCTCAGAAGAGCAATGCTTAGAACTACAAAGGAAAGGACTTGAAAACCCTTTTAAAAGAAACAAACAACCTAGGAACATACCACATCAATTCACTAGTAAAACGGGAAGGGATTATCTTGCCAAATAATTGATGGCCAGTTACAAAACCAAGATTGGCACAGGGATTTTTTGAGATAGCAGTCTGTTGTTATTACTCAGCACAGATTTCTAGGCCATAAGGTGATTTCTCTGCACAACAGAGAAAAACATCATGTTTTGGACAGAAATATAGTAGCCCTTACTGTTGACAAAGATGCATTTTCAGACAGCCAAGATCAATTGCTTTTGTGGCTGCTATAGTTATGAAAGCACCTGGTTTACATTATGTTTAGAATATGAAAAAAAAGTAACAAGTAGTAAGGATTAGCATTTTAAATTCTGGCCACTAAATCTATTGAATGTGATTTAAATTTCAAATCCTAGCCAGTTGTCTTGAAAGACATCATGGTAGTTCTATTCGGCTTTCTTGGATTTTTTTGGCAAGTAAGAAATAGTTCCAGTCCTTTGGTTGAATTCCAGATTAGTAATTAATTACTTTCTGTCCGCTTAAATGATCTCAGAAATTTCACGGGAAAAAGTCACTCTTCCCTTCTTCCCTAAATGTAACATATTGCTGCTTTCTACTGTTCAAATATCAAACTCATTATATCCCAAGGCCATGTGTGAGTAAACAGAATGATTTCTAAATGAAACAGTTTTGCAGGGAGTGTTTAGGGATTTTTCTTGAAGACAATGTTCTAGACATACAGCATGAAATTGTTATCATTAGAAAATAGGAAGGCTTTACTTTCAAAAATATTGTTAGATATGTTGAAACTGTCTCCTAAAATGTTTTCTTATTTATTAGAAGTATTTAAAAAGCTTAAAGTATAACAAAAATGCAAAAGAAATTCTGTTTTCTAACTTTTCTTACTTGTCACAGGCTAACAGAGGTGCAGGTGAACATTAACTTAGCTAACTGCACTGTTCTCAGGCAAGTGTTAGGTGACCAAAAGACAAAAATATGCTGTCCATCCTTCCCAGGCATCCTCTTCCACATATTTTACTATTTTCTTTCAAGTTTCTTTTTGGGTTTTCTTTTCCCTTTTCTTATCTTCAGTGAAGCTATTTAAAATAGAAAGGAAGATCCTAAAAAGTCATTTTTTAGTCCAAAAATCATCTTAGGTGGCAAACAGCTACCCAAGTCTGAAAGATAAATGTCTGAAAAAGAGTTTTTACCAATAAAGATTCCTAGCCCTTTAGAATTCCATTACTAAACATAATACAATTATCTGGTCACAGATGAGCAAATGAAACCTCTCTTCACTTACACTAGGCATTCCTTGTCAATTCAGCAAGTTGTTGGAGATTACGTGAGTCCTGGAATTAAATTCTTTCTCAGACTAAGGCTTTCCAACTTTCTGTCTCCAGGAAAGTTCATAATATTTGGCTACAGCCTAGTCAGCGTTTTCAGGACATGTTCCATTTTTACCAGGTGAAACTATATAATTGTGTAGAATTCAAAATTAGGCTCATGAGAAAAAGGATCATTACCTTCTAGCCAATGATGCATTTGTTCAGAGTGTCAGGGATCCAGAATTTTGTTTCCTCAAGCTATTTGCTGAATACTTGTGAAGTATTAATGAAACTACATTGGTTTCTGGACTAATATTTCTATGTGGAAAACATACGATTCCAAAGTTATATATCAGCTGACATAAGCACAGGCTCTCTTCAGAGCTGTGAGTCTCAAGCCAGGACCAAGGAGCCTACATTCAGTACTGCTGCATGAAATACCACAATACTACTCTGTAGCTCTAAACTTAGATGTCACTGAAACCCAAAAACAAGCTTAGACTTGCCCCAAAATGCATGTAATCAGGGTGTTAGCAAATAGGTAACAGGATATAATCAGGGTGTTAGCAAATAGCTAACAGGATATAATCAGGGTGTTAGCAAATAGCTAACCATAACCTGAGCTGCATTAGGCATGTATTACTACGGCCAGCAGGTAAGGGAGGGTATCTTCTCCCTCTACCCAGAACTGGTTAGGCCACATTTTGAGTGATGGGTCCAGTTTTAGGCTTCCCAGTACAAAAGAGATATGAACATACCGGAGAGAGTCCACCAAAAGACCATGAAGATTATTAAAAGATTAGAGCATCTCTTCTATAAGGAGAGGCTGAGAGAGTTGATATTGTTCAGTCTGGAGTACAGAAGGCTCAGGGATCTCATAAATGTGTACAAGTATCTGGAGGAAGGGTGTACAGAAGACAGAATTCACCTCATTTCAGGGCTGCCTAGTGTCAGGACAAGAGGCAGCAAGTACAAAATGAAACACTGGAGGGTCCTTCTGAACATCAGGAAACACTTTTTACTCTGGCACAGGTTCCCCAGAGGAGTTGTGGAGTCTCTATCCTTGGAGATATTCAAAACCCATCCAGTTCTAAGCAACTAGATCTGGGAGACCTTGCCTGAGCAGGAAGGGATGGCACAAGTGGCTTCCAACCTCAACAATTCTGGGACTCTTTGGAAACTTGCACTTAGTTTAAACAATAGCTAACACCTTTTCTGCTTTCCTCCTTTGCTTTCTTTCACCAGAACTAGATTTATTCAAATGTTGTTCATAAAGGTGGCCTGCTGACAGAACTCAGAAAAAAATTCCTAAATCCTACAGGATGGCATGATCACATATTTCATAGATCTCAGTGAGATCTGCACCAATAATACATTCTGGCAAATCTCAAGTACAACACATGAGGTAATAAATCAGAAATTATCTTGCCAATTGTTCTTAACAATTTATTAATACTAATAAAAAATACAAACCAGACCCCTGTAGTTTTACTGCTTATCTGTAGGAGTCCTGTTTAGTAGTTTCCACATTAATATTTAACAAGGCTAAAACACTTAAGAATGTCCTTTGTAAATTATATAAACTCTTCTGTCTCACACATTCCTTTTGGCTCTTTATGTAGTATGCTCTTTCATATTTCTTTCTTTTTCTCCGAGTTTATTGCTTGCTTTCTTTGCTACAAAATTCTTTCAGGTTATTATTTTTCCTTCATGTTCTCAAATACTTCAGAGAAAGAGCTGAAATAGATGTTTGTTCATCTGAAATACAACATTTTATTTTTAGAGTGTGGAATCATGTGTCTTTATCATAGTCCTAAATGCTTTAGTGGGTTCTTGGCACTTGCTCAGCTTAATAATCTACATAAAATAAATGAAAAGGGAGAATTGTAATTTCATAGAATCATAGAAGAGTTAGGGTTGGAAAAGACCTTGAGATCATCTAGTTCCAACCCCCCTGCCATGGGCAGGGACACCTCACACTAAAACATGTCAACCAAGGCCTTGTCCAACCTGGCCTTGAACACCGCCAGGGATGGAGCATTCACAACATCCCTGGGCAACAAATTCCAGTGTCTCCCCACCCTTACAGTAAAGAACTTCTTCCTTATATCCAATCTAAACTTCTCCTCTTTAACTTTGAACCTGTTACCCCTTGTCCTACCACTACAGTCCCTAATAGAGTCCCTCCCTAGCATCCTTACAGGCCCCCTTCAGATACTGGAAGGCTGCTATGAGGTCTCCACGCAGCCTTCTCTTCTCCAGGCTGAACAGCCCCAACTTTCTCAGCCTATCTTCATATGGGAGGTGCTCCAGTCCCCTGATCACCCTCGTGGCCTTCCTCTGGACTTTTTCCAACAGTTCCATGTCCTTCTTATGTTGAGAACATCAGAACTGCACACAATACTCCAAGTGAGGTCTCATGAGAGCAGAGTAGAGGGGCAGAATCACCTCCTTCGACCTGCTGGTCACGCTTCTTTTGATGCAGCCCAGGATACAGTTGGCTTTCTGGGCTGTGAGCGCACACTGGCGGCTCATGTTCAGTTTTACATCAACCAACACCCCCAAGTCCTTCTCCACACGGCTGCTCTGAATCTCTTCTCTGCCCAACCTGTAGCTGTGCCTGAGATTGCTCCAACCCAGGTATAGGACCTTGCACTTGGCATGGTTAAACTTCATGAGGTTGGCATCAGCCCACCTCACAAGCGTGTCAAGGTCCCTCTGGATGGCATTCCTTCCCTCCAGCCTATCAACCGAACCACACAGCTTGGTGACATAGGCAAACTTGCTGAGGGCGCACTCAATCCCACTGCCCACATCACCAACAAAGATGTCGAACAAGACTGGTCCCAACACAGATCCCTGAGGGACATCACTCGTTACCGGTCCCCAGCTGGACACTGAGCGTTTGACCACAACTCTTTGTGTGCGGCCATCCAGCCAGTTCTTTATCCACCAAGTGGTCCACCTATCAAATTGATGTCTCTCCAATTTAGAGACAAGGATGTCATACGGGACATCGCTGAACGCTTTGCACAAGTCCAGGTAGATGACATCAACTGCTCTACCCCTGTCCATCAGTTCTGTAGCCCCATCATAGAAGGCCACCAAATTGGTCAGGCAGGATATCCCCTCAGTGAAGCCATTCTGGCTGTCACGAAACACCTTGTTGTTTTTCACGTGCCTTAGCATGCCTTCCAAGAGAACCTGCTCCAAGATTTTGCCAGGCACAGAGGTGAGACTGACTGGTTTGTAGTTCCCTGAGTCATCCATTCTCCCCTTCTTGAAAATGGGGGTTATATTACCCTTTTTCCAGTCATCAGGATCTTCACCCAACTGCCATGATTTTTCAAATATGATGGACAGTGGCTTAGCAACTTTGTTTGCCAGCTCCTTCAGGCGCTCGGATTGATTTTGTCAGGTCCCATGGTCTTGTGCACATTCAGGTTCTTAAGATGGTCTTGAATTAGATCCTCTCCTACAGTGGGGTTAGGGTCTTCATTCTCACAGCCCCTGTGTCTGCCTTCCAAGACTTGGGTGGTGTGGTCCCCAGACAGAGTTCCATACTCTCCAGCCTCTCCCTAACATAAAGGGCAACTCCCCCTCCCTGCCTGCCAGGCCTGTCTTTTCTAAAGAGCCTGTAACCTTCCATTCCAACATGCCAGCCATAAGAGCCGTCCCACCATGTTTCTCTGATACCTATTATATCATAACCCCATAGACTTGCACACATCTCTAATTCCTCTCATTTGTTCACCATGCTACCGGTGTTTGTACAGAGGCATCTAAGCCAAGCTCCAAATGAAGCCGGCTCATTGGCTGGAGCGGCTGGAATATCTCTTCATTGGATTCATTATAGGTGCTGACAACTGACTGGGAGCACTGGGATGGAATGATGCCCCCCTCCCCCAACACATCTACTTGAAAACTTTCTTGACCAGCCTGGCAAGCCTCATACCAAAACTGCTCTTCCCCTTTGTTGCAGACGAGCTCCATAAGCCTCCAGTAGACCTGGCCTACTAAATTGAGTCCCATGTTCTAGATACTCAAACCTTTGACTATGGCACCACTGTTCTAACCATTTATGAACTTGTCAAATCCACCTAACCTTTTTAAGGCCGTCCCCTGTAGCCTGGAGAATTGACAAAAAGACAATTTGAGCTCCAGAGCCCCTAACCACCTCTCACAGGGCTCTGTACTCCTCCCTTATGTTCTCCAGGCTACTGCTATCTATATCACTAGCACCCACATGGATCGCTAGAGGTGGGTAATAGTCAGTGGGACTTACTAGAGCAGGCAGCCTCTCTGCAACATCCCTGATCTATGCCCCTGGCAGGCAGCACACCTCCCTTGAGACTGGGTCAGGCTGACAGATGGGTGCCTCTGTGCCTTTTAAAGTAGAGTCCCCTACTACTATGACCCACTGCTTTTTCCTGGCAGCAGCAGTGGAGATCTTCTTTACTGGTGCATCAGCCAGTTGTTCATATTGCAAGGTGTGCGTTTCCTCATTAGCCCCCTGCAGGACAGCAAAGCAGTTCGGGGGGGGGGACATCAGATTTAGGAGGAAACCCCTTGCTTTTAATTGTCCTCTTTCTCCTTTTTTTGTTGTTTTTTTTTTCTGTTGTTGTTGCTGTTTCCCAGCTTCCCGGGTTAACGGCCTCCTTCTTTCTTCTCCTGCTTCCTCTCAGCTCCCCTGACATCTTGCAGCCTATTGACAGCATCCCGCAGCTCAGCCACCTGCTGCAGGAGCACCTCCACCAGGGAGCACCGAGTGCAGCCCTGCCCATTGTGCACCCTCCCCTCACCAGACCAGTGCAGGCACTCTCTACACTCCCAGCTCTGCACTGCAGCCTCCCCTCTCACCGGCTCTGTCTGGGTGCCTACGCTGGCCACCACCGGGGCAGCCAGAGCAGAGCCCCCGGACCGGGCCCTGATCACACGACGAGCGCTCACATCCCGCGCAAACTGCCTCGCCGCGCTCTGCTCTGCTCGCCTCGCTCCCTGGGGCAGGTTTTTACCCACTCAGGGCTGGTGCCGCTGCTTCAGGCTCCGCCCCGTGTGAGTCAGCTGCTCGCTCTCGTCAGCTGAGCTGCCGGCTCCTGGGCAGGTCCTGTCAAGGACTTGAAGTTGTCTGGGTGCCTCTTGCCGCTCTTAAATGACACTCCTGGACTATCCAGGTCATTTTATCTCCTTTTCAATATGACATATTGAAACAGTTCACAATATGTAATTTTGTATTATTCACAGGATTCTATATGTTCTGTTTTTTTTTTCCCTTAATTCTTAATATTCACTTGCTTCACCAAAGAACACCTTACTATTCACTTTTCTTTCATTATACCCTTGCAAAGCAATCATGATAACCTCTTACCCAACGTTATCAGACTGTAAATAGAGATGCTCTGCTCAGCTTTCTCTTCTCATATGACATTGCTCTTGTTCAAGTGATGCCTCCATTCTTCCTACCTATTTTACATGCTGTTTCCCCAGGGTTCTGCTCAGCTGGATTTTTTATCACACACACTTTACATGATCTCTCTGTTTTCTTACCAATATAGGAGTCTAACAAGCCATTCATGTGATGAGCAGGGGATATAGAATGAATCCACAAGGGAAAGTCCGGATAGGTGAGATTCTACTGCTGCCTGAACTAACAGAGGAGAAGAATGTGTTCAGACAACCAAAGAAGATAAAATGCAGCAGATTTGTTCAAGGATGAAGTAGCACCAAATGGCTTTGCATCAGCTGAAACAGAACAGCGCTGAAGCTGCTGAGAATGAAGTAGGGTGGTTGCATAAAGGAACTGATATGGATGAGACGAAAGACAAAATCAGTAAGGGTTTCTTTTAGAGCCTCTGAGAGCTACCAGGAACTTTTTGTTTAACAAGAAGAATTACTAAAGACTCATGTCTTCATTTTCCATAATGTAGAGTTGTTATACCTTCAGGAAGATTAAGTGGAAGACTGTTGCATGTTTTGCTGAATAGTATCATCATCATGTTTTGTGAAACATGACCACAATCACATTCAGGTAGTTGATGTAATATGACCAGTTGGAATATAGGATGACTGACCTGGCCTGTTTTGACAGCACATGAAAATTGGCAGCATCATTAATGTGCTTATGTATCTTAAATAGTATTAAAATAGGGGCAATTAGATGAAGTTTTCAACAACTGAAACATACAGTGATTCTGTTCTCACTTTGTTTCTGCAAGGCACATGAAAGCTTTGCCCCTTCTCCTAGGTGGCTGAATGCTAAACTAAAAGAGGTTTTAGTAATTTCTGTATGGGGTTTTTCTGCAACACTGACTTTATAAACTCAGTACCACATTAGTACAGTGGCATAGATTTTAATTTGGAATTGTTTGAGAGCTCGCTCACATCCACAATGACAATCCTACTGACAGCACCTCTTTGGGCTAATAGAAATCTAGACTAGTAGCCTGCCTTCGTAAAGCAGCTAAATCATTCATGGACAAACTGTAACTTGTTTTCTTTTTTTTTTTTCTTTGTCTGCATACAAAGAGATCAATTGAAACCATCTAAAATATTTCACAATGTTTCAGAAAACATTAGGTTCAATGTTAAGAAGGTAACATAAGTTACACCAAGTAATAATGCAAAGGGAAACATAGGTAAATGAAGTGGCAACACCCAAGAAAAATCAGCATCAAGAAATACAAAAGAGACAGTAAAATCCTGGGCAAATTATATTACTCAAATGTATTTTGGTTGAAGAATAACAACTTGCTAAGATTGCCATATTTTAGTTATTACAGACTAATATTCATATATATAATAAAATATGGTGTTGAGCTTTGAACCATATTCCCCTGGTCTGACCTATTAAATCTGAACTTTCAACCTGTAGGTATGAACTGTAAATTGAAAGTAGTCTTGAAAATTGAATTAATTCTTGTTCTTGGAAAACTTACTGTCTCTTTGATTTTCTTGGAACACAAGAATATAGAAAATTCATATGTAAAGGTTTTCTGCCACTTTCATGGACATTGTACTGCATACATGATTTATCTTATGCACCATTTGGATAGTATTAGTACAGTTTGTTGCATTTTTCATTCAAGATTTCCTACAGATTTGCCTTTTCTGAAATATGTAGTTGCTCTGGGACATACTTCCTGAACAACTTTTTAGCCTTAGATTACAAAGATAAGGCAGGTCAACAGTTTTAAAGTTATGGATGTTTCTGGTGAGATTTGAGCTGGGGAGAAAGCATAAGCGTGTTTTCTATTTGTAACTTGCAATTAAATATGATCATGTCTCAGGGTACTGTGAATTTGAAAAAACTTTATCACCAAATGGTTGCTTTCTGGCAGGTGTAGTTGCTATGAGAAAGGTTATTTTATTGGGAAAAAAAATTACAAATTCTATAGCACATACCTCAAAAGATAAACATAAAGGGGGAGAAATTTTCACTGACAGATCTTTCGCAGAAGGATTTTTTTGGAGTTTGACTACCTTAGATAATGAAATGGTGGAGTAACCTTGAAAAGTAGTCGTAAGAAGCTGGTATTGCTTCTTGGTTAACTCATACAGGTCAATAAAAGGCAAAGATTTTTTTACTAAGTCTGTGCTGCTATTCATCTTTTTTTGCAAATAAACCTTTTCCTAATTTTTTTTCTTTTGACCAATGCCATACCAAAGTAATACTTTTAATGTCATTTTTTTAAGTGGTGGAAAATATGCAAAGCACAGCCAATGTGTATCATTTAGAAAATAATATGAGCTTAGTAATATGTTAGCAAATATTTGGATGTTACAGTTTAGTATCTCCACCATAAATATGTCAGCTCAACGTAAAAGTGCATTGTACACTGCTGCATTGTAAGGACAATGAAACTGAATCCATCTTCATTTTCATTGTCCAAATGTGCAATTAAACCCTGCTGATGTGGTAAATATAAAGCTGCTTTGTTGCTTCAATATGGGGTTGATTATTACATGGAAACAGCCTAATTTGAGTTTAAATGAGAAATCAAATTGATTAGCATATAATTAGAGATAAACAAGCAGGCTCATATAAAAACCTAACCTCATGCTAGCATTGTCTGTTCAGTTAAGTAGGGCTCAAACTGAGCTTTCCATTTATAAACATAAATTGGACTTGGAAAGCTGAAAATTGCTCTGTCTCCTGGCTTGCAGTGATATGATTCAACATATTTGATACTCTGTCATTGTGTACTGACATTTAGAACACTGAATACCAATATGTACTGCGACAAAGTCTACTGAACTTTACATCTGTGATTCAAGTTAAAGCTTCTTATCTAGTATTTAAGAAGAAAAACCTTGATGGCTTAATGGATAAAATGCTGATCTTTCTCAGTTCATCTTCTAAGCAATGAGCCCAAGTACTGTTTGTGGTTAATCTCACAGAAGCAGGACACTCAGCAATCAGCAATTATTGTTCAAAGAAGACTTTAAGAATGTTTACAGTGTCATTCTAAAACTATTTTAATGGATTTTTTCAACCATATGACCATATACAACATCATTTTTAAAGTGGAAACTTAAGTGCATTGAAAAGGAACTAGGAAGATGTTGGACTTTTAATTGGATCCTTTTTTACAGCTGGACTTCACCAAAGTATTAATCAATATAAGAGACATCTCCCATTCAGACAAAGCTAGAAATAGAGAAATGGAATTTAAACTGTTGCAAAGACTGATCTTGCTTGGTGTTCTAAATGCATCCAGTTTTATATTTGTAACTTACTTTGGAAAAGACTTGTTAAAAGTGTCTTTACAAGTTGTCTTATATGAACAGCATGAAAAATAATGGTAAAAAAGGCAACTGTATCCTGAGCTGCATCAAAAATGTGACCTACAGGCTGAGTGAGGTGATTCTCTCCCTTTACCCCACTCTTGAGAGACCCCACCTGGAGTACTGTATTCAGGTCTGGGGCCCCCCAACATAAGAAAGACTCAGACCTGTTGGAGCGAGACCAGAGGAAGCCACAAAGATGATCAGAGGGTTGGAGCACCTCTCCAATGAAGACAGTCTGAGAAATTCGGGTTTCTTCAGCCTGGAGAAAAGAAAGATCTGGGAGACCTTACAGCAGCCTTCCAATACCTGAAGGGGACCTACAAGAAATCTGGAGAGGGACTTCTTACAAGAGCATGTAGTGACAAGACAAGGGGGAATGGCTTTAAGCTAAAAGAGGGTAGATTTAGATTGGTTATTACGAAGAAATTCTTTACTGTGGGAGTGGTGAGGCACTGGAACAAGTTGCCCAGAGAAGTTGTGTCTGCCCTATCCCTGGAAGTGTTCAAGGCCAGGGTGAAGACAGCTTTGAATAACCTGGTTTAGTAGAATGTGGCCCTGTCTGTGGCAGGGGGGCTGGAACTAGATGATCTCTAAGGTTCATTCCAAATCAAATTAGTCCATGGCTTTATGATGATGAAATCAAAATATTAAAAAAACCCAACAAATTACTACTGCTTACCTGGGTCCCTCTAGAATCTGCAATCCTATATTCATGAATTACAGAGGCAGATGAATCATTCAGTAGTTTAACAGGGCCATTTTCATTGCTTGGAATTAAGCTAATCCTTCTTATTACACTAATAATTGGGGAGGGGTGTTTATTAAGTTGTTCATGATTTTCCTTGAGGATGCTTCAGTGTTTACAATGTTGCACACTGTTACTAACCTCATGCATATTATTTCACCTTTGTTTTTCATTGAAGCAACTGAAGGATATATATCTGCAGCTTGATATCTCAAGCAGCTAGCAATAGTAGACTGGGTTAATACTCAAGATGGAGAGTCATATTGTCATATATAGCAACTTAAAGAGATACTGAGTACATGCGGACCATTTCTATTACAGGCATTTTACTTGCCAAACACCATAATGTTATGCTTACTCAGAGTCAAACTTCTTACTTGGAAATTGTAATTCTTTCAGATAAAGAAATTAGAAGTACAAGAATATTCTTCAAACCTCTATGCATAAATTAAACATTAAGATCTCATCCTTGGAAGGCTTTGGAGAGGGGAAAATATATGCCTCAAGATGGATTTAAATGAAAACATAAGACTGCCTTTTCCAGAAAGATTTTTTTTTTTTTTTCAAGATAGATTACACCCAAATCTTTCTTGGTTTTTGCAACAGATTGTTCTGCATTTCCATAAAGCATTTATTTTTCAGTGCCCCAACAGACTGCCTGGAGATTTTACACAGTCTCCGCCCTTAGGGGGTTTCAATATTCTGAGGTTCTTTCCAGCTTGATTTATCTTCTGCTTTTCTGAAGAGAGCAAGGAAAAGATAAACAGAACACATCTTGCTCCTAGAACTGCAAATTTATCTGTCAAATAGTTCTGTCAGAATGTGTGGATTCTTCATGCTCTCAGAACAAGAGAGATTTTGAATTAATGTTTCTTTAAAATTGCAAATAAACGTGTTGGAAGAATTCTCTACTAATCAAAGAATGACCTCAGAAGGATGGGATACACCGTTAACAGTGGGGGGAAAAAAAAAAAACAACAACAAAACCTACTCAAATGTCTGCCAGATTTTTAAAAATACTCGTTAAATGCATGAGAAAAATTGTTAGCTGGAGTTTAACATTTAATTGGACAATTGCTTTTCAGCATAGTGAGGTAGATTTGCCATCTCCTTTCCTGATCACTTAGACAATTGTGGTGGGTAGTACTGTCTATCATAACCAGGCAGCCTGACCTTTTAAGTCAGTTAAAAAGGCCAAACAAGCTAGATTCACTGCTGCACCCTTTGGAAATGACAGTAAATTCACTGTGAGATCTCAAAGCTGAGCCTGCATTTGAACAGAAAAATGCTTGCCTTTCACTACTTTTCACAGTAATGAAAAGAAAGGCATTCCCTTGTCTTTCAATTATATTTCCAAAGGTTCAAAGGTAAAGACTTTGAAAGGTCTTCATAAATTCATATCTATGTAGCAAACAGTGGGGCAATAAAAAGATTTTATCTATTCAGCACACAGTGCAGGCAGGACTAGCAAATGAAGCAATCAGAATATTACCCAGTTGTCAAAGATATGTTCTTACCTTTCTCCATTTTTTTCCTCACTGACGGCATGTTTTTAAAATATGAGAGGATGAATAGAAGCAGTTTTCTGTCACCTGAAGATATAAGTTGAAGATGCAGATTGGAAATTGCTGATTACAGATTTTTTTTTTTTTTTTTGAAACTTGACCTAATGTAGAATTATTTACCTCTGAAACTTAGTATTTGATGTGAGATCCTTATCTGGGGGGGTTGGAGAGAAAGGTAAGAAAATAAGGAAACAATTTCTTTGACAAAACTGAGAGGCTATTTCTATCTTTCAAAAAAAATAAAGATGGAAGAGATTTATACCTGTAATTGGTATAAATACTAAAGAGATGATTCCTGCTGGAAGAAGTGGATGATGACCTTAAAATTAGACAGAATGATCTTTCTGAATTGTTTTCAGCATCTGTTACTTGATATTCCATTTCAGTATTCCATTTCTTTCTAGGTTTTATTAAAAAAAGAAAAAACAGCAAGTGAAGGTCCAAGAGAGCAGGGAAATACAAAATAGTTGCAATTTTCAGCACAACAATCAAACTGACAGTCTGGAGAGAAAAAAAGTAGCCTGTGTGCAACAGGAAATGAAATAAGAAAGGATGTCCTTCATGAAAGTGCTCTTTCTTTCTCAGTCACTAAAGAAGTTTCTGACAAAGTCTGGTAATACAGTGGAAAAAAAAGCTATTTTGTCTGAAACAGGTGAAAATCTTCTTTCATTAGGAGAATAAATACTCTGAAAACAGTAGGACAATTTATGAGTTTTGCCCATTGCCTTCAAAAGCAGTTTAGATTCTGAGGGACTCTTTTACAATAAAAATTGCTATGCAACACGAAAGGATAACCAAGCAAAAGATCTGCATACAAAGTATTGAAGGACAGCTGTCGATCTCAGAGAAAAGAATCTACCATAGGTCTCTAAGAGCACTATCACTAAATAAGCACAGGGTCATGCTTGTGCTAATAAACCCTACCAAGCTCAGCCTGGTCACACCCCCCTGACTACAGAGCTGTCAAAGCTGTTGTTAGAGCATTTGTTCTATGATATGATGCTCATGTAACTAAAATATTATTTGGATTTCTTCTGCTCCAAGGCCTGAAATACAGACATAATTTCCTCTTTATTTCTTTTGTGGGTAAAGCTTTGCAATTGAAAATTCACTTACACAGCTTCAAGACCCAGACATCTACAAATCTTCAAAATGAAATAAATTTCCTATTTATCTGATAATTATGTGTGCTTAAAAATATTCTGTGCTGTAGCTATATATTATCTATCGTTGCTAAATGGAAAAACGCTATAAACAACTATTTAGTTAATATAAGAGCTTATTTTTCCCTTAGGAATTAATAATTTAGCAGAGCACATGATGGAAGGTACTTTTTCCCCATAGTCTTGACTTTAATACTTATCGTATTAGCTGGCTTTTAGTATATAGATGCTGCATACACAAGTTCTCCCCAAAACATGTACTTTAAAAATCCTGATTTTTATTTCATAAAAATCTTTGACCCCTGTAAGACACAATACTTGCTGATAAAAGCAATGAAGCAGTGTATCTACAGATTCAGTAACAATATCTCCATTTAATTTTCCTGAGATGCAGGAGTCACACAGCATTGTTGTAAGTCATTCAAAGCTGTGTAACCTTTGATGATATAAAGCACTGATCTCTCAGTTTTGATGTGTATTTCTGCCATGAGGCAGAGGTCAAAGCAATGAAAGCAGAGATGATATTTTAATTATATTTCAGTGCAATAACATAAAGCCAATGCTGATTAAAAAATAGAAGTCAAAGGCTTTAAAATTACTTTTTGTGAGGAGTTTTGTTGCTTTTTCATTTGTATTTGGGTTTGTTTGGTTTGTGCTTCCTTGAAAATTATGTTGTGATTGTCAAGGAATATATGACAGTTAAGAAATCAGTTATTTCAGAGAAAAGTGATTACGTACATTTCTTAGGCAATTTTGAGTCCTCTTCTTCCTCATCCCACCTACAGTTTTCTGTTTCAACAGAAAATGTCAAATGATGCAGTGCTCAAGAGATTACATATTAGTTGAATTCTGTTGTATTTCAAACAGTTGTTATTGAATTAAGAAAAAGCAAAACAAACCAACTGCTGTCATGTCTCTGCATTTCATCAGCTACTTTGGATTACCAGAACAGAAACCAGACATATTATCACTTTGTTCTGCAAGTCCAGTTTGCAGTGACAGAATAATATAATTGTAAAATGCTTGTCACTGGGATGAAGTTTTCAAGATATAATAGCTGAATAAAAATTCAGCACTTCTACACTTATGACAGGTGATTCATTGCTGCTTAGGAAAGCACTTACAGTATCTTTGTAGCCTAGAAAAAATCTGTTCCTGAAATACTGCCCTGACATTCATCATTTCCTCTTCCTGAATTTCCTGTGCAGCCTTTGATATCTCTTCCTTGAAAACAAATGCAGAGAATAAAGAAGTAAAGCAGTGAAAATTCTCCAGACAAGTCTCAATACCAACTATCACTGGCACTTTGTGTTATCCATTATAGCTCTTATACTCAATTGTTTGAAACCATGCAATTTCTGTGTGTTCATTTACAGACAGTTGTGCTCTAGGATATTTACCTAAGTCTATCATGCAGGTATAATTTTTAGTCACACAAGATTGCCAAAATACTTTTGACTAAGAAAATTAAAGAACATGGAACATAAAAATTGTGAAAATCCATAAATACCTAAAGTAAGTTGCTTAAAGGCAAGAAACAGGTGGTAGGACTGTATTTTGAGTCTTCCTACAGTCAACAAAGAAACCTCACCAGAGCTCTGCAGAGGTCTGAGCTGGGATTTGTACTGATTGACAGAGCCACATGTAACACAGCAAAACAGACTGAGGAGTGAAGTCGGCTACTGAGTCTATCTCACATTAAAGATAAAGGCAGACTTTGAAGACTTGTAAAAGCATCTCAGAAGATTGACTGACTCAGCAATAAAATGTCACATGAAGCTTAAGGTAGATAAATATAAGATGACTTATACAGAATAATCATAGCTTCATGTATTATCTTCATGAGAAATGCTGAAATGACTGTTATAAACCAAGCAAACAGTCTTGGTGGGGAGGGAAATGAGAGTGGTGTTGGTGACACGCAGTTCCATGAAACCACCATCTCAATGGCAGAGACACATTTCTAACATTGATTTGCTTTGTTATTCGAAATAAAAGACAGGTCAAAGAACAACTTCATTATTCCACTGTACAGATCCATGAGTTGCTCCTACCTTGATCGCTGTGTGCAGTTATTCTCCCTCATCTAAAGAAAAAATATAGCATGACTACACATAAATCGTTCAAAGAAGGGCAACAAAGATGATAAAAGGCATGGAACAGCCTCCATATATTGAAAAGGTTAGTGGTCAAAGACTATTTATCTTGGAAAAGATATTACTTACAGGGGATGTGATAGAAGCTTAGAAATCACAAAAAGCACAACAAGGGTGAATAAAGGCAGACTGCTCATTGTGAATTACTCACAAAAGCTTTGTGACATCCGTTTGTTAGGACAAACCACTGTTACTACTTGAGAAGTTAAAAAAATATATTGCAGTAAAATACTATCAATCTGTTTTTTTCCTCTGTGTAATTACACCACTTCTTATGCATCCTTCCATATTGAAAACTCTGTTTAAGTTTTCTTACACAGTGCTTCTTTAATTCATACCCAGAAGGAAAGTTGAGGAATTGTTCACCACAAAAATGGACATATAATTACAGGATGGAATCAGAAATCAGAGTCAGAGAACCAAAAATCAGAAAAGAATACCAGAAGTTAGGAAAATTCTATGCTAGTATTTTTAATATGATTGTTAAACTTTATGTATTCTCCTGGAAAAGTGTTGTACATAACATGTTTAACCACTCATGTAGGAGAAGGTTGTACTGGACAGAAAAATCGTCCTTAAGGAATTTTGAGGGAAAAGAAAATCAGACTTTGCATACCATATATTTCAGAGACAACTGGAAGTTTTCAGTCAAGATATTTAGGAAGAAAAGTAGTTTTTCCAGTTGTTAATTTTAATTCAAGTTGTTTTTTTACCTAGTAGAATCTTCTGCCTGTCTGTACTGGAGGCCTCACCATAGCCAGATCTGGAGTCATATTTTCCTGTATGATATATAGGATTAAAATTATTTTTTGAAGGCTTTTAAAAGGATACATTACATACATGAAACAGGAGAGAATAGATGGGCAATACAGATATAACTTGAAAAGTTTATGAATCTTTTGTTTTCTATTAATTATTCTTAAATCACTTTATGTACCTCAGTAGCATGTTCCACATACCATGTCCTGCAGAAAACTCTATCCTATCATATATTTTCATTCTATATTTATTAAAATGTTACAGGCAGCTGCTACACAATGAAGCCTGAAAGTTACTATTTTATTTTCTGTTTACCATGTCTTCAAGATTAGGCTCTGTACACAGACAGGTACAGAAACCTGTAATTTATGACTTCCACTGTAGTTTAGGCAGGAGGTAGCTTCCGAACAGATCAGTGTTATCAGAATTTCAGCTATCTGTTCATGCTCTGCAGCAGAAAGTTAGATGTCTATAGGATTTTGATAGGAGAAACTTGCCTGCCCAAGGAATTGAGTTTCTTTCACACTAGACAAGGATTCTGAGGATCTACATTTTTAGATTTTATTGCCTAAATCCTTTTGTAAATCAAATCTTCTTGCACTGCCATAGTGTCACTGTGATTACAGAAAAATTATACCAAGTAAAACTTCTTTAATTTTTCAAATTCCAAAGTAAGTATGCACCTAAATGCGAAAGGAGACCTCACCAAAGGGGTTTTCTTTAAACAGACCAGTGACAATAATTGGCAGCAGACTGTATTTTCTAAACTAACTTTTGGCAGATTTTTTTTCTTTTTCATTTTATGGCTTAACCTAAGAGCTAATCCTGGAAAGGATTTTGTCTCACTTAGCAATTAGGGCAAGAAATGATATAAGGTCTGCTGTAAAAATGCCAAAATATGCAATATTTTGTCTCTGAGACAGCATACTGATCTGCATGTTAAGACAAAATGCTGTTCCTTCTCTATGGCTCAGACTTAAAGATGTATTTTAAAGGATGTTAAAGTAACTACAACACTCTATAAAGAAGCACACAAAAAAGATAAATGTAAAGAAACAATGACAGGTTTTACTAGGAAAAAAAAACAATGTCAAATTGGTTATCACTATTCATCTTTAAGAATACTTTTCAAAACCTTTCTTGTTTAAAAAGCCTGAAGGATGAAAAGACAATATGAGCGCCATACCTGACAAGCCACCAAGTTATTTAATATTCTGGAAGAGATACACAGCAGCTATGAAAATGTATGTACCTTTCTTTTACTTTCAAGGAACGAACTGAAATTTGTCTGCAATTGTATCTAAAATGCTCTCTCCTGAAAAGAAACAAGAATCTCTCAGCTTCTTCTGAAACACATGTACACAAAAGTATTATTTTTTAGTTATGATAATCTACTATAAGATGATGGGAACCCCAGGTCACTTCCCTCTCACTTCACAGTGAAATAGCTGAGCCACTTTAATGTTGGCATCCTCCAGAGATGAGGCTTACAAGAATTTTTAACAGTTTTTACCAGTACAGTATATTCAAACTCTTCTATCAAACACAAACTAGAGCAGGAGCCTTACAAATGGAATAATTTTTACTGTACTTAAGCACATCTCTGAAGCGAAAGTGAAATAAAGAAACAGTAAGAAAATAAACTCCATAATGTTAGAGGCTTGAGTTTCTAAACACTGTGATTTGTCATCATTCTTGCAAGGACAGTTTAATTAGCAGAGTTTGTCAAATGGAAGGTGTGATAGTCTGTATTTCTGTTTGTTTGGAAGGCCCACCATATCCTGGGCTACATCAAAAGGAGAATGACCAGCTGGTCAAAGGAGGTGATCCTGCTCCTCTGTTCTGCTCTCATGAGACCACACGTGGAATACTGTGCGCAGTTATGGTGTCCTCAACATAAGGATGTGGAACTGTTGGAGCAAGTGCAAAGCAGGGCCAAGAGGATGATCAGGTGACTGGAGCCTCCCGTATGAAGACAGGCTGAGAAAGTCGGGGCTGTTCAGCCTGGAGAAGAGAAGGCTGTGTGGAGACCTCATAGCAACCTTCCAGTATCTGAAGGGGGCCTATAGGGATGCTGGGGAAGGACTCTTGATCAGGAACTGTAGTGACAAGGGATAATGACTCTAAGCTAAAAGAGAGTAGATTTATATTAGATATTACAAAGAAATTTTTTGGGTGGTGAAGCGCTGGCACAGATTACCCAAAATAGTGGTAAATGCTCTATCTCTGTCAGTGTTCAAGGCCAGGTTGTACAGGGCCTTTGGCAATATGGTCTAGTCTGATGTGTCCCTGCCCATAGTAGGGAGGTTGGAACTAGATAATCTCAAGGTCCTTTCCAACCCCAACCATTCTATGATTCTATGATTCTGTGATTTGGAATACTCTCCCTAGCTTTCAGTGAGGATAATATAGATTTTCTTTAACAGAGATATTGGGAAAAAGAAAAAAACCATATTTTAGATATTAGTACTAGAAAAGGTTAATATTCAATAAAGCACTATAAGGCAAATAAACTCATTTGATAAATGCTGTTCTGTTTTCACTAAATATTCTAACAGTGTTCAATGATTATTTGTGTGTGAGTAATCCAAAAATCATCTCTGGTGCATGGAGTGTTTTTTAATATTTTTCTTGATTAAATTCTTCAATAATAATTAGAATTAAGAAAATAAAACTGTCCATATATGGTGCATGGAGTGTTTTTTACATTAAATTCTTCAATAATAATTAGAATTAAGAAAATAAAACTGTCCATATATGTTAACAGAGTTATTTCTGAGTTGCACGGTACAAAGTTTCTTTTCTAACTTTTAAAAGGTAGATTTGTCTGTCAGTGATATAAAATAGCTATGGTACAAAAATAAAATTAAATCCATAACTGCTGAAATATTTTAAAAGGCATTTAAAAAATCAGTCCAAACAGACATATTTACTACAGAAGAAACAGAGAAGAAATCAAAATGCCAGAGGTTTAAGCCTAGCCAGTTTTATCCTAAAGGACAAGAGCAAGAATAATAACCCACAAATACTGAAAAGAAGTTAATGTACTAAAATTGTTCAGCTCAGTTCAACCTAAAGTTACAAAGCCTGAACAATACATATAACTAAATAAACTACATAAATGCTGTCCCTACACACACCAGTTTTATACCCACATATTTACATACTGATATTTTAAGTGTATCCCAGCATTTGCTTTATTTACATGTACATATAAACATATGGTGGATTAAAAGAAAGATAAGACAAAAAAGTTTCTTTTATAGAGTAGTGAAAGGAGAACATCAAATGTGAAGGTAATGGAATAAATACAAGATGAACTTAGATACTCTGGATTTTAATCAAAACCAGAAAACTGCTCAGTGATAATTTTAGAATCACGTTATCCTTCTATCTTTCTTATACTCTTATCTTACAATATAAAGCATTATGGAAACATAGAGAATAAAGAGGTGCAGTGAGTCAAAAATCTGTATCTCCCCTGCCCACCTATCTGATGATTCAGAGATGTCTACTGATTCTAGCGTTTTCATTTATTTTAGCCTTTCTGGACCACATAAGCATTTTTCTTGATGGTGCTGATGTGCCTGTTATCTGGTGGTGTCATCAGATATGTATTTCTACATCTCATGCCAGCTCCCCATATCTAGAAGTGGCACATACTTGAAATCTTTATATAAATGAAGCAAAATGCATGTCAATTAATATAAATAATTGATCACAACTTTAAGGATCAACCTTTCATGCCTCTAGGAGACAAGAGCATAAAAACAGTTATCATTACAGCTGCTCAGCTCTTTCCTTCATAAACAACACAACGCGTTACAGATGAACATCAAGAACAATGATATGTCACAATGCTTGCGAGTTAGTCAAGATAGTTATGTTCAGAACCTCAAAGACCACATGAGAAAAAGTAAAATTTACAGTATCATTAGGAAATAGACTGGAAAATGGAGGAAATAAAGTACATGAATGCTCAGTGTAAGTTGCCAGTTCAGACATGATAAGGGTCAGCCATACATGACACTAATGGGCCCTAAGAGGAACCGCTTAGATAGACCTATACCTAGTAGAGAAGTTAAAGTTTTACAGACTGAGTTGCTCCTTATTCTACCTGCATTTCTCTTCGTTGGGAGATAGTTGGATTTTCTGAAGAGCTGAATTCCATTCAGAAACTGACACCACAGTTTCATCATCAGCTAGATAACTGTTCATAGTATCTGGCCAATGTCCAGTAGTCTTAAGCAAGTCAACTCACTGGCCTTTAAAATTAAAGCAAGCAACATTGAATATCTGTGCTCTCAAACCCATTCATATGCAGTTTTCCTTTTGTTTAGATGCAATACTCCGTTGCTGAGATTTAAACCCCAGCAGGCATCTAAGCCCCACACAGCCACTCACTGACTGCCCCACTGCAGGATGAGGGAGAGGATCAGAAGAGTACAACTTAGAAAAATTGTGGATTGAGAAAAAGTAGTTTAATAGTTAAAGCTAAAACTTAACACACAAGTAAAGCAAAATAAGGAATTCATTCATTACTTTCAGTCAGCTGGCAGGTGTTCATCCATTTTAGGAAAGCTGAGGTCCATCACACACAATGGTTACTTGGAAAGACTAACACTTTCATTCTGAATATCCTCTCTCTCCTTCCTCTTACACCCACTTTTATTGCAGACCATGATACCATATAGTATGGAATATCCCCTTGATCAGCTGGGGATGGCTGTCCTGACTATGTCACATCGCAACTTCTTGTGCACCCCCAGTCTGGAGGGGTGGTGCAAGGAGCAAAAAAAGCCTTGACTATGTGTGAGTGCTACTCAGCAATAGCTAAAACATCTTTGTATTATCAACACTGTTTCCAACAAAAAAACAAAAACGTAGCCCCATACTAGTTACTATGAAGGAAATTACCCCAGCCAAAGCCAGTATATCCACCTGAGTCCCTATCATGATCTGACCCACGAGAAACTGAGCAGATGCAATTTATAAATTGTCTGCAGAGATCTAAGATATAATAAACTCATGACTGAGTTTTACATTTTTCAACAGGTGATTCCAATCCCACTGAGGTCAGCACAAGAAGAGATTTATTGAGAGGTGCAATCATTGTTATTTGTCATTTTGCAAGATGTAGTATGATGCTGATCTCATATATTAATACAACTCCAAATAATCACAGAGCTTTGTGGTACTATTAATTCTCTGCTTTATTCTAAGTGGATTTAAGAAGGAAAGAAAGGCAGCTTGGAAACAGGCTAAATTCCATTTGTCATTTAATGCTTTTTTGACAAACTTCTCCTGTTTGGTTAAGAAAGAAATACATTAGATCTTGACATAGCTTATCTTCATTTTAATTAATACTGTCATCCAACCAAATGACAAGGAAGTCAGCATGTACATGTGGAAAGACAATATGAAATATAAAATCAGAAAATATTTCCCTGGAGTTAGACTGTGCAATGTTGCACAATCATAAAATAAAACCTCCAAATAATTTGCGCACATAACAGACTAATTCCAGTCTCTCCTTTCCCCATCTTTCTTCCAGTTTTTCTTGCTAAAAGTTAGTTTTCTTCTGAAAAAAAAAAAAAAAAAAAAGGAATGTAGGGTACTAAATTAGTAATGTGACTCTTGCTAATATGTAATTCCTTTAAACAAATACAAATATCATTTGCAGCAATAATAATGAGTGTGGGTTTGTACACAGGAGAATTTCAATGACCAAGACACATCTGGATGCATTTAAAGCTTAGACAACAACACAAGCCAAGGGAAGAGCTGAGTTTCATTGTTCTTAAAGGTAAGCCAGACATATATTTAAACAGTTTTACCTTATCAGAATTCATATAAATTTAATATCAGTGCCCTTTAATATTTCAATTTGGTTGTCAACAAAATCTTTTATAAAAAGATCCAATTCATTTTACATATTACCTGGACAGAAATAGCAGCTGTTTTATGCCTTGAACGTTTGTACATTTTACTGTTGCAGGAAACAGGTAATAAGGGTCTGTTATTACTGCAAGGAAGTGGCAAGAATCTTTTCCTGGTTTGTTGTTTTTTTTTTCCCCAGAACTATTTTGGATCTTAAAAGCTCAAACTGTCGACATAACACCAGAATTGGTTATAGAAGTTCATTTTAATATGATGCATAAAAGGACTGCTCTGTTTTAGCAGTATCTGTCCTCCAATATCGCAGTATTTTTTGCCTTATAATCAGCAATGTACCTATAAAGCAAATTTTTACGACATTTCTGGATCTTTAAAGAGAGAATAAATGTCTCAACACTTATTACCATATAATATGGTTAAACAATAATGTCTGCATGTCAGCACCAAACCATTACCTTGTTGAAAATACTGTAATTGGAACATACATGTGGCATCAAACTTGTAATTTTTTTATTTGATTTGGCAGTTAGCAAAGATTAATTAGCATGACCAGAGAAATTCACTTGAAAATACACTGTTCTCTATCTGCAAAATCTGACTAAACTATATTTAATTTCTAAGAAAGATATGAATGTTTGCAGCAAGTTTTAAAAAATTTAAGTGCATCAAGTCTCATATGTTGATTTTGGAAGGATATAATTTTGGTTTTTCACACTAATATGCAATTTGAAAGTCATTTCGCATTAGTATATAATAGAAGTTACAAGGTAAGCTTTAATTTAGCTTATTAGAAAAATAAATACGATTCGGTTATTTATAAATATTAGTAATTTCTGCACAAATAAAAAATTAAAGTACTGTTTACTTGGATGCTGGATATAAATAACTGTATTTTTTATTAGTACATGAGGGATTCTACCTTCTTAATTATGAATTTAAATAATTATGAATTCCAAGTCACACACAGATATTCACAACCAAAATTATGATAGAGAGAAACCAAGGGCAAGAGACAAATTATAAATTAGAACAATGAAGAAGGAGTAACTTTTATAACCCTGAATTTACACATCAATTAGATACTCAAAGTATTTGGTTTATTTCAGAGGTTTATGATGTCATTGCTTTTGTTACAAACTTATTTTGGTCTACAAATAAAACTTAGATAGCAGACAGTATTGAAGGTGACAGAACAAATTACATTTGATGGTATTTTCTATTATTTAGGAATTAAAAAAAACACTTATATTTTGAAGTGTCATAGAAATCATGTAGTCTAGCTTTACTCCTGTTCCAGACAAGTAGTCTAGGGTAAAAAACCCCACCAGGGAACTTGTGCTGAGAATATTTTAAGCTGTTAGAATGCCTAAACTTGAGCTCTCAGCTGACACTCAACAATATGAATTTAAAGGCAAAAGTATAGGCAAATGACAAAACTAATTTAGTGTACCAATCTCTGGTATGGCACATTTTGTAATACTGAAACATATAATTTTCTCACAGACTTACATTTCCTATGATTTTTAAGTACAACATTTGATTGTAACACAAGTGATGAAATCTTCTGTTATTACTAAATGTGTTGAACATTATTGATTAAAACCCTGAGCTTTTTCACATACTGTTATTGAGGTAAAATTTTAAAACACACTAGATGAGGCAATATGATGAGAAAGGTGTATAGGTGTTCATGGTTCATGTATAGGTTAAAGTACTAACACAAACATAGTGGAAATATAGTAAAATAAAACTTTTTTTCTTTTTTTAAATAGAAACTGAAGGGATAGTTAAGGACAGTTGAAAGCCAGAATGAATTGGGCATTTTGTGATATTTCAAGCATATTAAAAACGGTACCTTAGTTAAAAAAAAAAAACAAAAAGAAGAAAGAAACATGGCTACTATTCAGTGAGGATCTCATAGGACAATATAAAAACAGATGCATTGTTATGGTGTTGACCAAATTTCTGATTCCATGTCCCCAGTTCTGCCCCAAAACATACTTCCTATTTTGAGTACAACACATTTTTTAGCTAAATTTCATATGTGTGATAAACACATAGATGTATTGGCTTTCGCAAATCATAGGTGTGTTTATGTGGATATAACTGCACCAGTTTACAATAACAGAAACAAAGCTCACTAAAGACACAAGATTAAGACAGCAAGTTAAAAAGGGCCAGAACTCTTGAGCAAAACAGTCACATAGCAAAAGAATTTGTAAAGGTAAAAGAAAGGCGGGGGGGGGGGGGGGGCTTGATATAAGAAAAGCTAGTGCCTGAAAAACATAAGCGTTAAAGTACTTTTTAGCTTAACTTAGGTTGTAGAAAGAGAACAATGTCTATGTTGTAAGTCTGTGGAATGTAGTGGCCCCACTAAACATGAGTTAATTGCTTCACACTAGTCTTCTAAAGTATCCTTAGTTTTAAAGAGCAGTGTTTGTGTTGTAAGTCTGTGGTGAAATAATAGGATTTAGTGGCCCCACTAAACATGCATGAGTTATTTCACACCATCCTTCTACTTATCAGTTAGTTTAGAGACAGAGCCTCCCAAACCTCTGCTAGCTTGGGATACTCCTTGTCTGCCTATCCTGCAATAAATTTTGCAGGAAAGTCACACTGTCTTAAATCTTTGCTAGTTATCAGAATTACAGATATAGCTGGTTTCAGCTAGTTGTGTGATTATTGGGGCATCCAACTGTGCCAAAGGTGAAAAGTACACTGTGAGGAAGACTGCTTACTTCATCTTGAAGATGCCTACTCACAAGAGGAAGACTGCTTACTTCACCCTCAAGACCCCTGCCCACAATCACCGGAGAGCAGTGCGCAGACGCCAAGAGGAGGGGACTTATGATAATAAGTTCCGGGAGTTAGTTATAATATCCTCTGCTGATACGCAGGAATTATGAATATGCATGTAACTGATGAAATAGTGAAAGTATATAAACCTGTAACAAATGCTAATCACTTGTGCCTCTGGCTACGGTCATGCGCTCAGCAGTGTTGCTTTTGCTTTATTGACTTTGTCCCTCAATAAAACCTTGTTATCGTGTTTAGAGGAGTGAGTTTGTATTTCACATACGTATTGTGGATCCCCAACACCCTCTATGCAGTCTGACTCAGTCTAAACATCCAACAGTATCCGTCAGTCAAACCAAAAGCATAATTCAAAAAAATGCAATCAGTGAAAGAGTTAGTTCTTATTCATCAGTGATGATGTTCCTCTAGGTGTCTTTAGGTACATTAATAGGATCCAGTCAAAAAGAGAAAGCAGTATGAGAACTGTTAGAGATGAACTAGAAGTATTTGGGGTGAAAAATAATGATTGGAAACTTCTAACTATAGAAGGAAGAGCACAAATTGTAAGTTTTGTTCATGAAGAGCTCTTAACTGACTCTCCTTAATACACCTAGAACTAGACAAACATAATCCTAAACAAACAAATGCATATAAACTCATATTTCTGCTGAAACTATAGTTTAACAAAGGCCTTTAACTTAATGATGAAGCAAACTTTGAATAAGGGCACAGGTAAGTAAATTCTGTTAAAATTAGAAGTGACAGCTAAGTTTTCTTAAAAATCTTTCATTTCTGTATACGTCTATGATTTGTAACAAAACTTCTGTATTCATAGAATCATAGAATCATAGAATGGTTAGGGTTGGAAAAGACCTTGAGATCATCTAGTTCCAACCCCCCTGCCATGATCAGGGACACCTCACACTAAACCATGTCATCCAAGGCTCTGTCCAACCTGGCCTTGAACACCACCAGGGCCGGAGCAGTCACAACTTCCCTGGGCAACCCATTCCAGTGCCTCACCACCCTAACAGGAAAGAATTTCCTCCTTATATCCAACCTAAACTTCCCCTGTTTAAGTTTGAACCTGTTACCCCTTGTCCTATCACTAAAGTCCCTAATGAAGAGTCCCTCCCCAGCATCCCTATATCCCCCCTTCAGATACTGGAAGGCTGCTATGAGGTCTCCACGCAGCCTTCTCTTCTCCAGGCTGAACAGCCGCAACATTTTCAGCCTATTCATGGCTTAGTTTTTATTTATTTTCCCAGGGTGCATACTGCCTATGAATTTTAACACTTACAATAATCTTTAGATCACTGATTTCTCAGCCAGCTGACGTAATGCAACCTGTATTATTGGCAGTCAAAAGTACAAAGTGTATTCATATCTTCATTTCTGGCACACCACTTCCAAGAGGTGTCATCCAGAGAAAGGAAGACCGTCCATCACAACTCACTAGTGACACAAAGACACTGAGAAACAAAATATACCATTTTCACTATTTTGTTCATTGCCCAATTACAGCAAAGCAATTATTATTTAGCATCTGAACATTTCAGAACAGGTCTGAACAACCTATCAGCAATCAGAAAATGATCATAACAGATGGCATCAATGTAGCCAGTCTATTGACAATTTTTTTTTTACCAGCACAGCTTCCCAAAGGCAAAAATCCCAGCTGAGAATATCCAAGAGGTTTTACATTCAGCTGATATGGAACTGTGGTTAAAACTTCAGTTTATCTGCTGAATTAATAAATTAAAAAAAAATCAAAAAAATAAAACCCACCACATTTTTAGGAATTTGTAAATATTAGTAAGTTGCTAAAAAAGTACTATGAAAGCAATCTATGAAGAAAACCTGGGTTTCTGTTGAAAACAGAAGTTTTCTAAGTGAGTAGGGATTCTATTTGAGATGATGGCAACTAAATGCTGCTGTTAACATACAAGCTAGGTGTGTAAATTCCCATTATGATTAGCAGTAAGCTCACTCCAAATAGATACATACTTGTATTGACCAGAGGTCAACTGAGTACCTAAAGTGTCAGTCTAGAATAGAATTCCACCCAAAGTAATAATATACTTAATATAATTTTGGTTTTCATTAATATGATACTTCTAAAAAAAATCAGGTGAAATACTTAAGAGGCGTTACCTCCTTTAAAACATGGCAAATAGCATACAGAGTTCATAGAACCATAGAATAGTTAAGGTTGGAAAGGACCTTAAGATCATCAAGTTCCAGCCACCCTGCCATGGGCAGGGACAGCTCACACTAAACCATGTCACCCAAGGCTCTGTCCAACCTGGCCTTGAGCACTGCCAGGGATGGAGCATTCACAACCTCCCTGGGCAACCCATTCCAGTGCCTCACCATCCTTACAGGAAAGAACTTCTTCCTTATATCCAATCTAAATTTCCCCATTTAAGTTTGAACCTGTTACCCCTTGTCCTATCACTACAGTCGCTAATGAATAGTCCATCCCCAGCATCCCTATAGGCCCCCTTCAGATACTGGAAGGCTGCTATGAGGTCTCCACGCAGCCTTCCCTTCTCCAGGCTGAACAGCCTCAACTCTCTCAGCCTATCTTCATACAGGAGGTGCTCCAGTCCCCTGATCATCCTTGTGGCCCTCTATTACTTGAACTCATACTACAGGTTGAAAAATACATCATATAACCATTGCATAGCATTTACTTACGTCAACTCTGACCCTAACTCACAGCAATTATTTAACTCAACCTTACATGATATGCACAGAAAAATAATTATATAACTCCAGAAAATATTTGGTAAACTATTTAAAGACATATAAATTGCTGCTCTATAAAAGATCACATAGATTGCTTACAACAATCATACTCTCACATAAATGACCATAAAACAGAGCTACTTCACTTCCAAAGATAAAGGGTCGCAGAATTTAAGCTATCATTTTCAGAATTATAGTTTAAAAATCCACAAAATTAATATGAAAAACTTAATCTTATTCCATCAGAACCAACCATACTTTACTAATTTTTATTTAGTGATTTTTAAACCTGAAACATGTAAAGCACCATAATAAATATAGCACAGAAGGCCTGAGGCTGGTAGTATCACTATGATTGAAATTAAATGGTATCTTCGCAACATAAGATTGTATTGCCAAGCACTTATACTTTGCCAGACTGCCAGTACTTGAACTGAAATTTCACACAGTACTTAGCTACTTCAGTACAGTTTTATTTATGTCTCCTTAACATTTTCTCAAGGTGAGGTGAAAATAAAATTTCTTTAGAAGTCCTTCAATTTTTACTCAAAAAGACATAGCATTGCTGTGAATCAAGGAAAACATGTTAAATTTTTCAAGAAGTTTGGCTTTTTAATCAGAAGGGTTGTTTTGCCACATCTCTTGATAATTTTTTCTGTCTTTTCCCAGTTATTTCAAGTAATCCAATTTGAATTCCTCAGAGCAGAATGAACAATGTTAAAATCTCTCGTGTTTTCCTCTTAAAAACAATCAAGCTACACCTTCAAAAAAAAATCAGATGTAATTCTGATACACAGTGAATTAACAGGAAAAAATCAAAAAACAGTATTATATTCAGCAGAAAGAATGTCATGATTAAGATCTCTCCATTTACAACAAATACACAATTGAAAATGTCCGCAAAGATGTGTCTGCCAAACAAAAGGTTCATTCTTTATAGCAGAAACAGAGAAAATAAAATTAATTACAATAAGTCTATAAAAAAACCTTATTAAATTATACAGACCAACCTCAAATTATTTCTTTGACACAGATGTCAATTCACACTTAAAATGTAGGTAGGCCGTTCATTAGAATCTCTTTATCATAAAAATAAGTTGGTCAGAGTCAATCTGTCTTTGATGCAATGGTTGCAGCTCCTAGAAAGAGCTTAACCACTGCTTATGTATTATTCTTGAAAGAAAAAGTAATTGTGTGCATTTAAATATAACATTTCATTATTATGAGTTGTAACACCGACATAGACAAATCATAAAAATTGGAAAATTTGTCCTTATAAAACTATTTAATTTAAATGAATCCTCCAAACACTACTTTCTTTTCTCCTTTTTGACTCAGGGTATGCTGCTACTGAAAACTGTATGAATTCCTCATCCTGTATTCTTTTGCACCCTATTTTTAATAACATTTCACACCTTATTTTTAATAACATTTTCCTTATAGCAAAAGGAAAGTACTAGTTTGTTAGATGAGTATCTTACTTCCAACCTTGAAGAAATTCCAGAGTCTCCTATTTGTTTCTATAGTTTTAGTCCTGTAATATACCCTGGAAATCTAGGTCACATTTTTTATGTTTTGTTGTTGCATTTTGTACATTTTGTTGTTGTAGACTTACAGAAGTCTTTTATTCATTTGTCAGTGACACCAATTTCTGTCACAACTTCGAAAGTTCACCAGATAACCTGGATTCTAAAATTGTATTAGATATTAAGGGACAATGTAAAAAATGAAACAAATATCACCTTCTCTTGCCCAGCAAATCCAGTCACAAGTTTATCTATGCGATATTCCTATCCTGTGTGACACAGTGTCACTGTGTCAGCTGACAACCTTGGATACTGTGATTTTTTTTTACACTACATAACACATAGGTTGTTCTTATTATCATATGCCTCCAAAAAGAAATTGCATCTGTCAAATCCATTTCTAAGCTTTGCAGTGACATTATGACAATGCACTGCTATTAGAACATCTTGTCATAAAGCTCTGCTAACTGAATGGTAATTTGTACAGCAATAACCCTATGTCACAGACCTTCTGAGTGAGCAGCGAATATACAGTTGCATTTAAAGGAGAAAGATGTTACACTCATATTTTTCACTCCTTATTGTTCCTCATATTTTTCACTCCTTACTGTTCCTCTTTCTTCTCTACCCTTCCACCACATATGCACATTTACATTAAATCAACAGCTCCCAATTAACAAAGACATTTCTAGAAATATTTCAAAAGTGTCTGAACAGTAAGTATAGCAAATCAGATTTTTGTCTCACAATCACAGAGAAAAAAAAAAAAATCTGTCGCAAATTGTTTACTAAATGGGATTTAGGGATACAACAGAAATCATACACCTTTATCTTTCAGATTTTCCCAAGTGACTACATATACATCCATGATCATGCTTGTGAAACTCTAGCACAGAAATGCAGAGATCAGTCTCTAAAACAAGTTTAGTGACACTGGAACACACAGACCAGGAGGGTCCTCACTGGACTAACATTTCCATGCATGTTTTTCTTTGGTAGGGGTATCTCAATTCACTACTTCCTTAACCTTCAGCTGTGTCAAAATCTATGAATATGTGATATAATCTCTAGCGAAAGCACAATTTTTTTCCTAGGTGGCAGTGCTGGTTCTTAACCACCTGCCCAGAATTGTGATCAGTCTGGTTCAAGAGAATGATTGCTTTTCTTCTAAAATTCTACTCTACATAAAATCTGAATGTCATAGTCCCATTAACCCTCCTGACCTTTCAAGCATTTCTTTATTGTTATTGACTTTATCCATTGACTCAGAAGCAGGTTAACACAAAACAGACACATATTCTGAAACTGAGGTTAAACAGGTACTAGGTTATTATTTTAACTTGATATTGCTGAGCATTCAGTATAGGAAGGAAGAGACTCAAGAGTATATTATTTGGGTCCTTTCCACTCCAAATCTTCTTGAAATTAAATCATCAACATTCATTTCATTCTCTTACTCTCCCAGACAAAACATTTCAGCAAAATCTGTGCAATCTTCGTTTTGTTTTAAAAGAACTAAGATTGAAAGGGTGCAGTCACTTTGGCTGACTAAGAGTAAAGTGAACAAAAAAGTTTCGATTTGGAAAGAAAAACTTGTAACTGATACCTGCTAAATATCAGTTTCCATATGGAGATTACAATTTTAGGAAAACCCGTGACCATAAAAAAAAAAAAACATCAAGATATACTCCTTATAACCTCTTTAATGAAAGCATACTATGGCCAGCTGAAAGTATTGTCTCTTGTTTCTAAATACTTTCACATTGATTTTGATACATGTCACACTGTGTTCTACACTAAAAACCCTGCAGTCATTCTCTTTTGCAGAGGGAAGCTCTTGGATCAGATTACAGCCTCAGATTACAGTAAAACTGATTTCGGAAGTATATTTTTCCTGCTTAATTTCATCCATTGCATATATTCTCCACATGAAAGCAAGTTATTGCTGATTCTCTGAAAATTTCAAAATTTCACTTGGTAAGAAAATGGTTTGAAGTGTTTATTTAAAGTAGGCAAATATTGTGACATCCCATTTTTTCAGCAGACTTAATTCAGTACCTGTACACATGGTCTACTCATCCTTCCAGGACTCCTTCTTTCACACCTATGGTCTTCAATTCAAGCCATATATATCTTCATTGAAGACTTATTCAAATTAAGATATAGAAAAGACTAAGAAAGCTTAGCCCACACAGGTGGACATATATATTCACATGCTTTCAGCCAGGCAGATTCAACCCAGGTAGCTCAGAAGTTGTGCAGCTGCAGTAGCACTGTTCTTGAGCTAACCATACCATGCCTCTCAGCAGGAGAATGACAGTCTGTCTTTTAAATGGAGGATAAAAGAATAAGACTTGTTTTGCCTAACAAAATGAACAGCAAGAGAGAATATGACTGCTATCTCTAAACATACTGGGGGGTAAACACTAGAAAGAAAATAGTTATTTAAGCCAAAGGGCACTGTTGGCACAGGAGTGAGTGAGAAACTCACCATGAACACATTCAAGCTGCAAATCAGAAGATTTATATCCAATAGACAAAGAAGTTTTTTATTTGCTTTCCAGCAGTGCAGCCCACAAATAGTTTTTCTAGTTTACCATGGGAATTCGTAAGTTTACAAAAGATCCCATGAGTTAGTTACTCATTGTAGCAGTGGTTGGATGGAGTGATTCTTTGTCATATTCAGTTGGCAGATCTGAATAAACATTTCCACATTATCCCATGTTCTTACATGTTGTTTTGCAATTAGCATACCTTCCTATTTTCATGTTATAGATCTAACTTTGAAAAAAGACCAGAAGCTGAGACAGTGTAACTGTATTCTCCATCCCCTTCTGACAGAACTGTCTGTCCAAACTTTCTAAATCTTAATGCCTTCAGATTATGCTTGCAATTTGAAAAGTCCTTTACCTATTTTGGACTAAAAAATATACCATTTAAGCAAGATAACACTGCACTGCAGAAGCCAGAATATTATTTAGCCATAAACTGATTGGCCAAGTTCAAGCGCACTCATAATTAAAGCAAATGTGGAAAAATGCTGCATCATCAAACTCTTGACTACAAAACCATTGCAGCATTTAATAAAATGAATCATGACCAAAGAAACATTTCCCATTTGCACTTAAATACTCCCCAGAATTTGGGCACCAATAGCTTTATTCAATGCATAGAGAGGTGTTAAAGTTGCAACCGGTTATTATTATTATCTTTAGCTTAATTGAACTAAATGGAAATACCTGCAAAGGATAATGTGAACCAAGGGTGATGGTTCCCAGGGGGGACTTAGAGCCAGAAAGAAAAAAAAAAAAAAGAGCTTTTTCAGAGAAGACTTCAGATCAACAATGTAACTTAGGTGTCCTAAAATGCACTTTGAAGACCCATGCTCGGGAGAGGACGCCTTCAACACCGGAGCGGAGGAGAGATCAGCGTCCAGGAGCCTCAACTCAGAGCGACGAGAGCCTCCCACCGAGGGAGCCTCAAGTCCTCGACAGGACCTGCCCGGGAGCCCGCAGCTCAGCTGACGAGAGCGAGCAGCTGACTCACACGGGGCGGAGCCAGGAGCAGCGGCACCAGCCCTGACTGGGTAAAAACCTGCCCCAGGGAGCGAGGCGAGCAGAGCAGAGCAGAGGGCGGCGAGGCAGTTTGCGCGGGATGGTGAGCACTCGTCGTGTGATCAGGGCCCGGTCCGGGAGCTCTGCTCTGGCTGCCCCGGTGGTGGCCAGCGTAGGCACCCAGACAGAGCCGGTGAGAGGGGAGGCTGCAGGGCAGAGCTCGGAGTGTGGGGAGTGCCAGCACTGGTCTGGTGAGGGGAGGGTGCCCAATGGGCAGGGCTGCACTCGGTGCTCCCTGGTGGAGGTGCTCCTGCAGCAGGTGGCTGAGCTGCGGGATGCTGTTAATAGGCGCAAGATGTCAGGGAAGCTGAGAGGAAGCAGGAATGTTTGCTCCTGGCCCGAACTGTGCAGGGGCCTCGAGCTTCACCTCTGCCTCATGAAGGAAAGAAGGAGGCCTTTAACCTGGGAAGCTGGGAATTAGTGACAAAAAAGACAACAAAAAAAAACGAAGGAAAAGGACAACCAAAAGCGAGGGGCTTCCCCCTAAATCCCCTGTCCCCACACAGAACCGCTTTGCTGTCCTGCAGGGGGCTAATGAGGAAATGCACTCGAGCCAGAAGTAGCCGGCTGGTGCACTGGTAAAGAAGATCTCTACTGGTGCTGCTAGGAAAAAGCAGGGGGTCGTAGTAGTAGGGACTCTACACTGAAAGGGACAGAAACACTCATCTGCCGGCCAGACCCCGTCTCAAGAGAGGTGTATTGCCTACCGGGGGCACGGATGAAGGATGTGGCAGAGTGGCTGCCTGCTCTAGTAAGTCCCACGGACTATTACCCACTCCTGGTGATACATGTGGGTGCTAGGGATATAGATAGTAGTAGCCTGGGGAGCATAAAGAAGGACTACAGAGAGGTGGTTAGGGCCTCTGAAGCTCAGACAGTCTTTTCATCAATTCTCCAGGGTACAGGGGCGGACCTAAAAAAAGCTAGGAGGATTAGCCAGGTTAATAAATGGTTAAAAGGGCGGTGTCATAGTCAGGGGTTTGGGTGCCTTGAACATGGGACCCAAGCTTGTAGGCCAGGTCTACTGGGGGCTGGTGGAACAGTTTTGGTAGGAGGCTTGCCAGACTGGTCAAGGAGGCTTTAAACTAGATGTGTTGGGGGAGGGGGGCATCATTCCATCCCAACACACCCAGTCAGTTGCCAGAACCTATAATAAATGCTTGGAGCAATGTACAGATATCCCAGCTGCTCAAGCCAATGAGCCGGCTTCAGCTGGAGCTCGGCTCAGATGCCTCTATACAAATGCCAGTATCATGGGGAACAAACAAGAGGAATTAGAGATGTGTGCACGTCTACGGGGGATGATATAATAGGCATCACAGAAACATGGTGGGGTGGCTCCTAGGACTGGAGTGTTGGAATGGAAGGTTACAGGCTCTTTAGGAAAGACAGGCCTGGCAGGCAGGGAGGGGGAGTTGCCCTTTATGTTAGGGATAGGCTGGAGAGTATGGAACTCTGTCTGGGGACAGATGAGCAGTCCACAGAGAGTCTGTGGGTCAGGGTTAAAGGGAATATAGCTATGGGAGACATTACTGTGGGGATCTGTTACAGACCGCCTGATCAAGGAGAACCTGTGGATGAAGCACTCCATAGACAGATAGGAAAAGCCTCACGCTTACAGGCCCTTGTTCTCATGCGTGACTTCAACCACCCTGACATCTGTTGGAAGGACAGTACAGCCCGGCACAAGCAATCCAGGAGGTTCCTCGATTGTGTGGAAGACAACTTCCTTCTGCAAGTAATAGAGGAGCCGACAAGGAGAGGTGCCATGCTTGACCTCGTGCTCACCAACAGGGAAGGGCTTGTTGGAAATGTGATGCTCCAGGGCAGCCTTGGGTACAGCAATCATGAGATGCTCGAATTTGAGTTCCTCAGGACAGTGAGAAGAGCGTGCAGCAAGCTCACTGCCCTGGACTTCAAAAGATCAGACTTTGGCCTCTTCAGGAACCTGCTTAGTAAGGTTCCATGGGATACAGCCCTAGAGGGCAGAGGGGACCAAGACTGTTGGTTGATATTCAAGGATCACCTGCTGCAAGCTCAGGAGTGTTGCATCCCAACTAGAAGGAAGTGCAGCAGGAGGGCCAGGAGACCTCCTTGGATGGATAAGGAGCTCCTGAGGAAAATTCAAATGAAAAGAGAGGCTTATAATAAGTGGAAGCAAGGACAGGTGGCATGGGAAGAGTACAGGGATGTTGTCTGAGAAGCTAGGGACCAGGTTAGGAAAGCTAAGGCCCAGTTAGAATTAAACTTAGCTAGAGGTATTAAAGATAACAGGAAGGGATTCTACAGGTACATAGCAAATGAAAAACAGACTAGGGAGGATGTAGGCCCCCTCAGGAAGCTCTCAGGCGAACTCGCTACACAGGATTTGGAGAAGGCTGAGGTTCTGAATGACTTCTTTGCCTCGGTCTTCACTGGCAAAGGCTCTGACCAAACCACCCAAGTCTTGGAAGGCAGATGCAGGGACTGTGAGAATGAAGACCTTGTGCCCACTGTAGGAGAGGAACTGGTTCGAGACCATCTTAAAAATCTGAATGTGCACAAGTCCATGGGTCCTGATGAGATCCATCCGTGGGTCCTTGTCCTGGGTTCAGCAGTGGCAGTCATTTTTCTCCTTCTTGGTAGCTGGTGCAGTGCAGTGTTTTGACTTTCAGCTCGGGAACAGAGCTGATAACAAGGATGTTTTGGTTTGGCCAAGGACTTTGTGAGCCTCATGCTCTGCCAGGGAGGAGGGGGAGCCAGGAGGAAGCAGAGACAGGACACCTGACCCAAACTGACCAAAGAGGTATTCCATACCACAGCACGTCATGCCCAGGATGTAACTGGGAGTTAGCCGGAAGGGCTGGGAGACTGCAGGGTTGGAGGAGGTATCGGTCAGAGCTTGGTCGGGCTGGGGGGGGGAGAGTTATCGGTCGGCTGGTGGTGAGGTGTTGTATTCTCTTCCCTTGTTATTTCCTTTATCATTATTATCATTGGTGGTAGCAGTAGTGATTTGTGTTAGACGTTAGTTACTAAACTGTTCTTATCTCAACCCGTGGGATTTGCATTCTTTTCGATTCTCCTCTCCGTCCCTCCGGGAGCAGGGGGAGGGCAAGAAAGGGGGGGGGAGTGAGTGAACGAGTTGCCTGACTAGGTTTAAACCACGACAGTTCTTTTTCGCGCCCAACGTGGGGCACGAAGGGTTGAGATAACGGCAGATCTGACCAGATTAATAGTCACTCATCACAATGACGATTTATTGGCTCTCAGAGTTGTTTCTCTTGATCTCACAGCTTCAGAATGTTGTAACTTACGTAGAGCCGGTATTTGCTGTGATAGTGTTTATCAAGTGTGGGGCCTGGGCTACGGTTCTTGTCTCACTGTGCTTTATGGCAATGGCTTGTAATACGGGCGGGCTCCAGCAGCAGGGCGGGACGGACGTGGCCGTGGACTTGTACCTGGCCGTCCGGCTGCTCTTCACCGTCCTGGCCCTCGCCCTACTCTCCATCTTCGTGAGGCTGCGGGGAGCCGAGGGGGAGCGGCCCCGGGAGCCGGCGGCAGCCGAAGCGGCCCGGGAGAGCGGCCCCGGGGACCAAGCGGCGGCGGGAGCGGGGCCGGAGGCCGCGAGGGGACGGCTGCCGGTGGAGGAGGTCGGGGCGGTCGAGGAGCGGAAGGAGGCGGCTGCCGAGCAGCGGGAGAAGGCGGCGGAGGAGCCGAGCCCCGCGGAGAAGCCGAGCCCCGCGGAGGAGCCGAGCCCCGCGGCCGAGCCGAGCCCCGCGGCCGAGCCCAGCCCCGCGACGGCCGAGAGCATTCCCCGGAAGCCGCCCGCCGAGCCCCAGGAGGATGCAGGAGACCACGCAGCACTTCCCAGCAAGGCAGAGGAGGAAGAGCTGGACTCAGGGAAAGAGAAGCTGGTGGTGGGAGAGCCGACAAGCACAGCGGCTACACCAGCCCCAGTGACAAGTACAGCAGCTACACCAGCCCCAGTGACAAGTACAGCAGCATCGTTTGAGAGTTCTGAAGGTTTTGAATGGCCTTTGGGTGTCCTTGGGACCTGCCTGCTGATTGTGATGGGGATCAGCATGTTGGCACACACACAGGCTGTGTTCTACCCACAACCATTTTGTCTGATCTCAAAAGTTAAGCAGAGTCAGGTTTGGGTCTTGTCTGGGGTTAGACGAGGATATAGGGGGACCAAAAGGTTTTCTCCAAGGCTGGACAGTCATGAGTGGCAGGGTGCGTGGGACAGTATGGACAAGTATCTAGTCCACTGGGCCCCTCCAGTGCTTTGGAAGCATCGGAGATGGAAGGCAGCTGTATGGAGTCCCCAGCAACAAGCTGCAGAAACTGCTTAAGGGGACGGTGAATTATTTTAAGCCTGGTTGGCCCATGGTACTTCAGGCCATCAGAGCAGAGATGCAACATAGAGATGGACTCAAGATCGAGGGGTGGACTTAACAATGGACACTATTGCCCAGGTTATTCACAAGTGTGAACACTGCACACAGTCTCTCCTGCTCTGGAAGACTGGTACAAGAGATGGAGACTGACATCATGGACCAGATGGACTCAGCAGCTTTATAGGGACTGGTCCATGCACTAAGATAAGAGTGATGGTATATTGAAAACGTGGGATCTGAACATGACGTGAATGGTATGGAATAAGGGGTGGATAATGTCCTGGGTTCAGCAGTAGCAGTCATTTTTCTCCTTCTTGGTAGCTGGTGCAGTGCAGTGTTTTGACTTTCAGCTCGGGAACAGAGCAGATAACAAGGATGTTTTGGTTTGGCCAAGGACTTTGTGAGCCTCATGCTCTGCCAGGGAGGAGGGGAAGCCAGGAGGAAGCAGAGACAGGACACCTGACCCAAACTGACCAAAGAGGTATTCCATACCACAGCACGTCATGCCCAGGATGTAACTGGGAGTTAGCCGGAAGGGCTGGGAGACTGCAGGGTTGGAGGAGGTATCGGTCAGAGCTTGGTAGGGCTGGGGGGGGGAGAGTTATCGGTCGGCTGGTGGTGAGGTGTTGTATTCTCTTCCCTTGTTATTTCCTTTATCATTATTATCATTGGTGGTAGCAGTAGTGATTTGTGTTAGACCTTAGTTACTAAACTGTTCTTATCTCAACCCGTGGGAGTTGCATTCTTTTCGATTCTCCTCTCCGTCCCTCCGGGAGCAGGGGGAGGGCAAGAAAGGGGGGGGAGTGAGTGAACGAGTTACCTGACTGGGTTTAAACCACGACAGTCCTGAAGGAGCTGGTGAATGAAGTTGCGAAGCTGCTAGCCATCATATTTGAGAAATCATGGCAGTCAGGAGAAGTTCCCGATGACTGGAAAAAGGGAAATATAAGACCCATTTTCAAGAAGGGGAAAATGGATGACCTGGGGAATTACAGACCAGTCAGTCTCACCTCTGTGCCTGGCAAAATCTTGGAGCAGATTCCCCTGGATGGCATGCTAAGGCACATGAAAATCAACAAGGTGCTTGGTGACAGCCAGCATGGCTTCACTAAGGGGAAATCCTGCCTGAACAATTTGTTGGCCTTCCATGATGGGGCTACAGAACTGATGGACAGGGGTAGAGCAGTTGATGTCATCTACCTGGACTTGTGTAAAACGTTCGACACTGTCCCACACAACATCCTTGTCTCTAAATTGGAGAGACATCAATTTGATGGATGGACCACTCGGTGGATAAAGAACTGGCTGGATGGCCACACACAAAGAGTTGTGGTCAATGGCGCAATGTCTGGCTGGAGACCAGTAACGAGTGGCGTCCTTCAGGTATCGTTGTTGGGACCAGTCTTGTTTAACATCTTTCTTGGTGACATGGACAGTGGAATTGAGTGCACCCTCAGCAAGTTTGCTGATGACACCTAGCTGTGTGGTTCGGTTGATAGGCTGGAGGGAAGTAATGCCATCGAGATAGATCTTGACATGCTTGTGAGGTGGGCTGATGAGCAATCCCAGGCACAGCTACAGGGTGGGCAGAGAAGAGATTCAGAGCAGCCCTGTGGAGAAGGACTTGGGGGTGTTGGTCGATGTAAAACTGAACATGAGCCGGCAGTGTGCGCTCGCAGCCCAGAAAGCCAACTGTATCCTGGGCTGCATCAAAAGAAGTGTGACCAGCAGGTCGAAGGAGGTGATCCTGCCCCTCTACTCTGCTCTCGTGAGACCTCACCTGGAGTATTGTGTGCAATTCTGGTGTCCTCAACATAAAAAGGACATGGAACTGTTGGAACAAGCCCAGAGAAGGGCCACGAGGATGATCAGGGGACTGGAGCACCTCCTGTATGAAGACAGGCTGAGGAAGTTGGGGCTGCTCAGGCTGGAAAAGAGAAGGCTGCGTGGAGACCTCATAGCAGCCTTCCAGTATCTGAAGGGGGCCTATAGGGATGCTGGGGATGGACTCTTCATTAGAGCCTGTAGTGACAGGACAAGGGATAACGGGTTAAAACTTAAACAGGGGAAGTTTAGGTTGGATATAAGAAGGAAATTCTTTCCTGTTAGGGTGGTGAGGCACTGGAATAGGTTGCCCAGGGAGTCTGTGAATGCTCCATCCCTGGCAGTGTTCAAGACCAGGTTGGATGAGGCCTTGGGTGATATGATTTAGCGTAAGGTGTCCCTGCCCACGGCAGGGGGGTTGGAACTAGATGATCTTAAGGTCCTTTCCAACCCTAACGATTCTATAATTCTATGATTCTATCTGATCCATGAAACACTTGAGGATCATTAGCTCATTAATAATTTCTGACTATCAAGTCAAAACCACTTCCGTAGTCTTAATCCAGCTCATCTCTTTGGTCATCTTTTCCTTTCACCTGATGCTAGATCTGGCATTTTCTGATTTTTCATATAACTCAAGTACTGCTTACACAGGAGTCTTCCATAGTTCTATCATGATTTAAGCCCATCTGTCAACTAACTCCCACACAGCTGCTTGCTCACTTCCCCCCTATCCCCTCCTCAGTGGGATGGGGGAGAGAATCAAGAAGAGTGAAAGTGAGAAAACTGGTTTCACATAAAGGCAGTTTAATAGGTAAAGCAAAAGCTGCACACACCATCACTCTGAATGTCTTGTCTGTCTGTCGTCATCCCATCCCATCCCCACCCCCTTCCTTCTTCTTCCCCTAATTTTATATGCTGAGCTTGATGCCATATGGTATGGAATATCCTTTTGGTCAGTTGGGGTCAGCTGTCCTGGCTATGTCCCCTCCCAACTATTTGTGCACTCCCAGCCTACTCATTAGTAGACCAGTCGCAAGCCCATAATGCCAAAGTGCAGACTGCTACATCAACTACAAGGCACAGTTATAGCAAGAGTAAGCTTTGTTTTCTAGCATCCAAGGGTCGAATACTGCCAGTACACCTGGAACACATATTTCCTCTAGCATACATACAGGTCCCTCTGAGTATCTTCAGATCACGGTGTTCCTCCCAAATGTACCAATTTGAAGCAGATTTTTCAAGGTTTTGGTAGAAAATGTCTAGATTTATTTCTATTTTGGCTTTTTATCAAAAATTTGGTGTATTTTCTTTAAATTTATCCTGAGAAAACAGTCAGCTGAACACAACAAAATAATCATCCAGATTATTATTGATAATATATTGGGTTTGTCATAATTTATTTCAAATAATTGCAGTTTAGTAAGTATTTATAACCTTACCCTTATAATTTAATGTGAACAGCAATATTAATAAAAATGTTACTAACTGGACCATCCAGTTATTTTTTTACACTGAACTTCAGTAGCAAAAATTATTTTTTACTTATGGAGTATGTAAAATAAGCAAAACTGCTTTGATCAACTTCAGCACCCGCAGAACTGTCTTCCTAAATTAACTTGTAAAGTCTTTTTAAGTTTTTGCCAGACAAAAAACAAAGATCTACATGTTATTAGTCTGTTTTCATTTGTGGTGTTTTCTTAATAAGATTTCCATTTGTCTACATGGGTAAATACTTGTTGTACAAAATAGGAATTCTATGTCTATACAAGGTTCAAGAACTTCAAATTAGTTTCCAAGCTATACATCAATTTATTGCTTCAAAAGTATTTGAAGTATTGAATTTCAAGGTAATTTTGTTCCAAAATGCACTAAGCTGTCATATAAAGCTATGCACCATGATGTAATATGAAACTTCAATTGCATTGAAAGTATAAGAATGTAAAATATTGTCTGCATTTTAGCTATTGTTTAGACTGTTTTCCTCCCTATTCTTTGGAGCAGTACACCTTAAAACTGTCTTACTTGTATTAAGAATATTTAAAAACATAACCTAAACCAGATGGCAGTGAAAATGACTGAAAAACAGGAGAAAGCTGTGAACTGCAAGTTTCACCAATAGACTGTATCAATCACAAAGACATTGCCAGTTATTCACTTTAACAGCCTATGTCCATTTGGCATTTTTTCCAAACAGATTTTAATTAGAACATTACCACATTGGAGACTACACATATTAAGGCAGGAGAGGAGACTCAGCCCATCCGGTGTTCTTGCCTCTCCTGCCAAAAAACAGTCAGAAAAATCTCTCCTTTCCTCTCCTGATTTGTATCAACATGGTTCAATTTCTGTTTTTCTCAGAGTTCTTCCTTCAGTTTCAATCTGTTTCAACTATTGACTTTTGGGGTGAGGAAAAATTTAAATGAAGTTTGGCTGAGACCAGCATGGTCAAGTCTTGGCTAGAAGAACAGTTGCTGGTCTTGATCTTTGTTGGAATACAGCTTCACAGAAATGGAAGTACAGCTTCACAGAATGGTAAATTATCAATATGAGAAGTTTGACAGAAACTGATAGTATTTTAGGGACACTGACAGAGAATGGTGACCCTGTTATTCTGAATGCCTCCAGGTTAGTGACAAAAAGAGAAGTCAGAAAGCTTAGGTCAATTAACAATGCAGTTCTAATTTAAACCACAATAATAAAATCATTTGCATATATTATCAGCAATGAACATCTTATCAAGTAATACACGTGAGTCATTTTGCAAATATATAGATAAAATGCAAAAGATACATTTAAAGGAATGGTTCTCTCAGATCTTTCCCAAAACTGCTGTTTCTAGTCCCCATAATATCCTAGTCCTGCCAGGACATGCTAAAATTAACAAGGTGAACAATTGATTTGAGTTTAGCAATCTGGCCTCTACATGAAAGCTACATGATTTCTGCTTGAGTGATCTCCTGACTGTGACTAAAGTTAACATGACTCAGTTGGGCTCTATGTTGTCTTATTTAGTGAGACAAGTGATACCACAGGCAGCAATTTCGACTCTTGATGCTCAGAATCACTGATTTTTACAATAGTTGTGGAATCCTGTTTGGATTCAGCCAAAAGAGTATACTTTTTGCTGTATATATTGCTGTATATTCTGTATGCATCACTGTGTTTCTCTTTATTATCATCTAAAATTACTTAGTGCTTTTCTCTGTGCTGCTTTTGAAGTCTTCAGAAGAGTTTTACTGCTAATGTCTGGCAGTCTAACCCAAATTTCATTGACTCTTTCAAAATGTGTTCTACTGTTTCCTGGGGCAAGGTGTGAAAAGGGTCTCCTCAATAATGGTCAAGCTACTCTTTGTCTCACTAAAAACACCAGTTGTGTGAAGCTGCTAGTGGTAACACCTGGCTGAATTGTCACATCTTGTATATGAACTGCCAAAAGCAAGATACTACTAGGAAATCTGAAGGAACCAAAATAACTACTGAACTTAGTGTCTATCCTACACACTTTAAAGGATTTGGGTGGAAGAGAAAACTCAGTGTATACTGAACATGATAGTGGGTATAATCTCATCCACATATGTCTTAACTGATTGTAAGTGAATCACGTATATGACAAAAAGATGCATATTTCTTCAATTCTGTAAGCTGAAATTTGAGTTGTATGCGCTGACACAAGACAAGACACATTATTTCTTCATCTTGTCAGAGAAGAGAAACAAATAAATGTTAGGTACAGAACCAATATAAATCATATGTTACCCACACTTGAGGCATCAAGATACAGAATTCTGTTTATATAGAGGTGTGAGATACCAAGTTATAAATGAACTATGGAGCTCAAATCTGCTTTTGGCCAGCAATATATCTGAGGTAATTAACTTCTAAAATATTTGATAACCTGGTGATTCAATATTCAAAATATATGCATTCTTTTGAGTCACTCAAAAAGTGATTTTTTTAGTACACAAGAAAAAAAGAGACAGTGAGCCTTACTGCTGACATGTAATACAAAACTGGGCCTCAGGGACATTTTACTATTTTTTTTATTTTTAAGTGGCCTCATAATTCAGGCAATCAAATTAGATTTGACTCAGGATAATGGATAGAGTGGATTTATTGGCTGTTCTGACTGACAACATAAGTCTCATTCCATTACTGAGGGATTTTTTTGTTTGTTTGTTTTAAGGACAGAATATCTATCAACATGTGACAGAAGGCTTACTAATGAAATGTGTCATCAATGTCAGTAACTGGCTATTAGAATCTCTGAGATGTGTGATCATTTTGACTGTCTTCAAATTAATAACATGCTGTTTGTCAGCTTGATGGACCCTCAATTAGCATAAGAGATTCACTGAATTTTGCTCCTCTTGAGTGATATTAGGATATCTTAATTAAGAAGGAAAATTGGCATTATTAGTGCCAAACACTGTTAAAATCTGATACCTTCATATTCTCAGAGTCAATTTAGGATTCATGTGTCCTTCTTGGCAGAAAATGAATGTTCAAATTGAACTTTGGCCCCTGTAAATCTTACTGTAGACACAGATGAGTAATAGGAAAAATCTCATCTAGAAATGCCCAGGTATACATACAATATGGCTATTAACTTCAAGAAAATCTTCCATTTAACCTAAATGTATAAATTAACAACTTGCACATGGAGTTATGATGCCCTATTTGCTTTTTAGAGCAAATTAGAGGAGATTAAATGTTCATTAAGGAAGTGGAATTGCTGCGAGCCATAAGTAAGCACCAAAAATTAATCCCTTAAACTTGTTTATGTTGTATGTCACATACACAAGACCATATTTTTAGATTTTTCTATTCTAGAGGATATTTTCATTCCTACCTAACAAGGAGAACATATATCTTCCCATTACTGATTTAGATGTTTTTGTTACAATGTTTATACATATGCAACAACATCAGCATCCACATAATTTGTGTACATGACAACTCACAATGCAGTTGGTTCTTCATGTTTGTGAAAATAGCTTTTTTCAATGTGCAATAATACAAACAATTTGATGCATATTTAGATTATGTTCTGCTTTAAAAATATCTAGCAGATGTGGATGCTATTGCCTAGAATGTGGATGGCTCCTTGTTGCAAGATATTTATGCACATAGTCCTCTACAGAGATCCCCAGCTCCCACCATCACCCCCAAATGGATTGCTCAAATAAGCAGCCGAGGCTTAAGCGCAGCTTTTGCTGCTGGGAAGGAGACTGAAATGTTTCAATCTTTCTCTGGTATTATCTACTGGGGAATCACGGTGTTTGGGATTGTGTTCAAGCCTGTCTAGTCTATGGGATATTTGCTTAAATAAGATCAAGTGTCTTGCTTAAAAGTGAAGATATTTTTATACTGAGATACAAAGATACTTAAAGTCACAAGCCCCAAAATAGGAGATTATTCTATTTAAGGCATTAATAGATTATATGCTGACATTGCAAAGCAATATAGCTGAACTCTTCAAGGAGGTAAGCACCTTTAACAGTATTGGGCCATAATTACTCCAATAAATACAACCTTAAGTATGGGATTTAAAACTGGCTTTTTGCATTTACAATTAGACCTGCATGATGAATTAGATGAAGGATATGCTATGATTTGTGTGTAGTTGTTATTTTGACAGACCTTGCGGTTCTTTCTTATCCAAGCAGAAAGCAATTGGATCTATGTTCTGTAGAGATAAGCAGTTATTACAAGCAGATATTCCATGAACACTCTCTATATTACACACAAAAAAAAAGTTATTTATATACCAATATTTAAGGAAAACTCTGTGAGCAGAATTTATAGAAATATGCCACCTGTCAGACAAGAGTCATTCTGTTTTAAGAACAGAATACCTAGGCATCACTCTATTCTAGTTTAAATATAATATTTATATATCTTTGGATGCTTGGATTTGAACAAAAGTCAGTTATTTTGTTTGTTTTTTTTAAAACAAAAGGAAAAAAGATACACACAAAACTTCTAAAATAGGTTGGGTTTTTTTCCTTTTCTGATGATGCACGACTGATATAGCATAGAGCTGAAGTCACAAACATCATGTGTTGCAATGCTTCTTGTGGAAGGAGTACCAAGTCAGGATGTGCATAAAGGAGCTAAGAAATGGATGCCATGTCATCCACTTTTGTTGAGACTAGCACATCCATGTCAAGTGTATTTGAGTTACTGAATCTCTTTTTTCGAAGCATGTACTTTTTTTCAAACATGCCCTTCCTGTCTCTAAAAACCTAATTTAAAATTGTCTTAAGCAGTTAATTCATTCCTCAGTATATTTATACATTTATTACACAATTATCTGAGTTTCCTACAGCATTAACTTTAACAACTTATAAATCACTTCTCAGGAGATCATTTAAAAATTTAATGAAGATGATTGCTGCATGTAAAGGGTATTTATGATATGGAAATTCAGCTATGAAACTTACCTGTCTTCCGTTTTAATTTTTGTTTTCATTGAAAATTGACCCTTATATTCACAGAAAAACAAGCTTTTTAGAGTTGTGATATAAGGAAAAGAAAAAATTTAGAAACCAAATTTAAAAAAAAAAAACTATTTCATCATGCATATGCATTCCATTGGAGAAAAAAAATCTATAGATAGTTTAAACACGTTTTATGGATGTAAATTCTCATGTGTGAAAGCTATAGCATGCAAGAATTTATATTCAGATACACAATACAATGAAATCATGTCATGATAAAGCATAGAATAAAAAAAATATTAAGTCCATTTTCTTGGGGGTCCTCAGGCAGACCCTTAGGCCCAGTTACAAGTTTTCTGCTTAGAGAGGGGAAGGGATTTCTTGCTCAGCCAGTGTGACTGTTGTGGTTTACAATGCCCCAGAGGGAGCTTATGGAGAAAGGTAGCAGGCAGTCATTAGAAAGAGTAATGGACCTAACACAGGCTTGACTGATGGGGAAGGTGCCTTTACCATAGACTTTCCCTAGCTCTTCCAAACAGCTTTGTTTTGCCCTCCATTCAGGTCAGCTATTAAGTCACAGGCTGTGACACCAAATCTGTAAGGATCTGCAGGTCCCCAGAGGACAGTATTTTTCACAGATAATGTTAGCATATTGAAGGTCATTACATGCATCTGAAACCGAGATGACTCATGTAGACTATTTAACAAAACTTCTGGTCTTCTCGCTGTCATCCCTTTCCAGTTCTGTTACGTTTCAAAAGGAAAAATTAAAGCAAAACTCCATAATGTCCTCTCATATTCTTTCAAAATACTGAAAATCTTTATCATCTAGGAATTTGAAAAGTAGTTACATATCTATTTACTATACTAACACTCTTAAGTAGGCCACAGAGACCACTCTTTTGTGGAGAGGTTACAGCTAACAAACTGAAGCACCAACTGCTAGTTTTCCACAAAAAACAGCTGTTCCCCCACTGTTCTGCGGATTTCAGAGTCCCTTGATCTCACTTATAAACTTGCAACTGCTGCTATGCTATAATTTCTCATACATCTGCGAAAACACCAGCAGTATATGTGCAAGAGGGCAATATGCTTTGAAAAGATTCCCAGTGGATCCATCACTCTAACTTAGTAGCATTCTAACCTCGCAAAAGGACATGAAAAAGTAATGTGGAATGGCTGCACCTTCATTTTGTAACCTGAGAGTTTGTGTAATATTTTAACAGCAGGTTGCTGGAACTATTTGCTTACTTGCAGAAGGACAGACAGTTAACTATCACTTTTTCCTCCTCATCTATTTCCTCCTCATTTCAGCTGATTTCTCTTAGTCATCAAAAATTTACATTACAGTGATTAGATCCTCTAGCCTTTACTCAGTTAACATTCACATTCGTTTTGACATGGTCATTTAACAGTCATGTACTGAAATTCAGTGTAAGATAAATAAATGCATCAAGCGTAAATGTTTTAGATTCATCTTTCCCAAACTTAACAAAATAATTCTACTCACAATTGGTTTCAATGGGACTATATATGGAATGCTGTACATTGGCAGCAGATGCATTTTCAGTGTATGTAAAATCTACATCGCTCTTCATTAAGCTGTTATTATGTACCATCATATCTCTAGCAGGTTATTTAATGGATGCAGACTACTTTGTGTGATATCTGTTGCTGTCTATCAAAGATAATCTGCAATATGTATTTCCCTCAGGTTATCTGAGAATGTTTGGGTTGCTCTTCTTATTTTTAATCTCTGCACTTCAGAATTGCAATTGTGGTGAGAAATCTCTGAAGTGCATCTAAATGCTAGTGCCCTTTAGTGCATAGGCTGATCACTGCAAGCCTTGAAATTTGTGTCATTCCTCTCTTACTAAAAAATCTGTTCACTCATTTGGCAGTATCTTGACTTTGCTTCAGAAGAAGCTAACTAATCTACTAGTTTTACATAAATTCTTCTGTTTTTTGAGATCTTAGATAATCTTACTGTTGAAAAGTAAACTCATGTGATTACCTAGTAACTGCTCTTTTTCTAACCCTCTTTAGAATTTCGTGTCACAAAGTAGTCTGCAGTCTCTAACAATGCTCCACAACTAGCTAGCGATTTGGAAGAAAATGAAAGACAAAAAAAGAAGGTAAACTACACTTTTTTAAAAATCTCCTTCCTATGTAGGAAAGTTTAGAAATTTGAGGACTGATTTAATTTCATTCTTGCATTTTTTTACGGTCTATTACTAAGTGAAGTGGGAAAAGAAAAAACAGACCTAATTGATAGAATTAAAAGTTTATGTATCTCATAATCTCTATCACATGTAGCAAGCTAAAAACTGTTGATTTGAAGCACAGAAGAAAGATCACTTGTTTGGTTTTATGTCATGATGTTTATGTCACTGCACCCTGCATAGAGAAAACTTCGATAAGTCACATCTCTCCCAGAACTCCTGATATGACCAAGTATGAACTATTATATTCACGTGTCCTGGGTTCAGCAGTAGCAGTCATTTTTCTCCTTCTCAGTAGCTGGCGCAGTGCTGTGTTTTGACTTTCGGCTTGGGAACAGAGCTGATAACAATGGTGTTTTGGTTTGGCCAAGGACTTTATGAGCCTCATGCTCTGCCAGGGAGGAGGGGAAGCTGGGAGGAAGCAGAGACAGGACACCTGACCCAAGCTAGCCAAAGAGGTATTCCATACCACAGCACGTCATGCCCAGGATGTAACTGGGAGTTACCCAGAAGGGCTAGGACTGCAGGGTTGGAGGAGGTATTGGTCCGTGCTTGGTTGGCTGGCGGGAGCGAGTTATTGGTCGGCTGGTGGTGAGGTGATGTATTCTCTTCCCTTGTTATTTCCTTTATCGTTATTATTGGTGGTAGCAGTAGTGGTTTGTGTTATACCTGAGTTACTAAACTGTTCTTATCTCAACCTGTGGGAGTTGCATTCTTTTTGATTCTCCTCTCCGTCCCTCCGGGAGTAAGGGGAGGGAAAGAAAGGGGGGAGTGAGTGAACAAGCCCTCTGCCTGGTTTTAAACCATGACAGCATGATAAATAATTCTTCCATTACTGGTGCAATGACTACCCTCTGTCTAAAAGAATGATATTTTAGTATCTTTGGCACAAACTCTGTGGTGCTTCATCAAGGAAAACTAACTTATAATTAGTGTTTGACCTAAGAACCAGCCAAAACAAATTTATCATCTGAAAGTATGAATGTAAAAGCTGTGCTAATAGCAGAAACATCTTTAGTTACTAATCTTGTTTCTGAGGTGGATGAATTGAAACTTTTAATTCAACAACCTGTAATTCATGAAAATGAAACACACCAAATTATACCAGTTAGATTTGAAAAGGTTTGTAAGAAAGAGTTCCCTGTGTTGCATAGAAATTATTCTCCTGAGTCAAGAAACTTGGTATTTTACATGTTTGAGTGAAAGTATGCGTTCTTCTAGATTAGACATAAAATGGAAATCTTGTTGCTAGATTTCTTTCTGAAAACAGCCAGAACATTAGTCTCTAACTTGTGTAGTCACTGTGCCACTGTAATTGAAGATAAGAAGTCAACAACAAAAGCTTTCTGCAATCAGATGCCCTTTGAGCTTCCATCTCTATCTTTTCCATCACCTGCTTCTGGATTCTTGCTTCTGCTTCCCAGCTGACGTAGTGAAACAACTGTCCAAAGTAAGACAGAAAGAGGCGTGACAAGACTCTTTTCCATGTAGTGACTTTACCTGTATAATCAAATTGAGCCAGAAGTTAGTGGGTTCAGAAAATTGAAGTACTATGCTGTACCACTTTGAATAAGGAACCCATTATTTGAATTTACAACACAAAAAGCCTGTATTATACAGGATGACTGGAAACTCCTATGAAAAGACAATCCAGAGAAGAGTTGTAAGGGATGTCTTAGTTGGAGAAATTGGAAATCCTATAGCGAAAGGGTAAATTTCACAATCAAGCTTTTCTTACAGTTTTTCAGCCCTAAACTAGCTAGACAAGGAAATAAACAATATTGAAAGGAAAAATTGTTTTCCAAATCCTATCACTGTGTTGATTTTTCTGAGTCACTACTAAAACCATATTTAACTGTTGTGGTTTAAGCCCAGGCAGCAGCCCAGAACCACGCAGCCGCTCACTCTCTCTGCTCACTCTCCCCCCTATTCCTCCCCCTGCTCCCAGAGGGATGGGGAGGAGAATTGAAAGAATGTAACTCCCATGGGTTGAGATAAGAAAAGTCCAGAAACTAAGGTATAACACAAACCACTGCTGCTACCATCAATGGTAATAATAATGATAAGGGAAATAACAAGGGAAGAGAATACAACCAGTCACCATCCACCGACAGATACCCTGCCTGACCCGAGCAGCAAACCAGCCCTTTTGCATAACTCCCCCCCCAGTTTATATACTGGGCATGACATGCTGTGTTATGGAATACCTCTTTGGCTAGTCTGGGTCAGGTGTCCTGTCTCGGCTTCCTCTCCTCCCTGGCAGAGCATGAGGCTCACAAAGTCCTGGGTCAGGCATTACTTAGCAACAACTACAAACATCGGTGTTATCAGCGCTGTTCCCAGGCTAAAGGCAAAGCCACAGCACTGCACCAGCTACTAAGAAGGAGAAAAATGACTGCTACTGCTGAACCAAGGACATAAACCTACACAATAAAAATGATATCATGAAAACCATTAACAATTTTATCACCTATTCCTTGCCAAAATAAACCTGAGGTTGTTTCCTAAACTGTATATGAACACCCAATAACCATTAAATTACAAGTTTAATTTATATCAAATTTTAGTTACTCTATTTCACATAATGCCAAAAATATGCTTATAAAAATATTTTCCAAGTTCTAAAATCAATTCCTTTGTAGATTTGCATACAAGCATTAAAATGCCTGTAGCAGTGGACTTAATATGAAATTTGGGAAGAACATCTCAAATGCATTGTACTTCTGTAATGATCCCTAACAACTTTATAAATTACAAAGTTTATTAAAGGATATATATGGGTCTACCTGACAGGTCATCTTATTATAATGATCTTAAAGTCACACTGTGATCTCTCTGCACAGTTATCAACTTATGATAAATTTCTCTTTGACTTTCCTCTATTCCTTTCTAGTTATCTTCCTCCTTATTAAAGTACTGCCTCATGTTTCTTATGCATTTAGGGAGTTAATTTTTACAGTTTCCAATTATTTTCCAGCAAAGTGCTGTACTTGAAGTAATGTGCATAATCACAACGCTCATTTATTTTAAAGGATATTACTAGTACAACTGAACTTTTGAACTCAGATGTTGATTATCTGGCAATTTTTTACAGAGGTTATTTGCAACCAGGAGCATTTGAATAGTAAAGAATTGCTGTAATACTCTGACTAATGAGTTTTAAGTTTAAAAATTTGTATGAAAAAATAAGATATCAGATCCATATCTTAAGAAGCAATGTGCTATCTGCCATTTTCTTCCTTTTCTATTCTACCAATACTTTTCAGTTCTTTTCATAATACTTTTCTGACAGACAGCTTGCTTCTCATTTCTATGCTTGCCCACTCAGAATGACACTTTTTGGTAAACTGGCAATTTAAACTCCATTATTATTATGCATTAAACTCCTGCAGAATGCCAGTCAGGCATTATGATTTCTTTTTTTCCCCATCCACCTGTGCTGAACTACAAGTACATATGAAGTAATTGACCTTGTTGTTTACTGAATTGTACAATGCTTTTCTTCCTACTGTTTTGTGCCACTCGCTTGACTTCATGCATCTTCACAAGTCATGACCTTTATGGTGGAAACTAGTCTCCAACATAGACAAAAACAGCCTTTACAAAAGTAAAACATTAACCCTGATCAGCACAAAATTTAGGCAACAGAGAGGTCAAGCAAACCTGCAGTACTAAGATTAGAGATTCTAGATGAGACCTTTCCAACAAGAGGGAAGAAAATAAGAATTGCTTTTATGAAAATAAACTCTTGAAAATCTCTAGTGGATAAGTTAATCCTTCCTATTCTACCAGAAATGCAAGATTTTTTTTCTTTTGCATGTGGGAAAACTAGGCTTATTGAATGTACTGCTCAGAAAATTAAACAAAAAATAGTAATAATAATGGTAGCAATAATAATAATAGTAATAATAAAGCTGTAGAAGCAGTCATATTGGCTAAATTCTATAGAATTACCACAGGATTTAAACTAGCCATAGAGAACTGTTAATACCTTTCCATAGTAGAGATTATGAAAAATATAAATCACAGTTTATTAAATAAAGCCAATCATCAACATGTGCATTTTATTTCACTTCTAACAGAGGCAACAATTCTAGGAGCTGCAAAGAAAGCATGTATCTGTTCCCCTTTAATTTCCTGACTGCTATAATTTGACACCAGGTATCAGCAAACAACCTTTCTAAAGATACAAGTGCAATTTTCAAAAAATATTTGAGAAAAACTTTTTATTGGGTGTATCTCTACAGCAGAGCAGCTGTGGGAGAGGAGTGAGAAAAATGTGAACACCAATGTGAGAGAAGAAGCAGGAGTGGGAGGAGATGCTCAAGGCACAGGAGCAAATTCCCCTGCAGCCCACCATGCCAGAGCAGTTGGATGACACCAAACTTGGAGAAGTGGCTGATAGACCAGGAGGTTGTGCTGCCATCCAGGGGGACCTTAACTGTCTGGAGAAATGGCTGACAGGAGCCTCATGAAGTTGAACAAAGGGAGGCACTAAGTTCTGTACTTGGAGAAGAGCAACCCCATGCACCACTATATGCTGGGGGCTGACTGGCTGGAAAGGATTTTGACAGAAAGGGACCTGGGGGTATTGTTGGGTACCAAGTTGAACACCAGCCAGTAATGTGCCCTCATGTCAGAGAAGGCTAATGGTATTCCTGGCTGCATGAGGCAAAGTTAAGGGTTAAGCAGGTTAAGGGAAGTTATCCTTCCTTAAGGTGAGGCCATACCTGGAGTATTGTGTCTAGTTTTGAAATAACTGGAATTTAGGATAGGGTAGGATAAGGTAGGGTAGGAGAGGGTAGGATAGGGTAGGGTAGGGTAGGGCAGGATAGGATAGGGTAGAATAGGACAGAAAGAATAAATTTGATTCTATTCAATTTGATTCTATTAGGATATGTACTAATCTAGATGAAAGCCTGTAAAAATGCAATAGGTCCCTATATTTCTTATGCTAAGAAATGTCTTCAACTAAAAGAAGACCACTTTTGAATAGTTCCTTAGTATTATTAACACAGGTTTGATCATCATACACCAGACTGACAAAGAGTTAATAAAGCATTTTATTTGATATCATAGAATTAAAAAAAAAAAAAACAAAACCATGAACTAAGAAACTAAGTGTTCCCTCATGTTTTATTTCTTGAAGTGACCCAATATAAACTTAAGCTTAACTTTGCTTTGGCTTGCTAATACATGCTATTCATTTTCAAGAAATGAAGGAATGTGGTCTCAAAACCAAAGCAGGAAGCCTAGAAAAGGCTGATGATGATGGTTCTGAGTAACCGCCAAATCCTTATGCTGTTATCTTCTTAATTGAATACAAGTAGGATTGCTTACCTCAAAGAATGTTTCATATGCCTAGCTTAAAAAATGTTAATAAAGTGCTTAGAGACTCAGAAAAGTTCTATTTAAATGCCAAATATTGATATAAATAGCATCCTTCATTTTATGCAGAACATTCTTTTCAAAAACTCGTTTCTCGGTAGTACACTGACATATCCAATTTCTAGACTAATGCTATATGGAGTTTGTAAGTGTTCCAAAGAAAAAAAAAACCACAACAAATTATTAGTTTTATATCAAAATATATCACACATTTTTACAATAATTTTGTCAGGACTCAAAGCGTTAGAAACATAACACAGCTGACCATCTCCCTTTTATCATTTACCGCATGGCAGATTTAGCTACTCTGAATAAACAAATCTGATGTTCCCAAAGAATGCAGACATGAAAATAAATGAGGCTGAAGCGAGCTGCTGCACAGAATAATAATGTGGCTTTAGAATGATCCTAATCTTTAAAACCAATGTATTAATTGAACAAAAAGTAATGGCATCTCAGCAAAAGCTGCACTCATTTAAAATGACAGCACGGAAACTGCATGGTAATAATAGTCGCAAGATATTCATTGTGTTTATGTATGTGAAGTACATGGCTTCACAGAACCAAGTGCTTCTTAATACCCTCTATATAGCATTTCTCTTGCAAGGTTTTAAAAACTAATAAATCCTTATGCTTTAAACATGTCAATAGGAAAAGTATCAAAAATGCTGTTCAGATTCCCAGGTTATCTGTTTTACTAGGACCTGAAAGCTTCAGCAGCATTTTAGTCTGGGTTCCTGAATGGTGTTCTAGTAAAAGAAAGTCCTGTGGAAAGGATAATAACATTTTACAATTAATTATCTTGGAGAAAAATTTTGTTTCAGCCTTGGCTGCTCTTCCTGAAAAGTTTACAAAATCCCTTTAGACAATCCTGTCTCCAGAAAGAATTCAGTAAGATCTGTTTTCAGAATGCTTTCCAATTAACTTCCTAGGAATTATTCTGTTGTAGAAACATGTTATCTTTTCTTTGTGTCAGTGTAGATGTCTATGTTTGTACTTGAGTTTTTATCATGCATGCATAAGAGTATTCATACTGGAAGCCTTTAGACAACAGCATGAGAACCTCACTCTAGCATGGAACTAAAGTAGGGTCCATTAGACCTCTCTTAAGTTCCTTTGCACCCACATCATGGAAGTCAGGTTTAAAAATCATGGAAGTCAGGTTTAAAAATGTGTATATGCATGTGCCAGGGTTCACAGAGAGCGGGGAGCAGGAGACCCAGAAATGTAGGCACATCTCATTTACAATAGGAGTAATTGGTTTTGAATATATATATATATATATATATATATATATATATATATATCCCCTTCCAGCACTTACTAAGCCCAAATGTTAACAGTCCACGTGAAGTTAAGATTAAAACCCTAAGTCTGCTTGAGGAAGTAAGGACATTATAAATGATAACTATTAATGGGTGATTATGTTCATTCTCAGAACATATCATTGTACTTGCCAGGAATCCTTCCTGAAGACACAGAATTAATGGAATGAGAAAAACAAACACTAAACTGTGGGTAAATAAAGCAGATTCCCACATATAAGAATATCTAACTGTGAATGCAGTGGAGTTAGACAACAGTCTCTAGGATAATAAAAGAAGTACTTTATAGGGTAATCATGATTTCCAAACAGAACCTTTGGCTTTTTTCTTCCCTGAAAACCCTTCTTGGTCATACTCATTTTGGAATTCTAAGGAGGATTTAATGACAAGGAGTATCTTCCAACAGAGTATACTTCTGCAAAATATGTTTCATCTGCTTGCAAAAAAGGCATGGATTCTGCTAATAAGAAGTAAGGGAACACTTTTTCAGCACTTCCAAACACCCTTCAATAGCTTTGCAATTGAACAATGAAGTTCACAGCTGTTTCCTAAAAGAAAAAGACATAAGGCAGAGTAACTGCTGAATTACTCCTGAAAGACAGTTCATTCTGTCTGCTCAGAGAGGAGGAATACAAAGACTTGAAACACAAGTTGAAGTACTACTGTAAGAAATATTACCTCTATAAATCACCTTGCTACTCACAGATGAACTGAAACCTTTCTCCTATTCATCTCTACACTTTCGAAGCATGAAATATGGCACCCGAAATTTTTAACAAGTTTGAAGCAGAGGGTGCTTTTTTCCCAGCACAAATATATCACCCTTCATTAGTAAATATTATCTAGTGTTCTCAGACTCCTGCATTATCCAATGTACTAGCCAGCATGACTTCTGTTGAGTCAGCCTGGATGCTACCTCTGTTGCATTTGCCTGCAAACATACATTTTTCATCAGTGTGAACTATAAACATTTTTCTGCAGAAAAGACAAGCTTCTGGGTACTCAAGTTTCTCTTCAGTCATAACCCTACAGCCCCATAATACACTGTTGGCATTTTAATAAAAAGGTTGCAAGCTTCCTGTGGAGTTTGCAAGGCCTCAGAACTGGGGTTTGACAGGCTTGTTCTGTCAAGTTTTAGTGAACTGCCTGATTTAGCAGTAAATGCCATTTGTTTTTTCATAATTGGGCAGGTGACTGTGGTTAATTTGTTTTATGTTTTTTATCTTAGTAAGGCAGTACCGGAATAGGATTACGACTAACATAATGATGCTGTATTGAGAAATAGGCCTGGTATCACAGCTGAGACCTTGGTAAGTGGAGACACAGCATATGGCGCAGAGGTGCATAAGCATAGTAACATGGGATAATAAGAGATGAAGCACTGGAGACATCATGTCTGTAAACATTTCACCCATGGTCAGTTAATGATATGCAAACCTTAAGCTTGACAAAACTGATGTGAGGAATAATAACAATAATGAAATAGATACTGACATATGTAGAAGGCGCTATACGTGGTAAGTTCAGATGTAAAGTGGAGCTGGAGTCCAGTGACAAAAGGAGCAAAGATATAAAAGTATGCTAGAAAATGAGTGAGAAAGAAAACATCATTATGAAGTAAGTAAAGACTTCCAAGTGCTGACAAGTCACCATAACACCGCTGCCCATAGTCACTGAAATCAGACTATTAACCTTGGTACTCAAAAGAACAGGGGATAGGTGAATTACTGGAAAAGGGATAGAAACTGAATATGTGTATAACAATTACTATTATTAAGAGGTTTTCTCTATACAAGCCTATTCTTTCTTTTTCTAATAATCAGATATGGACTTATAATTCTTGGATTAGGCTATAAATACCTGAATTCTACTAACACTCTATTCTTGACTTTCACATAAGATGGGCTTTCTCTTTGCCTATAAATATAACACAGTCATGATATACTTTCTGCTTACAGAATCTTCCCCCTTAGTGCCAATCTCCAAAACAGATGAGCCTTTTAGTTCTGCGTGATGATAGCCTCCTAGGTAAGGATTTATGGAAAAATAGCAATAACAAGTCAGAAGCAAGCAAACAAAAATCTATCCCATCAGTGAGAAACAAAAAGCAGTGGATACATCAAAAAACTAAGAATAAATATTTATATTTAAGCTAAACTCATGTTGGCAGACTATTTCTCTGATAAGATAATTCAAAAAGAAAACACATGTCAAAGTTCTTACGAAAGGTTCAGAGTCCAGCCATAGAAACAAATCTGTGAAAACTGAGCAGTCCTCTACATGTCATGTCTTGCAGCCATGGGTACTGAGTCTCTCTCAAATGGCATCTGATAGCTAGATTTAAGCAAATAAAGGCTAGCTTTACTGGCCAAAGTGTCACTGTTGTCAGCAAAACAGCTTCCTGGAAGCTACCTTTAGGTGCAACTGCCATGATACAGGATCTTCAAGAGACCTGCATCCTTCTGTAAAACCTGCTGGAAATGGGAAGCATGACTCAAAGAAGAGCAAAACAGCATTTGATACCGATTTAGAGCAAGAGGATTCAGTTAAGCAACTGAATCCTGTCCTGAGTGAGTGCAATGCAGTGTAAGCTAAATAGTTCTCTTGCACCTACTGCTCATATCTAGATATTTAAATATAGGTATCTGATTCTTGAACAGAACTTCACTAAGGAAAAAAAGATTTGTTTCAATTTTTTTTTTTTTTTTTTTGTTATCTAAGCTGGAACTTATGTGTAGATTCATGAATTTATCTTTTGATACCTACCCAAACCTATGCTCTTACATAGCATAGAAATTCACATTAAAAAGATTGACATGAAGAAACATTAAAATATGCATGAAGAAGAACCTCAATGAAATAACCACATTTTAAGAGCATTTCTCCAGGTTGCATTTAAAGCAGTCTAGCACAGGGGATAAAGCAATAGTCCAAACAGGAAAACTGAAGACATTTACAACAGAATCATTAAAATAACTCCCAAAACAAACTTTAGAAAAACAGCCATTTATTGGAGTAAAACATCCCTTTATATGAAAATCTTCTGCTGTACAAATCTTTGCTATAAAATCATCCACTGGAGAAAAACCTGTGCTGTAGAAATCAGGATAGGGATGAGTAATAATTATATGGAATGTGTTAGCAGATTTTGGAAAACATTTTCATGTTTTTTAAAGCTTCTACAGTCAGTTCAGCACAGTTTCAAATAGATAAAATATGTTTTATGATCACCAGTGTTCTTCTGAAGCAGCATTTTCCTGGCTCAAACAGGAGGATCAGAGCAATTCTAGTTGTGAGACTCAATGATTTATTTGCCCTATGCAATGATGCATTCCTCCATCTACTTATTTAGTTACAAAATCCTAATAGAGCTATTGTGAGTTACATCAGAGTGATTCGTGTCAGCAACTCAGGGGTCCTAGTGATCATTGCACTTTTTGTGGAGATGAAATCCCTTGTGATCATTGTGCTATGTGCAAAGGGTATGATAAGTATCCCTGTCAATACCATACTGAGGAGGGAAAAGAAACAAGGGAATAATTTCCCTGGGTCAACCGCAATATTGTGCAAAGAAATGTTTTGTTCATTGTTTAAATTGCATGAATGTTCTTAGAAAAGGGAGGAGGGGGGGGGAGGTAACTTAGAGATATGTCCTGTTACAGAACGTTGTGAAATCTGTGTGCTGAACAAATAAACACATAAGGAGTGGAATTTATGGGGGCTAAGATGGCAGTCAGACTTGTGATAGACATAATATTTCTTCAGCCGGAGACAAGACCCCAACAACAGGTGGAGAAGCCTGGGAAAAGACAACAGGATTGGCTGAAACCCAAGAAGCCCAGGAAACCAAAAAGTATAAGAGACTATCCCCAGAAGTTCCCGGTGTGCATCTCGGGCGGATCAGAGACTCCCCAGCGCACCCAGCGCTGCTTGCTTATTGTCTCTTGATATGAATTATAATAAAAATCAATTAAAACAGATTAGCTAGATTTTTATAACACTATTGAAATATTGTAGAACCTACATTATAGGGCATAATAAATACAATTATGATGCTTTTCCTGGTGCTACAGAAATTAGTACATTTCCAGAAGGACATTTTGAATTATTCATTCTCCCAAAAGACTAGTTGAAAACAAGTTAGAAGCCTTTAAGAAAAAGGTTTCAGCTTTATCTTATGAATTCTGAAGGCTAACTCAAGTACAAAGGTTAAAAAAAAAAAAAGGGAAAACTATACATGAAAAAGGAGAAATGAAGAGCAGCATGCTTCAAGCAAAACACATAAGCAGCATATGAATGCTATAGTCCCATCTGATTCAGCATGTTGGTGTGAATCATAATTTTTTTTTATGTTTTTCTTTCTCTTTAAGAAGAATGTGATGGTACACAATAAAATGTGCTGAATTTGTGTTTATGATCTGGTTCTTAACTCCAGAAGCACTAACTGTTGATGACAGACTTGCCTAGAGAGCAACCAGTGTTTAGCATGCTGTTTTCTTAGGATTTTGCTTTATATGTGTATATGAAAGGTGTAGGTTTTCGACATACTGTAAAGAGCTCAAATCTGTATTTATATTGGATATGTTTGGAAAAGTATCACAGAAATGTAATATAAAGAAGAACAACATGATTGTCTAACACAGATTTGCACATATTGCCTGGAGAGAGTAACACCTAATACTCACATGCCCGTAATCAGCTCAAAACAAAAGCTTACAAAGGTAGTAATGACCTTGACCTTTCTGTGGTGATTACCAAATAGAAACCAGTCCTTGGATGCCCCCCTCCTGCCTTTCAAATGGTAATGCATCCTTGCTCTCTAGACATCTCTCTATCCCATCCCATATACTCTCAGTTTTGATTCCTGACAGGAAAGTAGCCTGGGCTCCAGGTCAAGCATTAATAATTCAGCAAAATATTAAAAAAAAAAAAAAAAATCTACTGAAGAAAAATACACAACATGCAAGACAATATCATGTTGCTGTTTTACATTAAATATCATCAAACCATCCACAGATATAAAAACACAGTCAGACACTTTTGCCCTCACTTTGCCTCGGTTGGATACATCTCAACTTACAATGTAACAGTGACAACAACAGCATCATATAATTTCATATGTTGAAAATATTGAAGTGTTTTAAATGTACCTTTCCCAGAAGCATTATGTTACTAAGAGGTGTGTATTTAATTCAATTGTCTTGCTCTGGTCTGAAATTTTTCAAACACAACTGTCGTGGTTTAAGCCCAGCTAGCAACCCAGAACCACGCAGCCGCTTGCTCACTCCCCCCACACACACCCCTTCCTCCCCCTGCTCCCAGAGGGATGGGGAGGAGAATCGAAAGAATGTAACTCCCATGGGTTGAGATAAGAACAGTCCAGTAACTAAGGTATAACACAAATGCTACTGCTGCCACCAATAACAATAATGATAAGGGAAATAGCAAGGGAAGAGAATACAACTGCTCAGCACCTGCTGACAGATACCCAGCCCAACCCAAGCAGCGATCTAGCCCTTCCGGGTAACTCCCGCCAGTTTATATACTGAGCATGACGTGCTGTGGTATGGAATACCTCTTTGGCTAGCCTGGGTAAGGTGTCCTGTCTCTGCTTCCTCCTGGCTTCCCCTCCTCCCTGGCAGTGCATGAGACTCACAAATTCCTTGGTCAGACCAAACATTACTTAGCAACAACTAAAAACATCAGTATTATCACCGCTGTTCCCAGGCCAAAAGTCAAAAACACAGTGCTGCACCAGCAACTAAGAAGGAGAAAAATGACTGCTACTGCTGAACCCAGGACAGTGACTCTGCTTGAATTCTGCTTTTACTGTGTCACTGGTAGAAGAGATCAAAACAGAAACTATTAAAAGGACTCAGAGTAGGATTCTACACTGGAAAAATAGTGAAGGCATACAGCAGCATCAGATTTCTTGCTTTCAACTGTCAAAATATCTCAGCTAAGGAAAAAAAAATTAACACAAATTGATGTTAGTCCTGTCATTCTTCATTAGGCAAATAAAACAGCAGACAGCAATACTCTTGTATTAAAAACGTAGAAATCCAGAATTTATTCCAAACTCCTAACTGTGTTAAACCAGCAAAGTCCTATACTAGGCTCATAATCATAATTAAGTTATAATTAATATGCTTTACATCACTGAAGAGTTACACCCAGTTCCTTAACATTCTAATTTCCAATGGAAGATACTATTTTATTCTAAGTATTGATACCACATACAGTTTCTTTACTAAGGAAAAGGTAAGCAAACAGGGAAAGCCTATTCTCTCTCCAAAACCATAGCAATTCTGACTAGAACAGTCAGATTACCTTAGCTGCTAGAACAGATCTCTAGCAGTGAGATAAGACATGACTGTTCAAGTATCTTTAGTTGATTGTCAAGCTTCTAATTACCTCCATTAGTCTGAAGATAAAAAAAACTAAAAAGATTTTCTACCTCCAAGATTGTTTGCTATGCTCAAAAATTGATGTTCGTTCCCCTTTAATCAAGACAATGTTGACATCATTGCATTAAAAAAAATGTTTGAGATAAAATATAATTTGGATATGTCTACTTGCCTCATTTACATGTTTCTATTTAAAGATAAATATTTCTATGTACTCAAAATGTTCTGTTCCAGATTTACAGCAATCTGTATCACAAAGTACAATTTAGGAAAGCTGCAGTTTTATCAATTTCTTTTCACATTTTTTCAGTGAATTTTCTCACCAGATGAGCTCTCATTTTATTTATAGAGGCTTCTTCTTATTAGGTAAGCATTTTAGATAGAATATTAATTTAAATGAATTTTAAATTTAGCTGGATATTCATTTCAGTGGATAGAATATCCATTTAAAAATGAAAACCTCAAGATATTTGAAATAATATTTTGTTACCAGTAAATATTAATTTAATAATAATTATTTTATTATTGTTTAGTTGGTTTTAATTGATTATATGTAGTAGTTGAAAGTCTGGAAATAATTAATCTAATTACAGTTCCAGTACTTTCCTCCGTGTGTCAGCACATTTAGACATTATCAGATACCATGAATCAGATTTTGCTTTTTGGTATCTTATCTTGGCCCTAAATGTGAATAGTCTGTTTTATTACTGATCATAAGTTTATGAAAAATTTCAGCATTTCAAAGCTTTCAATATCTTCTGTGAAATACACATGAAAAAAAAACATTTTTGAAATGGATGAAATCAAAGCAATAATTTCCAATGAAAATTCAACTAAAGTGTCATATTTTACATTGCTGATGGCATAATAAAATAGTGTAAAAATAAATAAAAATATGTTATAAACTCTTTTAACAATTTTATTTCTGGCCTTTATCCTATATCCATAAATATATATAATAATATTTTATTTTATTAGTGACCTCACCAAAATCAATTTTATTTCTGGCCAAAAAACTGACTGTGGCAAAACTTTTCTGATCAGCTCTAATCCAGTAAGTGTGTCCCTGAAAGTAAACTAACATGCACTAGATAGATGGTCTGTATTTGAAATGACTGATTTTCCATTTCACTTCAATTTCGGTTCAAGGCTTTCTGGCAAAATAAAGCAAATAGGCTCAAAGTGTGAAAGCATACAGAAGCAGAGGTTAAATTTGATACTGGCTTGCAGAAAGTAGACCCACATCTCCTTTCTGCCAGCTGAATTCTGCCAGCTGAATTCTGCCAGCTGAATTCTGCCAACCGAATTCTTCCAGACTCCAGATACAAGCTACCACTACCTTGGCCCTATGTGTTGCAGTTCAGAAAACTGGTGGGTGGTGGCTAAAAAGATGTTATTGTTTCCTGAAACAATAATATTAATTAGTGTGATGAGAAAATTGTATATGACTTTATTTCTAAGCTCACCAGCTTTTTACTTATCCATATTTGTCAGCCAAGTTCAGGAACTTACTTATAAAAGAGGCATTAATAAAATGATGCACTTCAGAAGTAGTTTTGTTACTTCAGTCAATAAAATGGCATTAACCTACTTTATAAAACAAAACTTATACAAAAGAGTCAATCAAACTGACCTAGGGGGTTATTTGAGTAAAAGTGTATTTTATTATGAATATTTCATAATGTGATACATAAATCATTGTAGAAAATCCTGTACTACAAGTTAACTCAGGGGATGTTGGAAAGGTTAAAGCATAGATAAGTAATAAATGAAGGAAGGAAAAAAAAAAAAGTCTTGGTAAGATAAGGTATTGTGTCATGACAGATTTTTCATAGAAATAGATTTATTAATAATGCCAAGCAAAATTTTGCTTAGGACCTTATTCATTAAAGGGGAAAAATGGACTCACGCTGTCATTACCCGCTGTTTCTACAGTTTACGTTATGAGAGATTTTTCTTAGTCCAAAGTTTTGCTACGTGTCTACAAATGAAAATAACCTATATTTATTTCTCCTCTTTCTTCTGATGTTCCACCCCCTTGGCTTTCCAACCCCATCAGAAAAAAAAAAAAAAAGATCAAGATTTCAGTAGTGTTTTGAAAAGAAAGACTCATTCTGCACTGTTCATATTTTCCAGGTTCATGTTATTGAGCAAAGTTGGGGCTTTTCTAATAAATTAGAGCTCATAAGAGGAATGAATATTTGTCCAAGATGGTATCACGTTAAAGTTGAGGGAAGGAAATTTTTACGATTTTGAAAAGTTCAGAATAATACAATATGTTTTGCTGTAAAAAAGAACTATGGATAATGTTTGCAAAAATATTCTCAAAAAGCATCTCAAATAGATGTGTTAAATTATTTTTTTACACTGCATTTCTTGAACTAAGAAGCATTTTAAAATCATTCAATATCAGTGATTTACACCGCTGAAGCTTAACAAGCTTATTTAAATATGATTATAGATTCCAATGTATCACTGGACATTAGAAAAAACATAAAACCACGGAAATGTATGCAACTTGAACTTCACTTACACAGCTATGAGAAAAAAGTGTAATCTTATAGTTATTTTTAAACATTCACATAAAAGAATATTCTAAAATATATTTTATTCTCACTTCTATTGTTATACATATGGAACTGTGAAACTCCCAAATTCAGTGTATGGCCAAATGTTAATATTGCCAAAACACTATTTAAATAAATATAAACTGCTATGAAGAGTATGAATGGCAAAAAAAAAAAAAAATAACCAAGAAGCTACTAATTCAGTCCAGAAACCTCAATAACATGTCTGACCATGATAACTAAAACAGGGTTTGTAATGGTACATATTAGAAAGATTCTCTGAGTAGCTTTGCTGGGGAATTCAGTGTGCATGTATAAATATGGAGCTCAACACAGCAGCGCTTTTCAGATTACACCACACAGTGAGAACTTTCATTCATGTTGGAGACGGAGTATGACTGGATGAGGGCAGCAGCTGTATGCTGTATGGGCCTGAGAGGCTGACAGACAGCCCTCACTCTGTTCTTGACTACTGAACAATATGGTAAAGAATAGAGAAACAGAGGTGAAATACTTGAATTATTGACAGCAGATTAACCAGAATCTAGCTCTACATAAAACAGCAAAGCAAAAAGAACTATCGAGCCTCTTCTCACAAGGCTGACATGGGATTTAACTGTGTTGAAGTCATTTATTTTACTGGAACTCTTCAGTACTCAGCATGTCAAAGGAATACACAACTTGGAGAAAGAGAAAAGGATGGTTGTAAAAGAACCTTTAACTTACTTTTGCAGGTCAGTTATTATACTTTGTGATGCTTATTTTTAAAAGCAAACAACAATCCCATAGACTACAAAAACAGACGTAGATATAACAGTGCTTTCTGATGCGCAGAATGTGATCCTCTTCAGAACAGCCATAGTAGGGTCACACATTTTCTACAGAAAAAATAAACTTTAACTATTTACTTCTGACCAAACACAAGTGAAAATATTGGATTTACATTAGAGTACTCCCTTAAAAAAAAAAAAAAAAACACAACAAAAAACCTCCTTAGTACCTCTGGTTTCAGCTGAAGATGAACTTACCCATTTTGAAAGAAATCTGAAGTACATGTTAAGCAAAATTTGACCACAATAAAGACAAGATTGGAGATGGACTTCTATTTTCAGAAAAGAAGAAAAGTTTATCGTATTTATTTCAAACACAGTGAGGAAAAAATCCTAGTGATGAAAATGATGGGGAAAAAATTGCTATGTTCAGTAACCATCCTTTCAAGAGATTCATTGATCTGTGCTGCACATCTCTGTATTGCAGAGTTCACTCCCATATCTTTAGGATCAAATAAATTTTACTTGCAGGGTCTGTTTCAGAGTTTAAGATTGATCTTTTAGCCACACTCGTAATTTCCCCCCATTGATATATGACACTTTCCAAGCAGCTGCAATCCATGAAATATGTCACTCAGCTACAGACACACTCCAAGAACTTACTCAGTTATTTTGTTCCCTTGTCTGACTGACCTAAGTTTACCTCACTCCAGCCTCCCACCCGTTTGTTACCATCTCAGAACTGCCCTTTTTTCCCTTTGTTCCTGGCTCACCACAGTCAAAGCCAATTCAAATTCTTTTCTGTACCATTAAAACACTCAGTTGTCCATATCAAGATTTTTTCTGTATTGTAAATACTATGAATTCATACAATTATTTTCCTAGGTAAAAAATAAAAACTGACTCATGACTGAAGCAAACTCTTTCATACTGTAGAATATAAATTAACATAAAGATCTAGTTCAAAGGAAATTTGCTACTCCTCAATCATCCAGCAGCTAACAAAAAAAATAATAATTTTATACTTTCTTGCAGAAATCCCTTTCTTTATCAATAATAAACTATGGTGAGTTGACAAAAAGGTTTAGCAATTTGTTCTGAGGTCTGATTCAAAGAGTTTCCTGTAAATTTCAAAGTTTTATTAACTGGTTTAGGTTCATTTGCATTTTGGGGCTACAAGCCTCCACTCTTTCAGTAAGCTCAGGTCCACAGCATTCAAGCACTATGAGAGATATTCAGATTCAAATGTTTGTGGAGGAAAAGGTTCAAACCTTTTTATTCAAATAGTGTCCTAATGAATATAGTAGTATCTTTTTTCAATTTTTCTACCTCACATAAATCTCCTCTGGCTTAAAAGATATTAATTCTATGTCCTGCTACATAGGCCATGTGCTTCAGGTGGTGAAGAACTTTGTTCCTACTCCTGCTTTGAACAGAGTGCACAAGGATCGTGTGGCTTTCCAGCTGTTAGTGCATGCCCCATATAGCAGGCAAATGTTTACTCTCATCTGGTCCACAAATATCACCTTAGTGATATTTTTGTAGGAAGCAGACATATGAAAGATATAATTCTTCCTCATTTTTTTCTCCAGACAGTTCTAGAGACAGTCTTCTCCTACCTTGAAGAAAAAGATCCAAGTGGTGCTTTATGAAATAGCAAGTATAGTCAGAAAGTGTTCCTTAATTTATTTGAATTTTAGGTTTCATGTGCATATTCCAGAAAGCCATGTTTGCTTCACTATAAATGCATGTAAATTAATGCAAGAAGTTCTCAAAGGTTTAGAAGTTCATTTAAGTATCTGTTCCACAAACATTTACCAGTGGAACGTTTTATGTCCATCTAATGATCTGGGTTATAAAAATGTGTTCATTAGCATTTATCTTAGGCGATCAGAAATATTAAGAAGTTATCTGCTGTTAAAAACTGCAGGTTGAAGCCTTTGCAAATTCAGCCTTTTCCTGTAAGGTGTTTATATTCATCAGTGCAGACATGCTGAACAGTCAGGCCAGCATATACATTTGCTAATCCAGCTTGATAATGCCAGCATTATTTAGGTTACTCAAGTCATTAGGTGCACAGGAACTGCAAACACATGAGGTATTTTCCACCCTGATTAATTTCTTAGTATTTAACCCCTGCACTTTAAGAGATCCTACTTGTTTACTTTTTCAGTTATAAAAAAATACTTCATTTAACATTTCCATACTTAAAATTCAGCATACTGCATGCAATATGAGGCATTCTACTGGTTGTGCATTGTAACTACCTTTTTATAATGCAAATTCTGTCGTTAAGACCTTAGAGCTCTCTTATATCGACAGCTCCTGTCAAGAATATAAACCTGTAACTGTGCTAAAATTATTCAGTACAAATGGTAAAACTCACAAACACATTCTGGGGTATACTTAAAATTTTTCAAACACTTGGAGGGAAACAACTGGGGGGAGAAAAACCCACCAGTTGTCAATAATCACTGATGAAGAAATAAGCAAGCAATCATAAACCACAAAACCAGTAAAAATCAAAAAACCTAAGAAATAAAAGAAGTAGATGAGAACTGATAAGCAGCTTCAGAATGGGACAATTTTCTAAAAGGTGATATGTTACCCCACAGAAGTGCTATATAGCAATTATCACACTCTCACAGAATATGAAGCTTCTGTAAAGCAATTCTCCCCCAAGCCTGTTAGTAAGATGATTTTAAAACTAAGACTTATGAACTCATCCAGCAAAAGTATCAGATAAAGACAAGAGGATGAGTATTCTCCTGGTCAGGAGACAGGTGGCAAACAAATTCTCAGAAAATGGAACAGGTGAAGCATAAAAAAATATAAAATAGCATGTGAACACAAAAATAACATGATCATGGGAAAAAAAAAAAGTGTTCCAAATGCTCCTTAGGATAGTTAGGCAGGGATTATGGCTTGATAGGAATAAATGGTTTATGCCAGCCCTGAAATAATAGATCCAGAGATAAGCAGGTCTTTTGAAAATGCATGAATTTAACTTGCAATGGAAGAAAAGGGGAGAAAACTGACATTGGTAGAGTTGCCGTAAAATGCAAATAATCTGTTGCCTACTTTTTCAACCATTCAGGTAAGACTTAATTAGGAGTCACGTGCCAGGATTACCTTTGTGTTTTATAGACAAAAATCATTGCAGGAGAGGAATTTGTAGGCTCTAGATAATGAAAAACTTCGGTAACCTCACAAAGGGCAAAAGTCAGAGAGCCTGGATCACTGTACTGCCTTGGGGCTGAATATGCACTTTCTGTAGCTGCTTTTCTTCACTCTCCCTCTCCTCTTTGCTTCCTCCAGAAGCAGGAGAGAAGTCAGTCTTCAGCTCTGCTCTATGATGTCCCTTCCCTCAGCAGCCTGCTCATACTGCAGACCCCGAGACCATATCAGCAGTACAATGCACTAGCACCCAAAAACTCAAACACAGTAATAACAAGTATAGAGGTCATTCAGGAGTCTTTATATAATTCTGATATATGTTATTTGGTTTTTTTTATGTATATAGACATCATAATTAAGTTATGGAGACCAGCAACGAGTGGTGTCCCTCTGGGATCATTGTTGGGACCGGTCTTGGTCAACATCTTTGTCGCTGGCATGGACGGTGGGATTGAGTGTGTCCTCAGCAAGTTTGCTGATGACACCAAGCTGTGTGGCTCGGTTGATAGGCTGGCGGGAAGGAATGCCATCCAGAGGGAACTCAGCACGCTTGTGAGGTGGACTGATGCCAGCCTTATGAAGTTTAACCATGCCAAGTGCAAGGTCCTATACCTGGGTAGGAGCAATCTGTCCGGGGTTCAGCAGTAGCAGTCATTTTTCTCCTTCTTGGTAGCTGGTGCAGTGCTGTGTTTTTGACTTTCGGCCTGGGAACAGAGCTGATAACACCGATGTTTTGATATGGCCAAGGACTTTGTGAGGCTCATGCTCTGCCAGGGAGGAGGGGAAGCCAAGAGGAAGCAGAGACAGGACACCTGACCCAAACTGACCAAAGAGGTATTCCATACCACAGCACGTCATGCTCAGGAGGTAACTGGGAGTTAGCCGGAAGGGCTGGGACGGTGGGGTTGGAGGAGGTATGGGTCGGTGCTCAGTCTGGTGGCGGGGGGGGGGGGGGGGGGGGGGGGGGGGGGGGGGGTTATGGGTCAGCTGGTGCTGAGGTGTTGTGTTGTCTTCTCTTATTATTTCGTTTATCACTATTATTATTGGTTGTAGCAGCAGTGATTTGTGTTATACCTTAGTTACTAAACTGCTCTTATCTCAACCCGTGGGAGTTGCATTCTTTTCGATTCTCCTCTCCTTCCCTCCGGGAGTAGGGGGAGGGAAAGAAGGGGAGGAGTGAGTGAACGAGCTGCCTGACTGGGTTTAAACCACGACACAATCGCAGGCACAGCTAAAGGTTGGGCAGAGAAGAGATTCAGAGCAGCCCTGTGGAGAAGGACTTGAGGGTGTTGATTGACAAGAAAATGAACATGAGCTGGCTTCAGTGTGCGCTTGCAGCCCAGAAAGCCAACTGTATCCTGGGCTGCATCAAAAGGAGCGTGACCAGCAGGTCGAAGGAGGTGATCCTGCCCCTCTACTCTGTTCTTGTGAGACCTCACTTGGAGTATTGTGTGCAGTTCTGGTGTCCTCAATGTAAAAAGGACAGAGAACTGTCGGAACAAGCCCAGAGAAGGGCTACGAGGATGATCAGGGGATTGGAGCACCTCCCATGCAAAGATAGGCTTAGAAAGTTGGGGCTGTTCAGCCTGGAGAGGAGAAGGCTGCGTGGAAACCTCATAGCAGCCTTCCAGTATCTGAAGGAGGCCTACAAGGATGCTGGAGAGGGACTCTTCACTAGGGCCTCTAGTAATAGGACAAGGGGTAAAGGGTTAAAACTTAAACAAGGGAAGTTTAGATTGGATATAAGGAAGAAGTTCTTTACTGTAAGGGTGGTGAGGCACCAGAATGGGTTGCCCAGGGAGGCAGTGAATGCTCCATCCCTGGCGGTGCTCAAGGCCAGGTTGGACAGAGCCTCGGGTGGCATGGTTTAGTGTGAGGTGTCCTTGCCCATGGCAGAGGGATTGACACTAGATGATCTTAAGGTCCTTTCCAACCCTAACTATTCTATGATTCTATGATAATGAAAGAAAAAAAGAAAAATACTAAGATAGTACATATAGCAAAGTAGAGGCTGTTAAAATCACTTACTTTATTCACCATTGTTGAAGCAATGACTGTTCTGAGAAATGCCATTTTCTAAGAGGAGGTTTCTCCTCCACTTCCTCTTGACTTAAATGTCTCCACAGATGTTTCCATTCAGCATTTGAAGTTTATACAGAAACAAACACAAATGAAGTTGACATTAGATGTTTACTATGAAAAGCAGTATTCCACAGGTATCAACAGGTTCAAAATAGCAGCTGAAAACCAGAACACACAGACCTTCAAAACGGAAGACTTTTCTGAAAACCCAACCAAAATAATTCTCTTTGCAGAAAGACACATTAGGTTTTCCAGCTGAGATTCATTAATATTTCAGTCAAGTCTTTCATGGCATTTACTGTAGCATGTATAATGCAGCATTTGAAAAGTTGCCTGACTCTCTTAGGATCATAATTATTTCTGTAATTTTGAAACCTGGTAGGGTGTGGGTAACTGCAGTAATTATAGGCCAATTTTCTTAATTAATGCAGTCTGCAGAATACTCACACAAGCAATAGCAAAAATTATTAGAGTTGATTCCTACCAAAATTAATTCATAAAATAGACACTCAAACAATAACAAAACTCTTCCTTGAACTCGTTAATGAAATTTGCAATAAAAGTAATGAAGTGATAGATATAGTATCAGCTAGAGCAAAGGGGCCAAATTCAAAATTTAATAGTGTAATATGCTTTAATGAGGGTAAAACCAGAATAATGCAATGGAAAAGGAAACTTTTTTTCTGGAAACATAATTTCCTAATTAGTTTAAGCTACTATTAATATCAACAATATACATCAACAGAACAGGATTCTGTGACTTCTGGTTTATTTTTGGCAAATAAAATAATAAAATTCCCTGCAACACAAGTGAAACTACCAAAGCATTTCATGTACTCAGGCTTAAGTCCAAACTCAAAAAAAAAAAAAAAAAAAACCAAAAAAAAAACAACACCTATCTTGCAATAATTCCAGAGGAATTTTGATCAGAATTAAAACTAATACACCCTAATGTATTTAAGAACCAACGTGAATGATTATCAAGATTGGCTATGGAGACTTATCTGACGTAGTGTTACTAAAGACAAGTGTTTATTTACAAAAGAGATGAAAAAAAATCAAAGCGATGGTACAGGAAAATATCTAACTAGCAAAACTTCGTAGGGTTTTTTTTGTTGTGGGTTTTTTTTTTTGTTTTTTTGTTTTTTTGTTCTATCAACAGGTGCCTCTCTTTCTTGCTTTAAACTCTTATGGAATCAAAAGCTATAGATTATGAAAATTTATATAAATTGTTATATTGGTAAATAAAAAGATAGCTATTGATGCAATCCGAGAACAAGCCCAAAGACATGGATACACATCAAGAGATGTGGTATTAGCTGGGACAGATTGGTTCTACTTTGTTGCATTTTGCACAATTATGCTGGCATGAAGTGAATTTGAAGTACTAGTAACATACAAATTTATAATCTTACACCAGCAAGCACACTCTATGACTACTCTGCAAGCAAAGCTTAGAGATGTTTAGAGGTAAGAATTTTGTCATTAATTGTAACTTAGGGTCTTAGACAACCAGCTTCTGACATATGCAGACCTCTGCAGTTGCCTGCCTGGTTCAGGGAAAGCTTCCAAGCTGCAGGGGAAGGCAGGGCTTCTGACAAAGCAATCTTCACAACAGCTCTGTTAAACACAAGTGCAATACTGAGATCTCTGAATCAGCTCATTGACCAGCCTAAAGAAAAAAATGATTAATGGCAATATCAAAACAAATAACCAAACATGCACAAAAAATATAAAACACATAAATCTCCTTTTATTCATGAACACACTGAGTGCTAATTCAGCTCTAGAAACATAACCCATAAATGCCATGTGATTTAAAGTCTTCCTGGTTCCTACACGAAATTGCATCCCTCAGTTTGCAAGCTTTATTTGAGGAAAAGTTACTTAATATCTTGCACTTTTAAACTTGATAGAACTCAAGATCTATTTCTATTTAATTATCCTTGGTAAGAGACAAGTTTAAAAAACATGGTAGACAGCTATATCTAGCCACAGTATCATGAAGGATTTCCTGTAAGTGATGTTTAAGCTATTGCAGTTCCACCTAACTCTGGTGAGAACAGCCCCAGTGTTAGCAGGAAGTAACAAGGTAGCATCCCCTAAAGAGTTCTGTTCCCACACTGCATCCACAGAACTATTACAGAGTAATGGTTATAGACACTTGTCTCCTTTTTATCTGAATTCACTTACTATTTATGAGACATTTGTAAAAAAAAAAAAAAAAAAAGAGCAAACTTACTCTGTATTCCCATTCATAGGTAAATGCAATTTTCTACTACCAAAGTGCAAATATGACATTTATTCAGCAGGGAAAATGCTCTTCTTAGCTTTCCAAAGATATCTTTTATATTGATCATTTATTCTTAAAAGTCATGCAGAGTAAAAGGGGAAGAAGGGTTTGGCTTTCTGTTTAAATACAGTACTATTCTCCCTATGTACATTTATTTTTTATTTCTTATGTATTTATATTTAAAAACAAACAAAAACAAAAAAAAAACAGAAACAAAAAAAAAACACACAAAAAAAAACACGAAGGAAGAAAAAATAAAAACAACAAAATACCACCAACAAAAAAAAACACCTTTAATTGCCAGAACATCCTGAACTGTTTGATTCTGCTGGTGAGGAAAGCAAGCTTGTTTTTATTTGTAACACATAGTCCGACCAGCTTTCTCTTCACTAGAACACCACTGCTTTACCTCAATTGTGCTTGGTTTCCGTCTGGAAAAATCCTTCAGTGCAATTTTGCGGAACTAATATGTTTGCCTTGGATTTTCAGATGTGCAAGTTACCCATATGATATTTATTACATGGCTAATAGCATCAAACATTTCATCAGTGGCTGCCAATCATCTCAAAACATCTAATGTCCATACACTGTAGCTGTAGGACACCAGAAGTATGTCTGACACTATCTGGAAATACTTGATGTAGTGGCCATAACCTCTGCTATACAGTCAATGTGTATACAGGGTAGGTCTGATGCTTCAAGAAAGCATCGGACTCCTTTGCACATGACAAACAGCACAGTTAGATTGATCTGGGGGGTTCAATCAACATATGGAACTCTACTCATGCATTAATAGATTTGGGAGGCTTGAGATTAGATATAGCTATGTTGCAATAAGTGCCCATCCATCGTAAATCCTCATTCAATTGTAAAATATAGATTGCTTCAGCACAAATTGTGGGAATTGTATTAATACATTTGAGTTGAGCTAATACGAGGACTTGTAGTACCTTTCCATCATGATCTATAATTATATGCAAGATTGATGGTACGATTTTTTTAGTTTTGTCTGTAAAGGGAGAGAGGAATACGTTTACTTGTATTTCTCAGTCTCATTTAATCTTGAAGGGAGGGAATTAAGCACCAAAATATTTCTTTTCAAATTAAGAATTCAGCAATTTATCTTAAGCAAAATATGGAAGCTGTCTTCTGGTTCTTTGCCAAAGCCTGAAAAAAAAAAACAAAGAAATAAAAACACAAGTTTCAAATTTAAGACAGCTCTCCATGATTAGTATTCATATTCTTGTAACAGTCAGATGATCTAATCAAGATCAAGGCCATTATGCAAACTAAAATTGCACAGTCAAGGAACTAAAAGCAAATCAGTCACAGATCCTCTGCTATTTGCTCCCAGTAGTTTCCTGTACGCTGCCAGCTCTGAGCTGCTAGAAACAAACATTGTGATGCTGCTGTGCTCATTAACTCCAATGGACTATGCAAACAGATTAGTGAGCATATTTAAACAACTCCTTGAAAGTGCATTGATAAATAAAAAAATCCTATGTAGTAGATACTGTCTTTAAAGTTTCCCATGTTTGTAAAATCATCTTGACAGCACATCATGCCCCGTTACACTGGCATGTTAGATAAGGGTGACTGCCAAAATAAGAATGCATGACCAGCCAATTATCCTGGCCTGAGTGCCTTCAGTATGTCTCCAGTACTACAAAATTTGTACTAAATAAAACCAAAATTGACTGTTGCTTATGTGCAACCACAGAGGATCTTACAGTTCACACAGGTTAGAATTGATTTTCAAGAGTACCAATTTTGCATCTAATGCCAAACCTGAGTGTGCATTTCACGTTTTGAATGTACACCAAGCATGGGCTGAAGAAATTAATTTCAATCATGATTTTTATCATTAATAAGAACTTCATAAAATAGTTACCAGATAAAGCTTACCCTAGTCATAGCACAGAAAATTCACGCTGTTTTACAAAGGAGTTTGAATGTGAAAGATTTCAGTGGGGGCGACACGGTGACAAGTGAAGATCTACCAGTGAAGACTGACATAATTCTAGCTCTTTATAGGATGTTTCTGTGACACTTTACAAAAATTTCCTACATTAATTCCTTCCCCAGCTAGTTCTTCTCAGTCTTAAAAATAAGTACTCTCTACTTGTTAGCATTTTGCCTTAACATTCTCAGTCACACTTGACAAGACGGGCCAGCTGCAGGAGATGGTCTCCTTTCCTACCCACAGTGGAAGGTTCATGAACATTCCGTTAACTAGGTTGTTACTATCAAATACTTGCTTACTGTAGCTAGCTACATTAGATAGATAATCTGAAAAAGAGACATATGACAACTCAACCCCATCATCATAATGATGATTTTCCATTTCCAGTTATAAATTTGCCTTTATAACTTTTAGATTCCCCATGTCTCCAATTGCTCCTTTTGAAAAATAGTCAATTCCTTACATAGGAATTCCAATAACATGACAAATTTTGCTTCTTAAATTTAAAGTACATAATGAATAAACATAACACAAAATATATCTACAGAAACCCTGAACTCTGAAAGCTTCTCTTATTGATAATCAAATCATATCATCATTTAAATAGTCTGCAGGCTTAATGAATGCACAGAGTCAAATGTCAATGATATAAATGGAAATTGTATTTATATAAAAAGTAGAATTAGATATCAGCTAAGAAATTATTGAGATGACTCAATGATGAATCACTAGCAACTGTAAGCTACAAGGAAACGAGAGAATGAGCAAATAATCATCTTCAAAGCCGATGACAAAAGAAAAAACATATAGCTTCCCATGTTTTAATGTTTATAATAAATGAAATATAAATATCCATCTTCTTACACTTGACAATATTTTTTTTCTTAGTATTAGAATTACTGCAAATGACATTAACAAAAATTACTATAATGAAGTTCGTTAGAAGTACTTAATTCTTGGAAACTTCATTTACCATGTTCTCAGGTTAATTGCTTCAAATCAGTCTTTTCATTGTCAAAGAGAGATATTCTTAGGTGATATAATACAAGCAACACTATCCACGTGACTGGCACCTTCAGTAGTTCTGGAGCAGTCTGTATCTTAGTAAACATATATCTGCTCTGGAGTTCCAATATATTTTTCTAAAATAAGTTAGTCCTTAGTATGACTGAAAGCCTGCTCATGAAATTTATTTTAGATAAAAATTTGCTGAGCAAAACAGACACCTGAACATACATAAAGAAAAGTTTGTTCTGGGTAGCCTATAGAAAAAATATCACTAAAGTGATAGCACTTAATAACAAGAGCTATTGAGTGAAATAAGCAACACCAGTAGCATTGATAGGCATGCAGAATAGAAAAGCTGTTGCAGAAATCGTAGTACCATGATGACATTTTTCTTACCCTTGCATTTCTGTAATCATGCCTGTTTTCAAACTTTCATTATCATTTGCAACAGTAAACAGGAAGGAGAAAAACAGGAATGTCATTGATGTTCACCTTATCTGCCACCGAAGATTGGGGTTTGAGTTTACAAGAGTATTTACAGAACTAGTCTTCCTAGATAATTTTTTCCACTCAATGAAAAAAACACCCACATAAATAATGACTCAGCATAGTAATTAACTATTTGCTTCAGGTGAAACTCAACCTTTAATGCCTGTTAATTTCAGTGACATTTAAAGTTCAGCACATTTTATCTACACTGCTAAACTGGATTTCCAGGTTAGCCTGCTAACATATTGTATACATCCCATCACAGCCATTCTGTCAGTACAGTGTTCTGAAATATCAGACATAACATTGTCTAGTGTATACCTCCCATTTAATTTTATCGACACAATTTCCAGATCAAGTACATCTGTCTACCTTTCTAACAGAAACATATGTGTATTAAGATACATAATGAATTTTCGCTGTTTTAATGACTTTTAAATGTTAAACATGAAATATTGCCTGAGGTAATTTCTCTAGCATATTTCTGGGACAGTTGCAATTCTCTTCAATATTTGGAAACAAGAATGATCACAAAATTTTCACTTCTTCGGAACAGCTTGCTATGGGAAAACTGCCATGTTCTTCACTGCAATGAAGAATGATCTAGCATTTAAAATTATAGTAACTTGATACTATTAATTAATAACATTAACATCTGTAGTCCTACTACCTATGTTCTATTTCCAGCACATTGTTGGTAACATGCTAGCAAATATTAATATCTAAAAACACAGAGTCAAGGTTTGTATTTCTTAATCAACCTGACAACAGAAAACAAAGATCAATTGTTTTTTTTCTTCATTATTATAGCAGGAGCCAATATCAGTATGAGCATAGCTCCACTTTGAAATCCAGAAAACGATTTTGCAACCATAAGGCCATAACTCTTCATCCATAAGACAATAATTTCTCATCCATAAGACAAATACGTAAGTCAGCTGGTTTATGACAAGCTGGGTTCTTGTAAATTCTCTCTGCCTAAATCCAAGCAGAGCTCTGACAAGAAACTGAGCAGCAGCTGCACAAGAGTGATTTTTTTTCCTTTCTGTAGCACAAAGCTCCGTTGTTCTTACAGCAGTTAAAACTATATGCAGAATCTGCATATAGTGGGATGTTCACCCACCCTCACCAGAGACTTTAGCAGGACCTGATGCTCAACAAGCAAATTGCTCTAAAACAGAGCTAAAGCCTATGACACAAATACTTGTCAGCTCCTCCCTTTTGGCTCTTAACTGAAAACAAGACTCCTCTGCACACTCAATACTCTAAAAGCTGAGCTGGAGTCTCTCTCATGCTCATGCATTTACAGAAGTCTTTCTGCCCAGTCTCATACTATCAGTAGGGACAGTGATATGCAGTCATTTCTTAGCTTCTCACTTTCCATGTAGTCTTGGAAAGTAGAACTGGGTGTCTGAATCTTTCAGCAGAGGATGCAACTGAAACCACATTTCTTATTTTTCTGGAAAGCACTCGGAACAGAAGACCTTTAAAGAAAAACGTATACAATCCACATATTCTCCATTACCACAGTGTTAAAAGAAAATAGTGAGCTATAGTAGTTTCTTTGAAATTATTGCATTTGTAACCACTGTCACAGGAATATTCTGGACTGTGAACACTAAAGCACCCAGCCCCCAACAAATAGAATTACTTTAAACACATGCTTTTCCTAACATGCCATTGTGCATTTCTAAATAAGTTGGTTTTTTTTTGCAGTATTTTGATATTTGTACTTCTTCTTCTCATGTTTTTTGTAGAAAAGATTAAAGAAAATTTATTTTCAGACCTGTAACATATATCAGTGTCCTGGGTTCAGCAGTAGCAGTCATGTTTCTCCTTCTTGGTAGCTGGTGCAGTGCTGTGTTTTGACTTTCAGCTCGGGAACAGAGCTGATAACAAGAATGTTTTGGTTTGGCCAAGGACTTTGTGAGCCTCATGCTCTGCCAGGGAGGAAGGGAAGCCAGGAGGAAGCAGAGACAGGACACCTGACCCAAACTGACCAAAGAGGTATTCCATACCACAGCACGTCATGCCCAGGATGTAACTGGGAGTTAGCCGGAAGGGCTGGGAGACTGCGGGGTTGGAGGAGGTATCGGTCAGAGCTTGGTCGGGCTTGGGGGGGGGGCGAGTTATCGGTCGGCTGGTGGTGAGATGATGTATTCTCTTCCCTTGTTATTTCCTGTATCATTATTATCATTGGTGGTAGCAGTAGTGATTTGTGTTATACCTTAGTTACTAAACTGTTCTTATCTCAACCCGTGGGAGTTGCATTCTTTTTTTTCGATTCTCCTCTCCGTCCCTCCGAGAGCAGGGGTAGGGCAAGAAAGGGGGGGGAAGTGAGCGAACGAATTACCTGACTGGGTTTAAACCACAACAATCAGTCAATGTCCTGCTGATGTGTATGATGCACGGTTTGACCTATCCCCTTGTATATTGCAAATACCATGTACGATAAGCATGAGCAAGCAGTTAAGGAAGTGGCTCAACCCTAATCCCCCTGTACATTTGTTAACCCTTTGCATCACGTAAAATCTGAGGGTGCCACCTAGTTTCATAAAACTGTCACTAAGGTACAAACTTCATGATACGCGTTACTTCTTGATGTTTATCAAAGTTGACACACAAAAGTTATGTGGCTGCACTTTACTACCAGTGCAGCAGGCAACTTGAAATCTGGATGTGGGGCAGATTTTCTCCAGGCAATGATTTTTAGATTTCAAGTTCTGGCCTGCATCCTGCTGTAATTTATCATTTGAGTGTTTTCCCAAACAGAAAATAAACTACATATTTGTCCACCTTTTCTCTTTCTTTGGACTTACTATATGGCCACTACTTACTACTGTTACTTAAATCACCAAATGATTGTAAGCCCTCACAATTGCAATCAACCACTGAGCCCTCTTTTTTTCTCCTCACTTCAAATAACCATTCAAAATGATGGGCAATGTGCTTGCAGATGCAGAACTGAGCTTCCTGCTCAAAATCTGTAAAGGCATTAAAAAAATCTGGTGAAGAGTATGTATCTGAATCTTTGTCTTTATGTCTACTAAAATCAAAGCAACCAGAAGATGTGTACAGTAGAGTACAAAGATACATGCCCTTCATTCTTCATCTTTGTAATAACAGGCCAGCCAAATCCTCTCACCTAAAGGTCTGTCAGTTTCTTCACACTATCTACACAAAAGAGGGAATGACATAAACACAGTAGCTATTCAAAATTATATACCATTTCATCTTACATGATAAGCACCATTTACACTTAGAAATACAATCTGCCTTTATTTCATCAAGCAGTGAAACCACTCTGACTTTCTACCCACAAAAGCCAATACTGAGTAAGTTACTACAACCATAAAGATTTCCAGATGATGTGCTACTGCAAGGACTGTAAGAGATCTTCTCAAGAAAAAATCATAAATATTCTGGATCCATGTAACATTTGTCATTCTTTCATCTCACCTAGGACAAGAAATCCCTAAAAAATGGAACCACAATTAATTTTAATATAAACCTCCCTAAAACCATTTCATGAGGAACAAAAGTCTTGGCAATTTCCTATTCTTATCAAAGATATGAAGTAGAAGGAGAAAGGAAAGAAAGAAGGAAAGAAAACAATGAAATAGGATCACCACCCACCCATGGATCCAGCGACATCCTCTCAGTCTGAGAGTGGAAATTCTTTTAGCTGTGGTCCTTCAATTCAGTGATCCCGCTGGTACCCAGGGTGGAGGGATGTGCTCAGACGACTGCAGGACAGTTGTATTTTCATAGGGTCAGGATCTCTTGGAAGCCTCCCACGGGGACTCACATAGAGGGTCTGGTTCACGTTGTGCCCTGGCAGGATCCTCAGTGTCTGTACTCTGTTACTCTGTCTCTAGGCAGTTTGTTGCCTGGGAAGTTGATCTTCACGGCATCAGGGCAGACAAGATAGGGAAGCATCCCCCGCCTTGCTGGAGCAGGATCCCTGCTCTGACCCCCCCCCCCGAGCTGTCAGACTGTTGATGCAGGAGTCAGGGACAACGCAGAGACGATCAATGTGATCAAGCAACTGCCAAATTTATTACAAAGCCTTAATTCCTTATATACTATTTCTTATATGCACTTAAAGTGATTTGGCATATTATGATTGGATACATGTCCTGAAGACCCTTAGTGACTAACATAGAATTGGTTAAGCGCAGGTGTGAGAACTTGACCTCGAAACTTGCCAACAGTCCACAGTTCTCATTAACTCAGTGAATTCCAGCTTCTTCTTACCTTGCTTGCTTAAGCTTCCTCAGGCCTCTCATGGCTTTGCTGTATCCTTCAGGATTATTCAGAGTTTATGTATTAATTATGCATTCCCCTGTGAGAACACTGTCTCCCCATCAGATCAAGTTGTTTTGAGAAAAACACAAAAAAAGGGTCTCTTGACCATCACAAATACTCATTCTGGAGATGTTCAGTAGTGCTATTATGTAGACAGGTAGTAAACCAAACCCTTATGAAAAGGGTTATAATGCCTTGTGGGATTAGGGGTTTTTCGTTTGTTTGTGGTATTCTGGTTTGGGGGTTTCTTTTTTGTTTGTTCTTTTTTTTTGTTTGTTTTTCTTTTTTTGGGGGGGCGGGATTGTTTGGGGCTTTTTGGTCTTTTTTGTGTGTTTTTTTTAATTATTATTATTTTTCCTTATGGAGATTATTAGTATTAGTTTTCCCAGATAAAAAACTCTTTCAACTGTGATATTTTTTCTCTGAGCTTTCTCAATTCTGTGCATGTAAAGCAGTTGTTCTTATAAAGAAATGCCAAGGTCATGATGTTGGCCAGCAGCAGCAAGTAGCAGTTACCTCTGAGACAAGGAGGCACAAAAGCATAAAATGTAATCAGTTCTAAATAAGGTTAAGTTTGATGGCTTTGTAATAGAAAATAACTGAGGTGCTTGAAGGTAGTTTTAGATCCTTACGACCTTAGTACAAAAAGTGTAAGCAGATTCTCCCGGATGGCATGCTAAGGCGCATGAAAATCAACAAGGTGCTTGGTGACAGCCAGCATTGTTAGAAAAAGAGTGAAATTTTAAGTTAAAATGATTATATAGAGCAAGAGAAATGACTATATTTGAAAAGTTTTCGAATCAAGAGTAGACTTCTGTATATTAAAAGAATGCTGTAACTTTGCTATGGTAGCCTCAGCAGTAGAAACTAACGTAACAACGAGAAGGATACAGGATGCCTGGCCTAAGACCTTATAGTGTAGAACAGGGACGCCTTGTCTAACTGTGCGTCTTGATAATACAGACATTCATAATTTTTGTATTACTTACAAGGAAGCTTTGTCTAGAAATGGAAACCATGTATCTTAAGCAGCAGAAAGTTTCATCTCTGCAATATTGATAGCTTTGTGAAATCATTGCAACATAAAAGGACAAGCCAAGCGAGAAAGTGAGAACGCTGGCATCCACATAATGGTTGGAGCCTGTCCAAAGAGCAGAAAGGTGAAAAGAATAAGGGAAGACTCCTTACTTCTTCGGGACTACTACCAGAGGGGGCTGCTCAAGCGTAGAAGAGGCTGATGTCATAATGGACTAATGAAGCAATCCTTAATGCATATGTATTAGTTAGGAAATTTTAGTGTATAAATTGCGAACGCGATGTGACAGGGTTGAAGCCAGATTTGGACGCGTGACCCTGGTTTCCCAGCGCTGCAATAAAGCACCTCATATAACCATTCCGGTGGTTATGTGTAAGTTCTTACGCTAACAGCATGGCTTCACTAAGGGGAAATCCTGCCTGACCAATTTGGTGGCCTTCCATGATGGGGCTACAGAACTGACGGACAGAGGTAGAGCAGTTGATGTCATCTACCTGGACTTGTGTAAAGCATTCGACACTGTCCCAAACAACATCCTTGTCTCTAAATTGGAGAGACAACAATTTGATGGATGGACCACTTGGTGGATAAAGAACTGGCTAGATGGCCGCACACAAAGAGTTGTGGTCAATGGCTCAATTTCCAGCTGGAGACCAGTAACAAGTGGTGTCCCTCAAGGATCAGTGTTGGGACCAGTCTTGTTCAGCATCATTGTTGGTGACATGGACAGTGGGATTGAGTGCACCTTCAGCAAGTTTGCTGATGACACCAAGGTGTGTGGTTTGGTTGATACCCTGGAGGGAAGGAATGCCATCCAGAGGGACCTCGACACGCTTGTGAGGTGGGCTGATGCCAGCCTCATGAAGTTTAACCATGCCAAGTGCAAGGTCCTACACCTGGGTCAGAGCAATCCCAGGTACAGCTACAGGTTGGGCAGAGAAGGGATTCAGAGCAGCCCTGTGGAGAAGGACTTGGGGCTGTTGGTTGATGAGAAAATGAACATGGGCCGTAAGTGTGCGCTTGCAGCCCAGAAAGCCAACCGTATCCTGGGCTGCATTAAAAGGAGCGTGACCAGCAGGTCGAAGGAGGTGATCCTGCCCCTCTACTCTGCTCTTGTGAGGCCTCACCTGGAGTATTGCGTGCAATTCTGGTGTCCTCAACATAAAAAGGACATGGAACTGTTGGAACAAGTCCAGAGGAGGGCCACGAGGATGATCAGGGGACTGGAGCACCTCCCGTATGAAGACAGGCTGAGGAAGTTGGGGCTGCTCAGGCTGGAAAAGAGAAGGCTGCGTGGAGACCTCATAGCAGCCTTCCAGTATCTGAAGGGGGCCTATAGGGATGCTGGAGAGGGACTCTTCATTAGGGACTGTAGTGACAGGACAAGGGGTAATGGGTTAAAACTTAAACAAGGGAAGTTTAGATTGGATATAAGAAGGAAATTCTTTCCTGTTAGGGTGGTGAGGCACTGGAATGGGTTGCCCAGGGAGGTTGTGAATGCTCCATCCCTGGCAGTGTTCAAGACCAGGTTGGATGAGACCTTGGGTGATATGATTTAGCATAAGGTGTCCCTGCCCACGGCAGGGGGGTTGGAACTAGATGATCTTAAGGTCCTTTCCAACCCTAACTATTCTATGATTCTATGATTCTATTATTCTATGATCTTGCAAAAAAATCCTAAGTGATTTCTATATATCAGAGCATTTGTTTCTTTGTTGAGATGAGGCTTGCTGAATCTGTGAAAGCACTAGTTCTTAAAGTACCATATCTGTGTTATTTCAGCAAGAGACTATTTTGTTTGTTGTTACTTTTGACTGAGTTTAAATCATGATGTCTTTTTTCTGAAATATCACAGATTATCCTTAAGGAGGCAGTTTTTCCAAACTCTTTGAAAATAGGAATGCAGATTTCAATGCTTTACCTCTTGCTGAATGTCAGATGTGAGAGAGATACTGTGGATGTTTCAGTGATGAAAAAGTTCAGTCAGGGCTTGCATTATTTTATATGCTAGAGAACTCTGCATGAGATGTATATCTATAGAAAACCACAGTTTTGGTTCTGCCACTCTCAGATTCACTTGTCAGTGCTGTGATGAATTCTAATTCTTAGTGAAGAAAAGTCTGGGATGTAGAATGCTACATCCAATGAAAAGGAAATTTGTGATGAGAGGATCTGTCTGTCAAAGACTTTTGAGAATTTTATACCAGAACTGACATTAATATCAATTAACAAGAGATAACGAATCAGTATTTATCATACTGAAATTACTTGTGACAGCATAGACACTTTTCATTCATTGCAGATAAATGTTAAAGCAAAGCGTATTTCCTGACTTCCATCCTGCCCTGTTTGCTGAAAGCGACACCAGCAATTCTGAATTGCACTTACCTTAGAACATCACTGCAAGCTAAAATGACATATGTGCTGAAGGAATTAGCTGACCTGCCCAGTTGATGGGACAGGTCAAGTCAAGTTTAAATTGACTAAATGTTAAGGCAGACTGAAGTTTTCTTCCCTGTCATATTTCAGATGCTGACTGCTCAGGCCTGAAGTTTTGATTCAAGCACAGATGTGAGCTTACAGTTACTGTCTTGAGAAGGAGGAGTATGTCTTCAACGGGTACTGATTATCCTTTGGATAAATTGCCAGAACTGCCTTCAAACCACTAATTGAAGCCTCAACTGTTTCTAAATATTCAAAAAATGTTTGTTTTTATAAGCAAACTAAACATTTCTCATATATATTTTTTCCAATTTCTGCTGCCTTTCATTTTCAAACTGTTCTAAATGTGCAGTTTGTCATTACAAAATACATGGAATTTTATGTGCAAGTTTGTGTGATTTATATTAAATGTAGAAATTGAATTTTATGAAATGCAAGACACATTTGAACCTACATTACCTTTTTCCTACCTTGGGAACTTTTAATAGCCTCCATTTTGCTCTCAAACTGCAAGGTTAATGCTTTGATACCCTTTCTCATAACCCAAAGAATTACTGTTACTGCTGACATACATATTCCTTCAATACCAAATCTGAATGTAAGGAAAAGAAAAATCTTTTTGATATTTGCATAGATTTTTAGAAGTTTCCTCAGTCAGAACACAAGTGTGAGTAAAATTATACCAAATAAGCCCTCCTTCTACAAAAAGTGGTATGAAATTATAACTAAATATGATTTTTGTATGTAAAATCAGTTTAAGAAAAATAAAAGAAAGATTCCACCCCCGGTGTAGAGTGAGGTGTACTGCTTTGAAGTGTTATTTAAGCATGTGTTTAACATAATCTGTTTCATAATATGTTTTATTTTTGTACTCATCCATTTTATAAGCTTAGTAGCATATTAAACAGCATATAGAAAGACCTTTGTCTTTTAGCTTTGTTGTTTTAAACTCATGTTCTTTCCTCTGTGTGTCATCTCCTTTTTATAGGGAATAGCACAGATTCGAGCTCAATTTTTAAAAAATTATTATTATGTAAGGCATAAGAAGAATGCTTTGTTAGAAAACTACCTCTCTCCTCTCCCCACCTTTGAAGCAGGTGTAGGGTTTTCTATTGATTTGTACCAATGTAATTATTTAGAAAGAAATTTGTTTAACCACTACCACGTAGCCTAAAGATAACTGTTGTAAGTGCAGACAAGGATGAAGCACTGTCTCTCCATCAGTTGGTTATAGAATTATTTTGGTTCTTTTTCAAAAGATTTCAAAAATAGTTATGAAGTAAAATCCACCATGTATTTAAAGTATATAGTCCGGTGTGTTAAAAACATGACTGATTTTTCTTGGTACAAGTATGCCCAAGTGGTAAAATGTGAAACTTCTGTTTGATTTTGTTATTTTCAGTGGAGCTTCATAAGTGGTTGTGTTGTATTTTTATATAAATTTATAATCTTTATATAAAGATTAATGCACTGCATCCTTCCCTCCCCCCTCCTTTCCCTTTATTTTCCAGAACAGGACTAAGAACATAAAAAACACCACCAACAAAAAACAAAAAAAAACACCAAAACCAACCAACCAACCAGCCAAAAAAAAAGACAAAAAAGTGCACTCTTTTCTAGATAGAATACATGTTTGACCTCCTAATGTGTATCACTGTATTGCTACACAGGCCATCCTTATATGGTCACTGGGCATACATACATATTCATGAGGCTACACATGGATTACATCATTTTCCAGAAAGTTTCCTGCATGCATACAAAAATGTGATGGTGGTCTTTGAGAGTCGTTTACTTCTTCCAATAATCTTCATAACTTCTGGCAGTCTTTGAAGCACCAGCTTAATTAACATTACAGACATAGCAATAATCCTGTCCTTCTATTTATCAGTTAGTTTAACTACTCCCATCCTGGACATCTGCTAGTCCCAGATACTCCCCAGTAGATTTTTACACCAGCTTAATGGGTTCATTAACACCCCAAACATAGCAATCATCCTGTCCTTCTACCTATCAGTTAGTTTAACTGCTTCCATCCTGGACATCTGCTAGTCCCAGATACTCCCCATCCCCAGGTCCTGTTTTCCTATTCTGTTTTAGAATCATAGAATCATAGAATAGTTAGGGTAGGAAAGGACCTTAAGATCATCTAGTTCCAACCCCCCTGCCGTGGGCAGGGACACCTCACACTAAACCATGCAAACCAAGGCTCTGTCCAACGTGGTCTTGAACACCGTCAGGGATGGAGCATTCACAGCCTCCCTGGGCAACCCATTCCAGTGCCTCACCACCCTAACAGGAAAGAATTTCCTTCTTATATCCAATCTAAACTTCCCTTGTTTAAGTTTGAACCCACTACCCCTTGTCCTATCACTACAGTCCCTAATGAATAGTCCCTCTCCAGCATCCCTATAGGCCCCCTTCAGATACTGGAAGGCTGCTATGAGGTCTCCACGCAGCCTTCTCTTCTCCAGGCTGAACAGCCTCAGCTTTCTGAGCCTATCTTCACACAGGAGGTGTTCCAGTCCCCTGATCATCCTCATGGCCCTCCTCTAGACTTGCTCTGACAGTTCCATGTCCTTTATATGTTGAGGACACCAGAACCGCGCACAATACTCCAGGTGACATCTCACAAGAGCAGAGTAGGGTGGCAGGATCACCACCTTAAACCTGCTGGTCACTCTCCTTTTGATGCAGCCCAGGATACGGTTGGCTTTCTAGGCTACAAGCGCACACTACCGGCGCTCATGTTAAGTTGCTCATCAACCAACACCCACAAGTCCTTCCCTGCAGGGCAAAGATATATTAAGATATATTAAGATGTATTAAGCTGATTGCTGAGGTGAGTAGCTCGAGAGAGGATGCCTTCAACACCTGAGCAGGTGGAAGCTCAGCATTCAGGAGCCTCAACTCAGAGTGGCAAGAGCCACTGAGGGAGTCTCAAGCCCTTGACAAGACTTGCCCAGGAGCTGACGCGAGCAGCTGACTCACGGGGGGCGGAGCCAGGAGGAGCTGCACCATCCCTGAGTGGTTAAAAACCTGCCCCAGGAGCATGATCGATCAGGGTTTGGCAGTTTGTGCTACAGTTCAGGCCGACAGGCGAGCAGGGATGGTAAGGACTTGTCACATGACCAGGGCCTGCTCTGGGAGCTCTGCTCTGGCTGCCCCGGCGGTGGCCAGCGTAGGCACCCAGAGAGAGCCGACGAGAGGGGAGGCTGCAGTGCAGAGCTGGGAGTGTAGAGAGTGCCTGCACTGGTCTGGTGAGGGGAGGGTGCACAATGGGCAGGGCTGCACTCGGTGCTCCCTGGTGGAGGTGCTCCTGCAGCAGGTGGCTGAGCTGCGGGATGCTGTTAATAGGCTGCGAGATGTCAGGGAAGCTGAGAGGAAGCAGGAATGCTTGCTCCAGGCCCAAACTGTGCAGGGTCCTCAAGCATACCCTGTGGCTCATGGAGGGAAGAAGGAAGCCATTAACCCGGGAAGCTGGGAAATAGCAACAAACAAAAATAAACTAAACAAACAAACAATAAAAAGAAAAATGACAACAAAAAAATGGAGTAAGAGGACAATTAAAAGCAAGGGGCTTCCTCCTAAATCTGATGTCCCCACCCAGAACTGCTTTGCTGTTCTGCAGGGGGCTGATGTGTGAACACCCTCGCACCAGAAACAACCGGCTGATGCACTGCTAAAGAAGTTCTCTACTGCTGCTGCCAGGAAAAAGCAGTGGGTCATAGCAGTAGGGGACTCTACTTTAAAAGGCACAGAGGCACCCATCTGTCAGCCTGACCCAATCTCAAGGGAGGTGTGTTGCCTACCAGTGACACAGATCAGGGATGTTTCAGAGAGGCTGCCTGCTCTAGTAAGTCCCACGGACTATTACCTACCTCTAGTGATACAGATAGCAGTAGCCCGAAGAACATAAAGAGGGCTACAGAGGCCTGGGAGAGGTGGTTAGGGGCTCTGGAGCTCAGATAGTCTTTTTGTCAATTCTCCAGGATACAGGGGAGGACCCTAAAAAGGCTAGGAGGATTAGCCAGGTTAATAAATGGTTAGAACAGTACTGCCATAGTCAGGGGTTTGGGTGTCTTGAACATGGGACCCAAGTTTGTAGGCCAGGTCTACTTTGGGCTGGTGGAGCTGGTCTCTGGTTTTGTAGGAGGCTTGCCAGGCTGGTGAAAGATGCTTTAAATTAGATGTGTTGGGGGAGGGGGGCATCATTCCATCCCAACACACCCAGTCAGTTGCCAGCACCTATAATAAACGTTCAGAGCCATGTAGAGATATTCCAGCCGCTCCGGCCAATGAGCCAGCTTCATTTGGAGCTTGGCTCAGATGCCTCTATACAAAAGCTTCCGGCACAGCTTTCAGAGCAGCTAAAGCCAATTGCTGTGCTTGCTGTAAAACTTCAATTTTCATACAAGCTTGTACTTCATCAGGGTGAAATTGTCCCTTTCCCAATAACATTTCAGATGAAACACCATGCAAAGGGTGATGAGGATTACACTCTGAATTCTCATCTGCATCTCTTGCAGCAAGCTCCTCAAGCCCACTTTTAAAATGTAGGAGCTGTGAAGGAGTTAATAAAATTGCAGCCACTCTGAGACAATCATTTGGAGTTAGAACATTACTAGAAAAAAAAGCAGATAACATTTGCTGTGTATATGATGAAGACAACCCATACTGAGTAATTGGTCCCTTAATTTCTTTCATAGCTTTCCAGTCCATAGGAGTCCAGACAGACTGTCCCTGAGAATTTATAATAACAGGGAATGCAGCAGGAACATCTATCGGTAAAATAGTACCATCTATAATTGCATCCTGAATACAGCCTCCCCATCTCATGGCACTCGGATTAGCTTTATTAGATGTAGGAGTCGGTAGTAACAGCACATCACACGGACTGATTTTATCTGGTTTTTCCTGTTTTTCCTTTTTTTCCGTTTTTTCTGGGGCTTGCTGCCTCTCCTCCCCCAGTTTGTCCAGACGGTCCCGCAAGTCCTGCAATTGTTTATCTAAGGATTTTGTCCATTGTCCCCAGTTCCACTCATTTTGCAGCTCTGGTGGGAGCGATGCAAGTGGTGGTGTATGTGGAGGAGGTGGGTATTTATTTGGAGTTAGACTCCTCAGGAGACTCCCACCCCGGCAAAAAATCTTGGAGATTAAGTTTAGAGGCAGTAGAAGCATGAAAAGGGTTAACATCAGTTTGTTTCGGTTGCTCAGTAGCCGCTATTGGCTCCTGAGTATCAGCTGGAGCTACCGCCCATAAAGGCATTGTCGACACAGGATAGGGGAAAGGCTCAGGGTCCTCAAACTTTTGTACTGTACTGTGCGCCGGGTTTTGGCCAGAATGTTTTATGCCCGAAACAGACGACACTACCATGGCTGTAGCACCAGGTGCTGAATCTAATGTAGGTGCCAAGCCCTGCTGTTGTGAAGGCGAGTCAGAGAGAGCGGTAAAAGCAGATTTTGCCGCCTATTTCTCAGCCTTCATTGCGGCTAGAGTCCCTTTTAGTAGTAACCAGGGGGCAGCCTCCTTAAACCCACAAGTAACTTGATCCCACAGGCATGCCCCAATTTTTTTCCAAGTCCCGAGATCAAAAGCTTCATTAACCCCCTGGATCAGCTCTTTTTCTTTACTCCAGATGAACAATCTTTTTAACAGATTATCGTCATATTCTATCCCTCTCACTGAGAGGATATGCTGGAAGAGCTTAAGGATGACCGTTTTCTTTTTCCCATCCTAACCCTATTCCAGACCCCGTCAGCTGTTACCTTATTTACACTGCGCAGTGTCTTCCAGGCTCACAAGGCTCCGTTCCGAGGCGTCTACCTCCCGAGCCTGGTCCTGCTGAATCGAACCCAGCCGACGTCCCTGCGGCTCCGCGTTTTCCACTTTCTTTGGTGCCACACGCTTTAATTCCTTCAGTTTCAATATGAAAAATATGGGGGGTCCCCGTTCGGGCGCCAATTGCCACAGAATATATAGGGACTCAGTCAGAGATCAATATGATCAGACAAAAAGCCCTTTATTACAAAGCCTTAACCCCTTAAATACTATTTCTTACATGCATTTACAGTAATTTGGCATATTATGATTGGATACATGTCCTGAAGAGCCTTTGCAACTAGCATATAATTGGTTAAGCACAGGTGTGGGAACTTGACCTCGAAAGCTTGCCAACAGTCCACAGTTCTCATTAACTCAGTGAATTCCAGCTTCTTCTTACTTTGCTTGTTTAGGCTTCCTTGGGCCTCTCATGGCCTTGCTGTATCCTTCAGGATTTTCAGAGTTTATATACCAATTATCCATTCCCCTGCGAGAACGCTGCCTCCACAGGGGGCCCAAGACTCTTGGTTGATATTCAAGGATCACCTGCTACAAGCTCGGGAGTGTTGCATCCCAACTAGAAGGAAGTGCAGCAGGAGGGCCAGGAGAACTCCTTGGATGGATAAGGAACTCCTGAGGAAAATTCAAATGAAAAAAGAGGCTTATAAAAAGTGGAAGCAAGGACAGGCGGCCTGGGAAGCGTAGAGGGATGTTATCTATGAAGCTAGGGACCAGGTTAGGAAAGCTAAGGCCCAGTTAGAATTAAACTTGGCTAGAGATGTTAAGGATAACAGGAAGGGATTCTACAGGTATGTAGCAAACAAAAAAAAAGACTAGGGAGAATGTAGGTCCCCTCAGGAAGCTCTCGGGAGAACTGGCTACACAGGATTTGGAGAAGGCTGAGGTTCTGAATGACTTCTTTGCCTCAGTCTTCACTGGCAAAGGCTCTGACCAAACCACCCAAGTCTTGGAAGGCAGATGCAGGGACTGTGAGAATGAAGACCCTAGTCCCACTGTAGGAGAGGATCTGGTTTGAGACCATCTTAAAATCTGAATGTACACAGGTCCATGGGACCTGATGAAATCCATCCATGGGTCCTGAAGGAGCTGGCAAATGAAGTTGCTAAGCCACTGGCTATCATATTTGAAAAATTGTGGCAGTCAGGTGAACTTCCTGATGACTGGAAAAAGGAAAATATAAGACCCGTTTTCAAGAAGGGGAAAATGGATGACTCAGGGAGCTACAGACCAGTCTCACCTCTGTGCCTGAAAAATCTTGGAGCAGATTCTGCTGGAAGGCATGCTAAGGCACATGAAAAACAACAAGGTGCTTAGTGACAGCCAGCATGGCTTCACTAAGGGGAAATCCTGCCTAACCAAGTTGATGGCCTTCTATGATGGGGTTACAGAACTGATGGACAGGGGTAGAGCAGTTGATGTCATCTACCTGGACTTGTGCAAAGCGTTTGACACTGTCCCACACGACATCCTTGCCTCTAAATTGAAGAGACATCAATTTGATAGGTGGACTACTCGGTGAATAAAGAACTGGCTGGATGGCCACACACAAAGAGTTGTGGTCAATGGCTCAATTTCCAGCTGGAGACCAGTAACAAGTGGCGTCCCTCAAGGATCGGTGTTGGGACCAGTCTTGTTCAGCATCATTGTTAGTGACATGGACAGTGGGATTGAGTGCACCCTCAGCAAGTTTGCTGATGACACCAAGCTGTGTGGTTTGGTTGATACCCTGGAGGGAAGGAATGATATCCAGAGGGACTTCGACACGCTTGTGAGGTGGGCTGATGCCAGCCTTATGAAGTTTAACCATGCCAAGTGCAAGGTCCTACACCTGGGTCAGAGCAATCCCAGGCACAGCTACAGGTTGGGCAGTGGAGAGATTCAGAGCAGCCCTGTGGAGAAGGACTTCGGAGTGTTGGTCAATGAGAAACTGAACATGAGAGCAGGCAGTGTGTGAGCTTGCAGCCCAGAAAGCCAACCTTATCCTGGGCTGCATCAGAAGGAGCGTGACCAGCAGGTCAAAGGAGGTGATCCTGCCCCTCTACTCTGCTCTTGTGAGACCTCACCTGGAGTATTGTGTGCAGTTCTGGTGTCCTCTTGGAGCAAGTCTAGAGGAGGACCACGAGGAAGATCGGGGAATGGAGCACCTCCTGTATGAAGATAGGCTCAGAAAGTTGGGGCTATTCAGTCTGGAGAAGAGAAGGCTGTGTGAAGACCTCATAGCAGCCTTCCAGTATCTGAAGGGGGGCTACAGGGATGCTGGGGATGGACTATTCATTAGGGTGCTATAGTGATAGGACAAGGGGTAACGGGTAAAAACTTAAACAAGGGAAGTTTAGATTGGATATAAGGAAGAAGTTCTTTCCTGTAAGGGTGGTGAGGCACTGGAATGGGTTGCCCAGGGATGCTGTGAATGCTCTATCCCTGGCGGTGTTCAAGGCCAGGTTGGACAGAGCCTTGGGTGGCATGGTTTAGTGTGAGGTGTCCCTGTCTATGTCAGGGAGTTGGAACCAAATGATCTTAAGGTCCTTTCCAACCCTAACTGTTCTATGATTCTATGATTCTATTCTATGATTCTATGTATATTAAGACATACAAAGAAAAGATAACACCGGATTTTTAAAAAAAAATATCACACTAGATTAAACATGCAACCAAATTAAAAGTTTACAATGAATGGCAGAAAGGATAGCAGTGTTAAGGAATGCAAATTATGAACTATAAATTGAAGAAAATTGGTAAGGTAAGAATAGGGACAGGAGAGGAAAATAGCACAAACCATCTAACAATGTGAGGAGGGTGTTTTGAATGTACATTTGAAAAAAACAGAAATCCTGATAAATGCATTAATGTATTCCACAATGGAAAGAGTAGATAAAATCAGATAGAACTAGTCATTTCTGCTGTATACTAGAAAAAGTGGGATGGGAGGAGAGAACCGAGGCATCAATCATAACAACATTTTTTTAAAATAAGGTATTTCATTCCCATAGTCCAAACCCAAATCAACTAACCTATACCATTTTAGACACGCATTTTTGAAACTCAGAACTGTAATTAATCTTCTAGCGTGGGAAAGATCATGTCTTTGTAGCATCCTTACTCATCTTTGTAAGCTCCTAGTCTGTGATCTATCCCCCTTAAAATAATTCAATCTATTACTTCCTTTCTCTTTTCTGGTTGCAGAGACTATTTTGCCATTAATTAAACCCTGTTTCTAGTTATTTGTCATGCAATTTCAGGGGAGTAAAATTAGCATTATACATTAAACTGGTATAACACGTAGATGGAGAAAATCATTACAGCGTTCCTTCTCGTGCTGTCTGGAGGTCATCTTTCTCAATATTTTTATAAGACATATTTCTCTAGTAAACTAATTTACATTACCTAGAATACTTTCACAGCTATGGCTCTTAGCAACAGCTAATTTTATTACATATATTTTCAATCACAGTATCCTTAGAATATGATCTGGAGTTACCTCAATAGAGTTTAAGGGAAGTGAGCAAGACTGACAGCAGAATTACAACCCTGGACTTCAGAAAAGCAAACTTTAGCCTCTTCAGGGACCTGCTTGGCAGCATCCCATGGGAAGCTGCCTCAAGGGGGCAAAGGGATGCAGAAGAGCTCTCTGATTTTCAGGGACAGTCTCTTCAGAGCAGGGGAATGGTCCTTTCCACTGTGCAGGAAAGCAAGCAAGCATGGCAGAAAGCCAGCATGCGTGAACATGGATATCCTGTCTGAGCTGAGATGAAGAAAAGTGGGTGGGATGTAAGGTGGAAGCACCAGTACAAAAACATAGCCTACACATGTAGGAAAAGAGTCAGGAAAGACGGAGGTCAGCTGAAACTGGAATTACCAAGAGGAAATGAGAAAATCAAAATTAAAGATGTGTGCATCAGTAGAAAAGGAAAGGTAAGAAGAGTGCAGCAGAAGAAAAAAGTTCAGTATCACATAACCCCCTTGGACATGCACAAATCCCAGGTACCAGATGGAATACATGTAGGGTGCTGAAGGAGCTTGTAAGTGACGAGGAGAAACAAGACAGGCCAACCCAATATGGGTGATAAGCAAACTTCTACTTTATTTGTGGCGCACTTCGCTTAAATCCGTGGTGTTTAGCCATGCCTACTGGTCAGAACAGTATTGGTTAGTTCTGCACAGCTTCCTCCACATTCTCCTCCCACATCCGGTTTCCGGTTACCTGTGAGGCCTACACCTTGCTTTGCTCACACAAGGCCTCTAAGGATCCATGGCCTTGCTCTTAGAGCCATTCTGCAACAATTCCCCCCTTTTTCTTTGTGCGAGCAAGACATTGTGGGTTATTCTGTTCACCTGTTTTATCACACAACTATAAGCAAGTCTAATAGCTACAATGCTTAGCCTAACAATGATACATAAGCACAGTACTTCAAATAGCAGTGTTTTAAGTCAACCTGTAATGCCCCATGAGGACAACCATTTAGTTATCCCTAGGTCATTGCTCACTTGCAGTTGCTGGGTAAGATGAGCCAGGGTTTTCAGCTGTGCATGTATCGAATTAGAATGACCAGAAAGATTCATGCAACACATTCCATCAAACTCTTCACATCCATGTCCCTGTTCCAACAAGAAAAGGTTCTGCAGTGTTGCATGTCTTAGAGAGTCAACATTAAACAACAAATCAGAAATTGCCTTTGATGTAGTATTTGTCTGCTTAGCAACTCAGCAACTCAGTCTGCTTAGTTGAGCCAAGGCCCTGGCTGAAGCACTTACAGTGATTTGGCATATTATGATTGGATACATGCTTTGAAGACCCTTAGTGACTAACATATAATTGGTTACACACAGGTGTGAGAACTCAACCTTGAAAGCTTGCCAACAGTCCACAGTTCTCATTAACTTGGTGAATTCCAGCCTCTTATCTTGCTTGCTTAAGCTTCTTCGGGCCTCTCATGGCCTTGCTGTATCTTTCAGGGCTACTCAAAGTTTATGTACCAATTATGAATTCTCCCTTGAGAACACTGTCTCCGCATCTCCCCCCTTTTGTTTTATCCAGTAACAAGTCGCTACTACAGCAAGGCACACACAGATTTACATTAGCAGAGTAACTATTACAGGGTGTAGCAGCATGTTAAAGATGCTGATGGCAGTGAGGGACTAGCCAAAGAAATTTCTTACCAGTGGAATTCTCCCACCCTCTTAATTTGTTCTATCACCGGCTTTATAACACTACCATTGTATTAAAATCTTTCCAGCTTTTGTGTTAGCATTTTCTAGCAGCTACTGCAAATTTGCATACTCTAACATCTCTTTTACAAGTGACAAATCTATACAATACAAGGTGCAGTTTCTTATTAGCAACTAGCTAGTAAATACAGGTGGTTTTATACACAAAATCACAACCTCTAATAATAGCTATTTTACAAGCACACATATTCAGGATGTTACTTTTCAGTTGCCCCCCAAGTGATGTTTTGCAGTTATTTGTTCTTTCTCTTCCTCCATCTCATTCTGCTTGGGGTATTCACGGTCAGCTCCTGTAGCTGAGGCATCAGGTTTTTCCATTTGTCTGTCCAGCTCATGGCAAGGCTTCACAAACTTTGCAGGCAGTCGCCATGGACCTGTAGGCAGGAGGACACAAATATACCCCCTCCCCCAGGTTATCAGTTCTTGAGAAGCAGACAGGTTAGACAGGTTAAATGCAGCATCATTACTCTCTCTCTCTCCCCCCCCCCTTTTTTTTTTTTAGTCCCTGCAAAAGCCGTCCTGCTAGGCAGCAACTATAGCAGCCTGCCTGCTTCAGCAGCAACCATAAATACCCGCCGGCAACTGCACCTTTATGTTAACCCTTTCATGCCCGAAATGTTAAACAGCTACCCGTTGAAAGCTTTTACATGAACCCAACAACAAGAAAAATACACAGAACACCATCTGCCCTCAGCACACACACACACGCGCGCGTATGGGATCCCACAAGCACACGTCTCACAACCACAATATTTGAAGCACAAAATCCAGACAATCATTACTCCCACTACAGTTCCACGTACAGAACGTGGCACAAGGACCCTGTGGAGACTAATAGCAAACCAGCTCCGAGAAGCATCATTGCAGTGAGAGGTGGCAGGCTCAACCTTAGCGGGGGTCCCCACAGAGGCTCTGCCTCCTCCACATCGTATGAGGCTTGGGCTTTTATACTGACCAAAATGCACACTCATTCCGACACAGGTGGCCAGCCTGTGCTGGAAGAAGTGGCCAGCAGTATCTACAAAGGTCTCCAAGGGTTGATAGAAACCTGGACATACTTATATTTACCAACTTCTAGTACATGAGTATCACAGAGAAACTGTATGGGCTCCCCCTGTCAATTGCAAGAAAAATCATAACATATACAGCTTGAGTATAAGAAGATTTTAATGCATACGCGGTCACTGCTTGTCAGGCCTCCTTAACTATTTTGAGATCAAGAGCTTCCCACTCTTTAGCCCGCTGCTGTGTAGTAAACACAGGATATGCAGAGATGCCCATTGCAGAAAATTCACCAGTAATGATCACATCTTTGGTTAACCATTGTAACAGCTGAGCGTCTCCAGGGCCAGTGAGTCTGAGCAGACCGACCCGGGAGACAAAGAGTCAGAATCTGGAAGCAGAGGATATAAATCTGGCTCGGATTCAGGGGATTCGGGGTCTGATCCTGGGCTGAACTCAGGGTTTCTGTTGCTCGCAGCTGTGTCTTTCTTATGAGATGTCTCTCGTTCGGTATGTAGCCATCTGCAGACCTGGCTCCTCTGTAACTGAGTTAAAAATTTCCATTCAAGGGCGTAGTGGGTTGGAAAGGCTCGCAGTTCCTTAAAATCTCCCGTTAGCACATGATCTCTATTTTCTACTGCGTGCTTCAAAATGGGGCCCCAATCGATCCGGCGCCGAGGCACCACCCTCTTCCTTTCGGCTTCCTCGACATTCATCATGCATATCCCTTCTAATATACTTTCTCTGTCCTTTTCAAAGTCCCTACTTTCGGAACTGGGGTGGTGGGGGAGCAGGGGGTTACACCTCCTCCGCAGCACCTTCTGATGAAGAAGGAGGGGGAGAAAAGGGGGGAAGGGGAACCCTGTGCTCCCTCCAGTTGGGGGAAACGAGTTGTAATCTTCCCCCGGTTTCAACCAACCGGGGACGTCTGTTCCTAGTTTCTCCATTGCTACCACGGCAGTTTTCTTTTCTGCCTTGTATCTTTTTATACAGTTTATTACTTCTCTCCATGGTTTACCGAGTTTCTTTGCCGTTTTATCATCATTAAGCATTGAGTCAAATAGTTCATCACCAAACTTTACCCACTCACTCTCCTCAAAAACTGTATTAGGATCTACAAAAAATCCCTTAGCCTTCCCTACAGCCACTAGACCTGCTAGCTGCTTTAGAGTCTCAGGCTCAATTCCCCGCTTTTATAAAAAGCACTGTAATAAGTCCAGGGATACCTCTCGGTCCATTTTCATGGCCGGCCTTTTCCGGATCGTCTTCTTCTGGGTCGTCCTGTAACCTCGGTCTCCGGATCGGCCTCCCGACGCAGCAGTGTCTGGTTCGCCCCAGCGGCGGACTCCTTTCGGTTAGTCCAAGCACCCGGGTCCATCACACCACCACAGCAGCATTGCCCGCGCTCCCCGGACGCTGCCGCCGGCACCGCTCACTCACCGTTCCGGGTCCCTGATACTCAGGGCCCTGTATTCCAGGTCCCCACTAACCGGGGCCCTGTAATCTGGGTCCCCGTTAACCAGGGCCCTGTAATCCGGGTCTCTGCTAACTGGGGACCTGTATTCTGGGTCCCCGGCAGCCAGGACCCTTTAGTGCATGGTCCCGGTTCAGACGCCATTTGTAAGCAGCGAGGAGAAGCAAGACAGGCCAACCCAATATGGGTGATAAGCAAACTTCTACTTTATTTGTGGCGCACTTCGCTCAAATCCATGGTGTTTAGCCATGCCTACTAGTCAGAACAGTATTGGTTAGTTCTGCACAGCTTCCTCCACATTCTCCTCCCACATCCGGTTTCCGGTTACCTGTGAGGCCTACCCCTTGCCTTGCTCGCACAGGCCTCTAAGGCTCCATGGCCTTGCTTTTAGAGCCATTCTGCAACAGGAGCTGGCCTGTGCCATTGCAAGCCCACCCTTTACTATCTTTGAAAAGTGACAACAACTGGGGGACATTCTTGTTGACTGGAAAGTTGCAAAGGCAACGCACATCTACAAGAAGACCAAGGACCCTTAACTCAGTCTCAGGGAAGGCCATGGAACAAATCTTTTTCTAACGCACTTTTTAAGAAGTGAAAGACAACATGATTGACAACAGCCAGCATGGTTGGATCATGAGAGAGTCATGTCTGATCAACACCATGACCTTCTGTGATAAAGTTACTGGTGCTGTGGGCAAGGGAAGGGCAGCAGATGTTTATAACTTGATTTTAGCAAGGTCTCTGAAAGTGTCCTCTAGTTGCTATCACAACCACATGTTATCACAACATCCATGAGCTACAGGCTGGCTAAGCAATGAAGCGGATAGAAAATTTGCTGAACTGAAAGATTCAAAGACTGGGGTCACTGTGCAGAAAGCAGTTCTGCAGAAAAGTCTGGAGGTCACAGCAGAACACTAGCTGAGTAGCAGCACATCTTTGCAGCAAAGAAGCCCCTACACCCTGGATTGTAGTGTCAAGAGGGTAGTCAGCCAGTCCAGACAAATGTATCTTGAGTACAGCATCCAGTCTGGGGCTTTCCAGTGCAAGTATAATATTGGCATACTGGAATAAGTGCAGAGGAAGGCCACCATCTTGGGATGGTTGAAGGCTGGAGAACATAACTTGTGAAGAAATATTGAAAGTTCTGCCTTTTCATCCTGAAGAAGAGAAGGCTCAGGCAACAAGAGGGATCACTTCTGTCTACAGCTACTTAATTGGAGGATAAAGTGAAGGCAGCGCCAGAGACCCTTTCTGGGAGCACACAACAACAGGTCACAGCCCCGAGCAACCTAATCTAAATAGACCTTTTTATAGAAAAAGCTTGCACTAGAATACCTCTGGACAACCCTTACAAACCAAATTACCATTCCCTTCCTTTTACATATATAGAGCAGAATCAATAAACTTCTATGTCTAAAACTAAATCATTATTCTAAATTTCATTTTAGTCCTCTAACAGTCTACGTTTTAGGTAGTGGTGTCCTCTACACTGCCTTTCATTAATTACTGAAATCACTAATGATTTACACCAGTTCTGTGGATGAGATCATAACTTCATTGGAAGTGTAATCCAGTTTGCTGCATCCTATTTTACAAAAGGACAAATCCTAATCAGCACTGGTTTTGAGATTTAAATGTGTGATTTGATTTACTTAATATTGACCTAGATTTCTAAAAGCTGCTTCTCTGCTGCTCTCAGAGTTGAGAGTTCTTAATTTTTTAAATGAAACAGCTGAATTTTTTAATGCTGTATATTAAATTATATTTCTTAAGATGCTTTAGGAGATCCTAAACAGAAAGATTTTCCAATTTGGAGGAGACAGCCCCCTCTCAAACTGTTCATAATTTGAACTCAAAATGGCTTAAGAATACTAAAAGGCAGAAAAAGTTACTTTTTGCTTATTTGATGTATTCCTAGGAAGATTAGAAATATGTAGGAACATTATCATCATCAGTTCTACTCTCACTTCCACCAGTGTCTTTTGTATATTTAAGTTAGTGAGAGCACTGTATCACCTGTATTCTCTTCCAGAATCAATCCAGTAAGTTTCCAAAGGTGATATTTGCATAATTACACATGCAGAGCAATGAAGATTAATTACTTCATATCTAGTAGAAAAACATTCTCTATTCACACTGTTGCTCAAAACTGTTTGGCAGAACTAAAGAGGAATGTAGTAGCCCAGATGTTGTTTCAATGACAGGATCATCTAAATTCAGCGTAAATTTAATAGGCAACAGTTAGAGAAGTTATTCTGCACTTATGCTTGTATAGCTGGCAGCTGTACAAGATGACATTTAGAAAGACATTTAGAATGGCAAGCTTTAAAGAACAAAAAAGGGGAGAAAGAAGAGGGTATGTAGGATCTAAGTAGTGCAAAGGTTCAAAATCCTTAAGTGATGTGGGGGAAGACCTAAGGAAAAAAAAAAAGCTAACATAAAAAGACTTTTATAATGTTGCTTTCTCTGAAGTTTACAACTTCGCAAAGAAATTCAGTGAGACAGCTGATGGTAGCTAAGCATGTAATCCTTTTTGGATGCTAATTCATTACAAAGTCAGCTCAGAGGATTAAAGTTTTCAAGGTTACCCAGCGTAGGCCATCAAAATGAAAAGCTGTATCTGACAGCAACCATTTCATCACAGATACGGCACTTTGCTGTTGCAAAGCCTTCTAGAAATGTATTCTATGATTCTTTTTGCATGATTTATTCCGGTTCCTTCCCAATAAACTGTGAAATAACTTGTCAGTGTTTCTGGACTCTTTGGAATGTGATGGAAGAAGTTGAGAACTGAAGTAATTTAGCTTGTTTTATCACTGGCAAGACCGAGTTACCCACATGTGTAAAACTTTGAACATAGTGTTAGTCATTCTACACACCTCTACTGGAATTTCTGTGTTAAGAAACACATTACTCACTTTTTCATAAGACCACTGTGTGTTCCAGTATATAGTGTGACATTACAGGTGCAAATACTTTAGCATGCAAATATACTATTAGCTAAACAGTTCATCTTTTCACTACAGATCACTGAAAATATTGCATAAGTCATTAAAACCAAAACCTTACCATCCAGATCAGAACAGTCAAATATATGCTTGCAAGTGTATATACATACACATGCATATAGTGAGTGAAATATTTTACAAAAATTTAACTATTTTAACCATAAACATAAGAATATTTATGTAGTTAAAGCAGACATATCTGCTAGGCACATTATGGCCCTTAGCCAGCTCCTAGTCAGAGATATCAAGCTGTATCTAACATAGGACCGTATCTAAGTTAATGAGCCCAGAGCGCTTGCACTTAAGAGTGTCTGCTTTGCAGAATGGCCAGATAGCTTGCTTTATTTCCTGGAAATAATTCTATAGCCATTCTAAAAGTGAAGATTCTATGCTTGAAATCAGTGCCAAACTGGCATACAATTGAATCTAATTTCCCCAAAATACCAAAGAATACCCTCAGGTTAATCTGGTGTAAACAGCCATTCTTTACAGAAATCAAGAAACTGGGACAGTGATGGAGATTCTTCATTAAAAGGGTCATCAGATGAAAGCAACCAAAGATGGAAAACAATAGATCTTCCCAAGCACAACTACCATGGAGCAAATAATGTTGAGAGAATAATATTGTTAGGCAAAATAAATTCTAAAAAATGCGTACAACTAGTGTCATTACATTAAAACATTCCGTTTGTATGTAACATATGGTGGCAAGACATTGGAACAGGTTGACCAGAGAAGCTGTGGATGCCTGGCAGTGTTCAAGGCCGGACTGGACAGGGCTTGAAGCAACCTGGTCTAGTGGAACATGCTCCTGCCCATGGCAGGGAGTTGGAACTGGATGAGCTTTAAGGTCTCTTCCAACTCAAACCATTCTATGATTCTATCTGAAGACTTTATAATGTTACAATATTCTAGTATATCTGTTACATACATAGACCTCACTAGGAGATCATAGGGTGCGCTTTATTTCCAAGATCGATATTTAGAAACATAGTTTGAAGATTCTTCACCCCTTTTGTATCAAAATTTTACTATGATGAGCGGCAGGTTCATACAATTATTTCCAAACAATAAAAATACCCCAAAACCTCTGTATCCTTTTTTATTCATTTTATTTCCAGTTTTTGCTCTCTTCTCTTGTGATCCATGTGAGAGCTGCACATGAAACAATTTACAGTTCAAGGCAAAGATCAAACTTCATCTCATGTTGTTCCAGAATCTGTAGGTTCTCTCAGCCATATTCACGTTGTATGTGATTCGCTGCAATCAGCAACTGTCACACATACGCCTCTTCACCCAACATGCCAAGATGACAAAAAATATATACAAATGGACAACACATCACAGTTCTGACATACAAGACTTTGTTCTCCACCTACTGAAATTACCTCTACAGTATACCAGCAATCTTCTCAAAAACAAAACCCCCATTAGTTTTCAAAACCATATTCAATTATGTGTGTAATGGAACTCCTAAATTATTCCTTAAATTTAGAATTCCTAAATTATTTTTTTAAAAAAAGTAACTTTAATCTTGTTTTTATATACTGAAAAGTCGCTGCATATCACTAAGCTTTTCCTTATTATTCCTTGAAGAAAGACACCATTGTTTTTTTTACTTTTCTAATAAACATTTTTTCATTACAATTTAGTATTCCAGTCACTGCAGCTCTTTCAACCTCTAAATGTTAGGATGCATTGCTAGAAAGAAGAAAATCACAAAACTCTGAAAATTAAGTTGATTTTTATTAATTCATCTACATAATTCATAGGAAAAAGTGTTCTTTATTAGCTCCTTCACTGAAAAAAGAAATGCCTCGTTAATTTTAAACACATCTATCTGAAAATGCTATCCATGTTAGACAGAATAATGACTGACATTAGAAAAAGCACAGAAAATACAATCACCCATTATTCACTGTCACGTGAATTTATACTCGTGTAAATACACATGCTTTTTTTTACTATGCAAACTTTGAGAAGTAGAAATCTCAAGAGTAACTGTGATGTAGGTAAGGAGTGAGGTAAAGAATGTGGATTTAGAAATTAATAGATAAAATACTGACTTTTGCATATCTTTGAATTAATTGATGCTATCATGCATTCACTTCTCACCCTTGGTCCTCAGACCTAGTCACTTCTTGACAGAAAGCAATCAAGTCGGTCAGGTTCGATTTATTCTTGTTAAATCCATGCTGGCCTATTCCCACTCACTTCTTTCTCTCAGTTCTGGAAATGACTTCCATGTGACAGCAATGTTACATTATATAACTAGTATCAGTCTGTTAAGTATATCTAGCTGTCCTATTTAATTTTTGAAATCTAATCATTTCAGAAGTGCATTCTTCCTTGAGGTTCTTCCAATAGACGCTGTCATTTTGCTTTCTCTTTCTTCTTATACACATCAAGGAAATAACAGAAACAGCCTGACTGGTTTTTTGAGGAAAAGTCCTAACATCTGATTGAATGGATGGAAGGAGGGGAAACAAATAAATGATAGCTTCCTAATTTATGCAGGTGTCCGCTAGGTGAACTTTTTTGAAGATATCAGCTAGCTAAATGGATTTGAAAAGGAAATAAAAAGCCTGTCAACATATCTGTACAACCCCACAATAACATTTTGTAGTCCCTGTGGAGGCTTGCTCATCTCATCCAACATTAGTAATCACATTGTGTTACCTGATTTATTGTAACTAATTAAAGGTGGTGGGAGGAAAAAAAAAATTATCACTCCAGGTATGAGAAAAACAGTAATTCTCAGAGAAGGAAAAAAAAACCCAATAACAAAGTAAAATAAGATTTGTAGAGGGGAAAAAAATAAGTACTAATATGAGGTTTGTTATTGACCAGCATATACAGGCACGTTGCACGTTGATGCCTCAGTTACGTTCACTGTTCTAAAAGCATGAGTCATTCTTGTCTCAATACCTACCTCATTTACTAATTTATATATAATAAATAGGTCAGCCAACAATTCAATTGATATGAAGGAAGATTACACCTAAAAAGATTTGACTTATTAAAGACTTGCAAATTTTTATCAGCTTTGTATCAGCTATTACATCTCTATTTCTCTATTAATGCAGGTTATCACTTCTCTGTAAATATAATCTTTAATGCCTGACAACTAAGGTCATTTCAAAGAAACTTACACTCCTATTACAGGTCTCGTGTTTCTCAAGCAAAACCCGCTATTAGTCTAAATTGACATACATAAGTTTGAGAGAAAAGTATATCTGTCCATAGAAGTGTAGACCAGTTCCAGAAGCAGTCTATGTATGGAAACTTTAAAACTTTACATCCATCCAGCTCATACTTAAATGGAACTTTCTTCAGTTTATTAATATTTTCCCTGTGTTAGGTGGTGCAAGACTGCATGCAATATTCTAGATGTGATCCAACAACTGGTATCTCAAGCAATAGCATATATGAAATTGAAGGAGTGAGAGACATGTTTTTATAGTACCACAGAAGTCAGCACAAGTTCACATGCAGGGACAAGGCTACCCTTTCTCATTTCCCTAAAGGGAAATTTGTAAGAATGTCTTCTATGTTAATTATTTCTTTTGAATAGAACACAGTGCTGACAACAGCAAGTTCAGAAATATTATAGGACATTTCTGAAGATACAGTTAACATGCATTTTCTTTTATTTCTTCCATGTTCTGTTACTTATTCCTGGCAAGACACAACAATTAGTTACAACAGTTATGCGTGGAATATGCATTGGTCGCTCTAAATGGGTATAATGCATTGCATTTCACAATTAGTGTGATTTTTAATCCTGTTTCACAAGAATTTGAGTGGCTCTGAAGTGATGAAATTAGCAGGTTCCACAGATTCTATTAAAATATCTTCTCTACACACTAGCAAAGAAGTAATTCTTGCCCACTGCCAACTTTCTTCTCCCATATTACATTTTCCACACACATTAAAGAAAAAAATAACGTATGGCATATTCTACAAATAGCCTGACATTCAGTTTATGATGAGGCAAGTGTGGAAATCTCCAAGTTGAAAAGGCTGTTTTAAAGCAAATGATTTTATCTAAGCTATTTCTATCAGAAATCCACTATTCTCAAGTATTTCAAACTAGGGTGTTAAAATACAAGACATCAAGAATTATTTAAAGATGTAAAGAAAGTGTACTAGCATTACACTAACAGAAAATATACACATAGATATCTACCTTTCTCATACAAAGAACTTAAAACATCCCTCAAGTAATTTTTAAGACTTCTTCATCAACAAAGAGAAGCTGGCTTGTAGTTCTCTCCACCATCATTTTTCTTTTGTAAAAATAAGTCCAGTGTTACCTTTTTGCAGTCATTGGGGAATTTCCTCAATGCACACCATTTTAGAAATAGTAGAGATTTCTGACTTGATTGACTTCCACTGCTTGCTCTTCTGTTTGAAATTTATGTCTAGGCATAAAAGTTTGGGAGCCCTTATAGTGAATATAGAGGCAAAGAAGGTGCTGAATGTCTCTACCTTATCTGCATCCTTTATAGCACTAAATGCCTGGCTCGTTTCATCATGAACCCACATTTTCATTTATTCTTTCACTGCTCAGTTCTTATTAACTACAACATCCCTTGTCATTTCAATTCTAACTGAGCTTTGGCTTTTCTGACATCATCCCTGCAACCCCAGGCAATGTTTCTAAGCTCCCCCTCTGCAGCCTGTTCTCATTTGCATCTTCAGTATATGTTCTTTTTGTATTGGAGCTTGGTCTACAGCTTCCTGTTCAGCCAAGCTAGCCTCCTGATACACAAATAAGCACTTTTCTAAGCAGTAAGATGAGCTATTCTTATAGGTGTGCTAAGTATGTATGGGAAGTCTCAAGGAAAAAAAGGATATATAGACATTACCCAAATTATTTACCTTAAACCACTTAAATATACACCACAGAAATAGGATACTTTTTTCCATAAAATGTAAGCTTTTTCTCCTTTTTTTTCCTGAAGATTACTGAAAACTTAAAACTAGATTTCAAATTTCACCAGGTTTAACCCTCTATGTCCTATAGTATTTGCAGACCTGAATCCAGCATCTATGAAACTGACCAAACTTCACTGACTTCAGAAAATCTCAGATGGAAAGCATTAATGATAACTAAGTGATTGAAATTTCAAAGCAGGTAAAATATTAGAAAATAAAAATTGATCCATATGAAAGATATTGGAAGATATATAGCCTCTTTTTAGTTCAGATTATTAAAAGATAGTATTTTGGTTTACAACGATTAAGTTTCAATACTAGTTGCAAAATTCCCTGAAAAAAAGTGTCTCAAAGCATATGAATTTTAAGTGATAAATGTATACAAATACTGTTTTAGAAACTAATTAGAGAGACATTAAGAATAAATAATAATTTATTATTTTAATCCTTACGGCCACAAGAAAGCATATCCAGGACAGCTGACCCAAATTAGCCAAAGGGCTGTTCCATGCCACAGAATGTCCTGCTTAACCTAGAAACTGGGGGAACATGGCTAGGAGCCACCAATCACTGCTTGGGTCAGGATGGGTATCGGTTAGTGGATGGTGAGCAATTGTATTGTGCATCACTGTTATTTGTTTGCTGAGAGATTTTTCGTGGACACCCCCCCTCGCTTTTTGTTATCCCCTTTTTATTATTACTATTAGTATGTTTTATTTAATTTTAAATATTAAATTTTTCTTATCCCAACCCACGGTGGAGGTGGGGGGAGGAAGAGGTGGAAAGAAAGTGAGCTGCTGCGTGCTATTTAGTTGCTGGCTGGGGTTAAACCATGACAAGGTCTCACCAGAAATACTGAGAATGGTCAATCTCTCTGTGCCATCAATACTTCCAAGGATCATCTTAATGAAAAAAATCTTCTTTTTTACTTTTTTTTATTTTTTTCTGTTGACAGTAACAGTTCTCAGTAATTATTCAATTTTTGCATGTTCCAAATACTTTGGATCACACAGCAGTCAATCAGGTAAACACATCTTTTCCAGTGCTTCAATTAGTAAGCCTGTATTTTGTATTAGCTTCTTAGCAACAGGCAATTAGACATTTAACTTTGCCTAGGATTACATCTTGAAATCAAGACTAAAGCTCAATATTCTCAGCATCTGATCTTGTTCAGTTTTTCCCTTAATAGACCCAAGTTAATGGACCATGGGTGAGGTGTTATTTATTGACTTGCTTTCTAAAAATCCAGAATAGACATAAAACTGTTTTCAACTACTTTAATTTCTTCTGTCCCTTTACCAATGTTTTTTGGGTGTTTTGTTTTTTTTTTGTGCTTTTTTGATATTGTCTATTTTATAAAATGATTTTGATTAGCAAAACAGTAATCACAAAACCCATCTTTCTGAAAACTGCAAGTATATTATATTTACCATCTTTAGCTCTTCAGTTTAAACAGAAATTGCAGTCATACAGCAGCAACATTTTTGGTTATTCTCTTAAAATAAAATAAATAAATAAATAAATCTGCAATTTTGACTACTACTTCTGTTGATATTTACGCATATTCAATCAAAAAATATATAGTTGAGGTCATCCTTCCATACAGAGCTCTTTGAATATTCAGATAAAAGAATAGATGCATAGCTATCTGCCTTTCATATGTTCATATAGGAAGTCTATTATCCAGAATTCACATTGTCATAGTTTTTTAGGTTCAATTAATTTAGAATCATAAATCAGGCAGTTTAATTAATAATTGGTTAATATTCAGAAATACTGATTACGAAATCATACACAACTTTGAAGCAATTGCAATGATAAATATAAGCCATCTCATTAAGGACCTCACAAAGTAAAAAAAAAACTGTATTTCAGATGGGCTGATGCCAGACACCACACTAAATAGTCAAAAAAAAAAAAAAAAAGAAAATTCTTCTAATCACAAGATATGAGGTTAGATATAAGGAGGAAGTTCTTTACTGTGAGGGTGGTGAGGCAGTGGAACAGGTTGCTCAAAGAAGTGGCAATTGCTCTGTCCGTGGCAGTGTTCAAGGCCAGGTTGGACAGAGCCTTGGGGGACATGGTTTAGTGTGAGGTGGTCCTGCCCATGACAAGGGGGTTGGAACTAGATGGTCTTAAGGTCCTTTCCAACCCTAAATATTCTATGATCTTACAATAACAGTATCTCTAAAATGAAGATAGACCTACATTTAACAAAAACAGTAGCACAGAAAACTCTAGTATTGAAAGCTCACCTATGTACAATCTTCTCAGTTCAAGATGTAGGACTGCTGTGCATGGCTGGGAAGGTGATATACATCTAGAGTAAAACATATAAATTATTTTGCCTTGGACTCAACTTCACACAGCTCAAGCTGTTATATAGATTATACTACAAAATCTTATAGGTCAATATTAACAGTGTTTGGACAGAATTTAGGTCTATCACTTTTATAGACATGGTAATTATTCATAAGGCTGCTGACTCCTGCTCCTTAATAAGGGTTCATGTGGAGACAGTGTTCTCACAGGAGAATGGATAATTGGTACATGAACTCTGAATAAACCCGAAGGATACAGCAAGGCCATGAGAGGCCTGAGGAAGCTTAAACAAGCAAGATAAGAAGAAGCTGGAATTCACTGAGTTATGAGAACTGTGGACTGTTGGCAAGCTTTCGCGGTCAAGTTCTCACACCTGTGCTTAAGCAATCATATGTTAGTCACTAAGGGTCTTCAAGACATGTATCCAGTCATAATATGCCAAATCACTATACAATCATAATACGGCAAATCACTGTAAGTGCATGTAAGCAATAGTGTATAAGGCTTTGCAATAAACAGCTTTGGTCTGATCATATTGATCTCTGACTGAGTCCATAAATTTTCTGCGGCAAATGGCGCCCAACATGGGGCACCCCCCAATTTATCATATGGAAACTGAAGGAATTAAAGCATGTGGCACCGAAGAAAGCGGAAAACATGGAGCCGCAGGGATGTCGGCTGGGTTCAATCCGGCAGGACCAGGCTCGGGAGGTAGACGCCTCGGAACGGAGCCTTGTGAGCCGGAAGACACTGCGCAGTGTAAATAAGGTAACAGCTGACAGGTCTGGAAGAGGATTAGGGTGGGGAATCAATTAAGTAAAGAAGAAATGGCCGTCCTTAAGCTTTTCCAGCATATCCTCTCAGCGAGAGAGATAGAGTATGATGATATTCTGTCAAAAGACTATTGCTCTGGAGTAAAGAAAAAAAAGCTGATCCAGGGGGTTAATGAAGCCTTTGAGCTCGGGACTTGGAAAAAATCGCTAAGGAAGAAGCCTCTGTTTTATGGATGTTTTCAGTCCTTCTAAAGGTGAAGGGAGTAACCTTTAAAGACAGACTTAAATTTAATGTTGAAATGGTCGAAGACGCATTATCCAGAGATTGATGAGTCTCCTGTATTTGAGGTCTCTTTGTGGAATGGTGCAGGAGTTAAATTGTGGGATTGTCCTGGGTTCAGCAGTAGCAGTCATTTTTCTCCTTCTTGGTAGCTGGTGCAGTGCTGTGTTTTGACTTTTGGCCTGGGAACAGTGCAGATAATACTGGTGTTTTCAGTTGTTGTTAAGTAATGTTTACCCTACCCAAGGACTTTGTGAGCCTCATGCTCTGCCAGGGAGGAGGGGAAGCCGGGAGGAAGCAGAGACAGGACACCTGACCCAAACTGACCAAAGAGGTATTCCATACCACAGCACGTCATGCCCAGGATGTAACTGGGAGTTAGCCGGAAGGGCTGGGAGACTGCGGGGTTGGAGGAGGTATGGGTCGGTGCTTGGTTGGCTGGAGGGGGGCAAGTTATCGGTCTGCTGGTGGTGAGGTGATGTATTCTCTTCCCTTGCTATTTCCTTTATCGTTGTTATTATTGGTGGTAGCAGTAGTGATTTGTGTTATACCTTAGTTACTAAACTGTTCTTATCTCAAGCCGTGGGAGTTGCATTCTTTTCGATTCTCCTCTCCGTCCCTCTGGGAGCAGGGGGAGGGAAAGAAGGGGGGGAGTGAGAGAACGAGTTGCCTGACTGGGTTTAAACCACTACAGGGATGCAGTTACAAAAGGCAATGACACTGAAAAAATTGTTAGTCATTTGGAGATCTATTTTAGAGACGTTAAAGTCAAAAAATGAGATTGTGGAGCCCAATAGTCGTTCCCCTACCCTCACCTACCCCCACCCCCCCCACCCCTGCCGAACCTCCGCCTGTTGCTGCCACTGCTGCGAGGGCTGAGGACAGAGATGAAGATGATTCTTTTGACTCAGGCCCTATTGACTCCGAGAAGGAGCCTGTGCACATCCATCAGACTGCTGTTGCTGCTCCTGAGGTTCTGATGCCTGATAATTCTGATGCTGACCTGGCTGGTCCTTTTGACCTGGAGCCTGTTCATCTGGAAAAGGAGCCTGATGTATATCCCCCACATCCTCATGATAAACGGGCAGTTGTAAAGGGAGAAGCAAGACAAGTGGGGGATGCAGACGTATTGTGTGCTTTCCTGGTGGTGTATGTTCTGGATCAAGACCCGCGGTGGGAAGGTCTCTCGTATGGTCTTATCAGGGGTATCGGGCAGACTGTGGCAGACCGTGGACTTGGGACCCCATATACAACTCATTTGATACAGTCTCTCTGTGATACTCATGTACTAGAAGTTGGTAAATATATGTCCAGGTTTCTATCAACCTTTGGAGACCTTTATAGATATTGCTGGCCACTTCTTCCAACATAGGCTGGCCACCTGTGTCAGAATGAGTGTGCATTTTGGTCAGTATAAAAGCCCAAGCCTCATACGATGTCGGGGAGGCAGAGCCTCTGTGGGGACGCCCACTAAAGTTGAGCCTGCCACCTCACAATGCGATGATGTTTCTTGGAGCTGGTTTCCTGATAGTCTTCACAGGGTCCTTGTGCCACATTCTGTACATGGGACTGTGTAGTGGGAGTAATGATTGTCTGGAGTTTGTGCTTCAAATACTGTAGTTATGTGGAGTGTGCTTGTGGGATCCCATACGTGTGTGCGCGCATGTGTTGAGGGCAGACGGTGTTCTGTGTATTTTTTTGTTGTTGGGTTCATGTAAAAGTTTTTAACGGGTAGCAGTTTAACATTTCAAGCAAGAAAGGGTTAATGCAAAAGTGCAGCTGCCAGCAGTTATTTATGGTTGCTGCTGAAGCAGGCAGGGAGCTGTAGCTGCTTCCTGGCAGGTAGGCGTTTATAGCTGCTGCCAAGCAGGCCGGCATTTGTAGCCATGCAAAGCAGGGTGAGCGACTTCGGAAAAAAAAAAGCAAACAACAAAACAAACACAAAAAGCCCTCTCAATCTATTGAGGTATTGAGGCAGTTTGTAGAGAAACTGCAGACAAAGCCTAAAGAGCACCTGCAACACAGTGGGTGCACGATGGGAGCCTTGCTTAGTATGTTTAAAGTAACCTGGGGGTGAATCCAAGACTTGGAGGAACAGATAGATCGGTTGAAACAAGAACTGCTAACTGAAAAAGCGAGAGGAGCAGTGCAATCACAAGCTTTATGAGCCATCACCTAAGCAGCATCAGAGTAGCAGAGAAAGAAAAAAAAAGTTATTTGATAAGAGTTCAGTACCCATGTTCAAAAAAAAAAGCTGCCCTCCAATTCAGCTCCCAGTGCTCCACTGGAGGAACAGCCAGGATGGACGCCAGAGCAGAGGAGTGAAGACAAAAAAAAAAAAGGCAATCTTTCTGAAAACTTTAAAGTACAAATTGGGAAAACAAATAAGGATGCATAAATTTTTATGCATGCTAAATTCTCTAAATTTTTATTAGGGCGAGAAACAACATTTAAAGAAGGCAAAATGGAATTTAGAGTTAAAAGCAATCAATTAGTTGCAGTTTTGAGTTTATCTTTAATTCAGCAGAAAAGCAAAAAGGAGGACCTCCCTGAAATAAAAGAAAACCTTAATCAGGTATATCTGGGAGTATGGGCATCTGAAGTTCCAGGTAAGGTGAAAAATGCTTTGCCTGTCATAGTGGAAATAAAAAGGGGGGGGGGGGGGGGGGGGGCTGCCCAATTAGAATAAAACAATATCCCTTAAAATTAGAAGATTAAAGGGAATTAAAAAAAAAAAAAAATTAATATAGATTATTAATTGAATGTGAATTGGAATATAACACTCCTATCTGGCCAGTAAAGAAACATGATGGGAAAAGTTGCAAATTGGTTCAAGATCTCAGAGCAATCAACAAAATCGCAGAGGATATTTGTCCAGTAATAGCCAATTCATATGATTTATTGACTAAATTGAATAATAATCAGAAATGGTTTGCTGTCCTGGATTTAAAGGACACTTTCTTTTGCTTACCACTGGTCAAAAGAAAGCCAAAATTTATTTGCTTTTGAATGGGAAAATCCTGACACAGGAAGAAAAACTCAATTAACCTGGACAGTATTACCACAGGAGTTTAAAAACAGTCCAGCAATTTTTGGAAATCAATTAGCACGAGAACTAGAATCATGAAAGCCACCTGCTCAGACGGTGACTCTGTTACAATATGTAGATGACCTATTAATTGGTACAGAAACAAAGGAAGAATGTATCCAGTGGACAGTGGAATTATTAAATTTTCTGTGACTGAACGGTTATCAGGTATCCAGACAAAAGGCCCAACTAATCCAAACCCGAGTTTCTTACCTAGGATATGAAATAACAGGAGGACAGAGAGAACTTGGAATTGCTAGAAAAGAAGTCATTTGCCAGACTCCATGACTGTCAACCGTCAAGGAGCTCTGGACATTCCTGGGAATGACTGGATGGTGCAGACTTTGGATCCATAATTATGGTGTCCTGGTAAGACCGCTATATGAACTGTTGAAGGGAAACTCTCCCTCTCTGGACTGAACTGACTGTGTTCTGGTAAGACCACTATATGAACTGTTGAAAGGAAAACCTCCCTCTCTGGACTGGACTGATTCAGCAGAGGAGGTTTTTAGAAATTTAAAAACAGAGCTAATGAGAGCTCCAGCTCTGGCACTTCTGGATGTGACTAAACTGTTTTGGTTATATTCGTATGAAAAACAGGGAATAGCTTTCGGGGTCCTTGCTCAGAAACTAGGACCATATGGAAGGGCAGTGGCATATTTTTCAAAACAGCTGAATGAAGCAAGCAAAGGATGGCCCAGATGCCTAAGTGCTGTGGCAGCAGTCGTCATGGATATTGAAGAGACTCGCAAATTCACCTTGAGACAAAAGATTACTGTACTAGTGTCCCATGTGGTATCAGCAGTCCTGGAGCAGAAAGAAGCCCACTGGTTATCTCCTTCACATTTCTTAAAATACCAGGCCACCTTTGCGGAACAAGATATACAGAAATTATGATGACTAACATCATGAATCCAGCAACCTTTTTGCAGGAATAGTCTACAGAACCACTAACCACTGCTTGACCACCATAGAGACTGTATATTCGAGCTGACCAGACTTGAAAGAAAAACCTCTGGAAGATACTGATTCTTGGTTTACTGATGGTAGTAGCTTCATGAAAATGGTGAACAAAAGGCAGGACATGTCATTACCACCACTTCACAGGTAATAGAAGCTAAATCTTTACCCACTAACACTTCTGCCCAGAAGGCAGAAATAATAACGTTAACAAGAGCCCTTGAATTGGCTAAAGATAAAAGGATAAATATTTGGACTGATTCTAAATATGCATTTGGTGTGATACATGCACATGGTGCTATCTGGAAAGAATGAGGACTTTTGAACACACAAGGGAAACAGATTAAACATGCTACAGAAATTCTACAATTACTGGAAGCTGTTCAGCTACCTGAAGGAGTAGCTATTATGTACTGTAAAAGGTAATCAACAAGGTGACTCTGATCAGGAAGTTGGAAATAATTTGGCGGATTTTGAAGCCAAACAAGCAGCTGACCATGAATACCCCAAGCAGAATGAGATAGAGGAAGAGAAAAACAAATGATTGCAAATCACTTGGGGGCAACTGAAAAGTAACAGCTTGAATATATGTGTGCTTGTAAAGTAGCTATTATTAGAGGTTGTGATTTTGTGTATAAAACCACCTGTATTTACTAGCCAGTTGCTAATAAGAAACTGCACCTTGTATTGTATAGATTTGTCACTTGTAAAAGAGATGTTAGAGCATGCAAATTTGCAGCAGCTGCCAGAAAATGCTAAGGCAAAAGCTAGAAAGATTCTAATACAACGGTAGTGTTATAAAGCAGGTGATGGAACAAATTAAAAGGGTGAGAGAACTCCACTGGTAAGAAATTTCTTTGGCTAGTCCCTCACTGCCATCAGCATCTTCAACATGCTGCTGCACCCTGTAATAGTTACTCTGCTAATGTAAATCTGTGTGTGCTTTGCCGTCATAGAGACTTGTTACTGGATGAAGCAGGTGAAACTCTGCATTGAAACATGGTGCAAGGACCAAAAGCCTGCTACCACAGTCAAGGGCAAGACTGGGTTGGCCTCTGTGTTTACCACCAAGAAGAACTTTTAGCTCCGCTGTTGGCTGCAACTCAGCAGGTATGGAGTGGTGGGGACACATGCCATGCCAGACCTTGATGTGAAGGGTGGCCTCCCCTGTTACCAGAGAGCAATACAGGAGAAAAAGGGCAGCCCAGGAGCCTGTAGTTGGCATATGTTGGAGATCTAGCCCAAATCCCCTGCTCAAGTAGGTTCATTCAAAAGATATATAAAACTAAAAGGGGGAGATGTGGAGACAGTGTTCTCACAGGAGAATGGATAATTGGTACATGAACTCTGAATAATCCCGAAAGATAGAGCAAGGCCATGAGAGGCCTGAGGAAGCTTAAGCAAGCAAGATAAGAAGAAGCTGGAATTCACTGAGTTATGAGAACTGTGGACTGTTGGCAAGCTTTCGAGGTCAAGTTCTCACACCTGTGCTTAAGCAATCATATGTTAGTCACTAAGGATCTTCAAGACATGTATCCAGTCATATGTCAAATCACTGTAAGTGCATGTAAGCAATAGTATATAAGGGGTTGAGGCTTTTCAATAAACAGCTTTGGTCATATTGATCTCTGACTGAGTCCATAAATTTTCTGTGGCAGGTTCATTACTAGAATAACTGATGTTAACAGCCAGCTTCTCAGAAATACTTCCGTCTTCTTTATACTAACTACCTTCAATTCCCAGCTCACAGCTGTTCCACAGGACAGCAATTAGTACTTGCCTCTACACATTCGAGGAAATGGGGGAACTAGAACAAGTCTGTCTTATCAGAAATCCAAAGCCATAGGCAACTGACTTTTAATTTACAGACAATTCACTACTATATAATCAAGATGAAGAGAATGATGGAGACAGAGAATGAAACAGCTAAAAAGAGACCAAGTACATTTATAAAGAACATTTAATGTCTTCACAATTCAGATTATAATCAACTATCACAGAAACAAAGCTAAAACTCATACTGAAAAGGACTTCAGAAGTGAGAGTTAACTTACTTATTTGAGTCTAAAAAGCTAAAAGCAAATCTTTCAGATTTCTAATTATGTCAGCTCTTAAAACAGAGACCACATCCCAACTGTGCCACAATCACAGAGCAAATGTATAGATACCCCAGGTCCCCAAGATCTCCTTTGAACTCAAATGCACCAGGGGAACATCTTCAAATTATCTGTTCATATACAGAATGTATATAGTCTTCACAGGGAACAAAAGCCAGAGTTTTCCAGATAAAAACTACTTCACATGTAAGTCTCTAGGTCAAATTTGATTAAATATTCTGAGGTGCTATTAAAAAAAAAAAAGAGAAAGAGGCAGAGAAACAGAGGACGACAAAGACAGAGTAAGACAACAAGGTAGAGACAGACAAAGAGATGGAGGCAGGGGGCAACAGAGGTGTGACACAGAGAGGCAGCCCAAGTGGCAGATGATTGAAAGCCTACCTAGGTTCAGTGATGGATTCATAACCCTCAGGCAGCACTGGGACTGCAGCCACACATACACATCCTTGTCCCGTGCCAAGGAAATTGTTGAAAAACAAGATCCCAGATAAACTAGAGCAGTCTTTAAAACAGGGAATAAAGAGACTGCTTCCTATTTGTACCTCTTTACAGAATATGATCTACCAAGCAGACCTTTGCTTTATTTTCCTCAAGTTTTGTCAACAGAAGGCAAAAAAAAAAAACAAACAAACACTTAAAAGTTAACTTCTGATCATAGGAAATAACACGGTGGATGGATGATGGCAGAGTGGTGGATGTGGTCTACCTTGACTTCAGCAAAGCATTTGACACAGTCTCCCACAGCATCCTCACGGCTAAATTGGGGAAGTGTGGACTGGATGATCAGGTAGTGAGGTGGACTGCGAACTGGCTGAAGGAGAGAAGCCAGAGAGTTGTAGTCTATGGGGCTGAGTCTAGTTGGAGGCCTGTAACTAGTGGAGTGCCTCAAGGGTCAGTACTGGGACCAGTATTATTTAATATATTCATCAATGATTTAGATGAGGGAATCGAGTGTACTATCAGCAAGTTTGCTGATGACACTAAGCTGGGAGGAGTGGCTGACACGCCAGAAGGCTGTGCTGCCATCCAGCGAGACCTGGACGGGCTGGAGAGTTGGGCAGGGAATAACTGGATGAAATATAACAAGGGAAAGTGTAGAGTTCTGCATCTGGGCAGGAGCAACCCCAGGTTCCAGTATAGGTTGGGAAACGACCAGTTAGAGAGCAGTGTAGGGGAGAGGGACCCAGGGGTCCTGGTGGACGACAGGATGACCATGAGCCAACACTGTGCCCTTGCGGCCAAGAAGGCCAATGGCATCCTGGGGTGTATTAGAAGGGCGGTGGTTAGTAGGTCGAGAGAGGTCCTCCTTCCCCTCTACTCTGCCCTGGTGAGACCCCATCTGGAATATTGTGTCCAGTTCTGGGCCCCTCAGTTCAAGAAGGACAGGGAGCTGCTGGAGAGAGTCCAGCGCAGGGCAACTAAGATGATTAAGGGAGTGGAGCATCTCCCTTATGAGGAAAGACTGAGGGAGCTGGGTCTCTATAGCTTGGAGGAGACTGGGGGGTGACCTTATAAGTGTCTATAAATATATAAAGGGGGAGTGTCACGAGGATGGAGCCAGGCTCTACTCAGTGGCAAACAATGATAGGACAAGGGGTAATGGGTACAAACTGGAACACAAGAGTTTCCACATAAACTTGAGAAGAAACTTCTTCTCAGTGAGGGTGACGGAACACTGGAACAGGCTGCCCAGGGAGGTTGTGGAGTCTCCTTCCCTGGAGACATTCAAAACCCGCCTGGACACATTCCTGTGTAACCTTATCTAGGTGTTCCTGCTCCGGCAGGGGGATTGGACTAGATGATCTTTCGAGGTCCCTTCCAATCTCTAGCATACTGTGATACTGTGATAAAGCGAACAAGCTGTGCTCAAAAAAAGAAAGAAAAAGAACTGTGTTTCCCTGAAAACATCAGTACATCCCATCTCAAAGGCCAAGTCATTCACCTTGGAAGGCCTTGTACTCTGGATGGATGATTTCTTTAAATAATTACCTCTGCTGAAAACAACAATACCATCAGTAAAGCTGGGTTTGAATCATAGAATAAATTCTGGTAGCAAATAACCCTTACATTAGGAATAAGTTCTGAAACTGATCTAGAGTTTTCACTGTCTAGAAGGCTCAAGTGGATTGAACAGAGTCCAACTGGACATTCCTGCCTAGTGTCAGCACAAGATGAATGCTCTTCAAAGTGGAAAAAGAAATAGAGTCCTTAAGCATTTGGTGAGCACTTCAGAGAAATAACATATACAGTTAACAGCAGCTAACAACATACCAATAGGTAAATCCAGACAAAGCAATTGCTATAGATGTTAAGACAAGAACAACATTTTTTCTGAAGGGATTCATTCAACTTCCCTTCCCCCATTCCAATATATTTAGGGCCTGGTTTCAAACAGAGTGTAGCAGGATGCTCCTGTCTTTGGTATACATAATTACTGTGCTCCTTAATCAAAAACTCTTAGCAAGTCTAAGCATGAAAGTTGCTTAAAAAAAAAAGAAAAAAAAAGAAGGTGTGATTTGCTAAAAAAAGGAGCTTAGTGTCTTTAAAAAATGTAATTACAGCACCATGAGGGGAGGCTTCTCCATGTAGTAATAGTCAGATTGCCTGTTGCTCAAACATGCTAATTTGCAGCTTCCTTAAAATGCAAGAACTAATTTAGTGAATTATGCTATTGCAATGACCAGACCTGGAAAGGATAATTACTCCATGGTGTTTGTGGTTATTGTATCATAATTCTAACAGTTCTCTTCTGGAATACAATGAAATACTGTGCTTCAATTTCTCCCTGAAGAGAACAATCTTAGATAGATGCTCTGTCAGTGCAAATCTCAGCCAGGTCATTACTCGTTAGATACCTTAAGTACCATCAGTCCTCCTTGGAAAAAAAAAACACACAGGTAACACAAGGAAAAAAAAAAATAAATCTTAGATTTAGATTTGTCTTGCACAGAGAAAGAATTGCCAAAGTTTAACAAAAAGGGCTTGCATAACCATATATATTTGCTACTGTCCTGAAACTCCCTCAGAGGATCCCAGCAAGCACTACATTTAAGAAAGGTGGGGAATCAAAATACTTTATTCAAGAAAGTTAATTATGGGCATCCTTTACTGGTTCCCTTCGATTTTCAGTGTCCTTGCTGCTATGCTGAGGGATCTATTTCCAAGGTATTCTTTCCAAAGATACTTCCTTGCTTTTAAAGTGCACAGCATCTACAGTTCACATTTATAAAAAAACTGCAAAGAGCAATCATCAAGGTCTTTGCACAGACAAAATTGTTTTTCAAATATATATAACAAAATGAAAGTAAATTAAAAGAAAACAGAGGTATCCTTAAATGTATGAGGTGATACTTCATCCACAGACACATTCTTTATGAATCACACATTTTTACTTTATTGACTAATTTATCTTTGGTCAGTCACATATTTCATTGTTCTTTCTCCCTGCACAGATAAGTATTTTAAACTTGCACAAGACCTTGATATATAGCATTTGGGTTGGGTTTCTTTATAATCAAACACAGCTGCCAGTTAAAATCAAATTTATTCAAGATTAGACACAATATTACAATAACAATAGTAAATAATAAAAAATAATATTCAGGTAACTGGCTTGATTTTTGTCTTTAATTGTTCACATCTAGCTAATAATGATCTAAGTTTGTGACACTGCTCTGTCACTTATACACTGGCTGCATCAAAAGTTTTAAAGTAAACATGCCAAATCACCCAGCCTTCAGATGACAAATCTGCTGGTTTCCAGAAGTTTGTGTGTGAGACAAACTGCAAAGTTTGTCTTTCCTCAGAAGATCAAAAGAAGGACATAAATTTAGCCTTTTCACATCAACTGTTCTGCTGCATACAGGGATAATAGATACCCCTTCAGTGGTAGTAGAAACAAGGCCAGGAGCTGCTGTCTGAGACTTCTGTCCAGCTAAGGGGGTGATCAAATTTTCACAAGCCTTTTCTTATCAGTTCATTGGGGCAATCTCTGGACAGCAGATAATGAACCTCTGCCGGCACGGCCTGTCAGAAACTGAACAAATCTCAGTAATAGGAGCAAAGGGTAAAGTATCTGAAGGGGGCCTATAGGGATGCTGGGGAGGGACTCTTCATTAGGGACTGTAGTGATAGGACAAGGGGTAACGGGTTAAAACTTAAACAGGGGAAGTTAGGGTGGTGAGAGAGACACTGGAATAGGTTGCCCAGGGAGGTTGTGAAGGCTCCATCCCTGGAAGTGTTCAAGACCAGATTGGACGAGGCCTTGGTTGGCATGGTTTAGTGTGAGGTGTCCTTGCCCATGGCAGGGAGATTGGAACTAGATGATCTTGAGGTCCTTTCCAACCCTAACTATTCTATGATTGTATGATTCTATGATTTGAAAAGAAATACTGTTCTTCAAGAAAGACACATGATGATAAGAAATGTTCTTTGGGTGATATTTTCCCAGAAAATATTACCAACATGCAATAAGAGAGGAAAATAGGGGAAAATTCACAAGTGTGTTTTTTGTCCCACAGAGCTGAAGCTTGCTTTTATGTCAGTGTTCATTCAATGCTTCTTTTGTAAAACATACAGGTTCAAAACCTTAATGTTAGCAAATTGTATGGTTAGGTAATGGGTGAACTGAAAGTTCCATTAGTCTGATGTTCTGTAGCTGGTGGAATGTTAAAAAAAGGTGAGTTTGGGATCTCAGACAGCAAAGTCAGAGACCTCTATTTGAAATAAAATACCAAGTGAAATAATGAAATGCATTCAGGCAGGATTTTTCCTCCTCTCTGTCCAGTGTTTTGCCCTTCCTTAAATGCACTTTCCTAGGAGGCCACCATCCTAGGTGAAGGGCTCAGCTGTTTCCTGCAATATCAGAACTTGTTTCAGAAAATGTAGTCAGGTTTTGTCCAAAAACAATGTTGTGTGCCAAATAAGACTGCTTGAACTTACACCCTTCTCAAACTTGCCATACTGCTTTTGAAAACCTTCACAGAATTGAGCTCTTTAACAAACTGATACTTATGAGCAATATTTCCTGTATTATGAGATATTGTTGAGCAGCATTTTAAAATGGTTGTTTCAAGAGGTATTGATATGCATACATAGGCAGAACATAATTACGTTATTTCCTTCAATACTTAGAATTCACAAGACATTCTAGCTGAAAAAAAATATATTTACTACATGAGCTATGTTTATAACACCTGAGAACAGTTGGAATTTTGAATTATCCTGTAAAAGGTCAACAGAATTAATACTTATAGCTGTAGCTATGTGTGAAAAACTGTAACTATGCTTTTTCTAAATAATAATAAAAATAGTCTATAGAAAAGCAAACTAAATCCTTGGTACTGGATGCAGCAATAATTTTTTTTTGGAAACTATGTGTAAAACCCAGGTATACCCCATATTTTTCTATCAATCCACATTAATTTTCTGTTCTTCAGTGTGCTACTATTCATTGTGTGAATTGGTGTGTAAATGGAAAGTTACTTATGTGCACTTCCTATCACACTGTTCATCTTTTCTCTCTTAGCTGTTATTAAAAATCAATAATTTTCAGATAAAGCAAGCAGAATGCCAAAGAAGAATCAAAATACTGACATGACTTGCCCTTCAGATCTGAGATCTCTTCAGAACCTCTCTCAAGATGTTAGTCTTCCTGCTCACTGAAGACAGGCAATAATTTTTGCCTGCTGAACATTCTAGAGCCCTATGTAATTCTCAAAGGATGTAAAAATGTTCTGTTATTTCTTAGTCAAAGTACAAAATCTAAAGTAATCCCTTTGAAATTACAAATATGCTCTCCCATCTGTCCATAGCCTGCTCCCACATTCCTTCAACACTCTCTCTTAAGATGACTCTGAGTCCTATTGTCCAGTCCACTGGCTCCACAGCCAAGCTGATATCTGAGCCCCAATCTTGAACCTTTCAGGATATTTTAGGTCTAACATTGATTCTCCTTTGAAATACTTAACTGCTTTAGTTATGTGTAATAAAAGCCCTAACATTTTTTTCAGGTCTTTTCAAACAATGTAGATACTAAGACTTTTTTTAATCCTGATTTCCTGACTTCAAGAAGGTAGAGTCTGGGTTTGCATGACTTTTTTTCCCTCCCTTTCTAAACAAACATTTCTGTATCCTTACCCCACATCTTGTGTTAACTTCTGTAGATTCTATGGAAATGACAGTTCTCAGAAAGCTTGTACTTGGGGTGAAAGCACTCTTTAATACCTTAAAATGCCTATAAAGGGGTAATCACTTTTGTTGATTGTCAAACCCACACAAACAATCCATACTCACTATGGACTCACAAACTATCTGTAAGGATTCAGTGAACTCTTACTGCTGTTCACCACTGTAGTATCTAGGTACAAAGTTTCTCAGTCAACTGCAGGATGTATCTGCCCACCTTTCATGACCACTACAGGTATCCAAGAGCAGACAGGAAAGGAATAATTAATGCTCCTAGAAAGGAAGAATAAGTTTTTCAGATTATTCTCTTTATCAGCTTCTGCAAATGAACACCAAAGGGGGGGGGGGGGGGGGGAAGTTGTTACAGAGAATTACAAACCTGTGATTGTCACTGTGTCTTGCTTCTCCTGTCTGCTTGCCTCTAAATTCAGATGAAACCATGAAGGAAGACCCTCCACACTTTAAAGAGGAACTCAGTGTGCTTATCTAGTAGAATGCTGATGTAAAGCCACATGCCCCATGGATGATAAGCATACTTCCAGAAGAGGGCCAAGTCTCTTAACAACTCCAAAAGTAAAGGTTCCCAAACTAATAATTGGTAAACATCAAATGAGGTAAAGGAGAACATGCAAAATTTACATCCCTATGAGGCTTAGTAGCAGCAGAAGACAAAAATCATAATTTGTTAAATAAATGCCAAGGAATTTAACAGAAAATCATAAGCCATCTACATGTTGCTTCAGCTACCTTCCTATAATTCTTTTTTGTTCATTATAAAAAAAAAACAAAAACAAAAACAAAAACAAAAAAACCAAAACTACAGGACCTCATCTCAAGATTTTATGTGCTTACTCAGAGTAGTCCTTAGAAGTCATATTGAGCTAGAAGGTATTAAAAAAAATAAATAAACCACAGAATTGTGCTACACCAAAGGAAGGACTAAATTCTATTATTTCATAAAGCACACTAAATCTGAATGGACTGCAACAAAAAACTCTAAGAGAATTTCCACTTCACAGAAGATTAATCTAAGTGAACATTAAGCAATGGGACAAATAAGTGTTAAACAAATTAATCAAACTTGAAATTTCCCCCAGAAAATTAAGACAAATTCTAATAGTCTGAAGGGCACTGTCAAGATTTTTTATAAACCCATATAATGAAATGAGAAGTGGCAGCTCCTTAAAAGTATTTCTTTCATCAAGCAGTTTTGTGCAGTGAGGATACACCTCGAGAGACAGAATATAATCTTTTTTGCTGTATTTACTTTCCTTACCTTTTCTGTACCTTTCTTAAAAATCCATCTGGATACATCTATTAACAATGTGCTGACAGCTTATAAACAATTAAAAAGTTGCCAAGTTAACAGATTTTTGTAGAGCAAATCTTGTTATATTGCAGCACATTTACTTACAAAATGAAGTAAAATTGTAAGATAAAACAGAACGTCAAAGCATAATATAGTAACAAGAGATGTTAAAAAAAATTACAGTGAATAATTACATTAAATAATCAAAGCTATGATACATAAGCAGATGCGATTTTAATGTCACGTGTATAGCTCAGCATACCTATGCAAGTATTTATCTTGTTCTGCATCTCTGATACTGAGCAGATGCATGTTTTTATCTGTAACTAAGCAGGCACCTTGATTCTGGCACCAAGTAGAAAGGTTCTGGTACTTAACAGCGCTTGGAAAGGAGGAAAAAACAATATCAGCCATTATTGTCCCACAAAATAACTTCATCTGGCAGAATAATAAGCAGTCAGGTTCAACAGAAAGATGATTTATTTTTTGTATGCTTGTCTAGTCAGTTGGAAGTTCCACATAGGATAAATTCAATAGATCTAACAATTGGTAATTTGAAAAAGAAAAGATTTATCTAGAAGAGTGGAATTAATTTTCAAAATGAAGAATAGGCTAGCATGTTCTAATCCAGCAAAAGAAGAGCAGAAACTGCATGAATGATATTAGGAGAGAAAGAGACAAGCCAGTACTTTCATCATATCTTTCTCAACAAGGCTGGACTTTAGAAGCTACACAAGCTCCAGTCAGCCTAGCTCTTTCTGAAGCAGAAAGCCACAGGGAGAGGTCTCAGTACTTCTGACCTAAGTCTCCCCTTTGGAAAAATGATTTGCTACCAAAGTATACTGCTGGGGCAGACAAACAACTGCATGGCATGCTCCCAAAGTCTTGACAATTTGGTCCTTGAAAGCCTCCATGACATCGAAGAGCACATACGATTTCTGGGTTTGGGTAAGGGTCTGGGGAGGGATAAAGCATGGAGTCCCAGTGTTTGTAAGGCTGTGAAGGGCCTGCAAGGGAAGGTGAGGGCTGCTGAAAGCTTTCAGTCCTGGCCATTTCTGTGTAGAATTCATAGATGGAGGTCTGTGTTGGACCAGGGCTCTATTTACATTTATGGTTACATTTCACTTTCAGACAGAGAAAGCAAAAAGCCCCAGTATTTGTGGGCAATAAATAAATAAATAAAAATAAATAAAAGGGGCTGACAAAACCCTTCAGTCCTGGACCCTTTTTTGTTGGAGCCATAGCTGCAGGCCTGTGCTTTCACTTCCATCTTCCACATATAATAGCAAAAGCAGATCAAGAAAAGATGGAAAAAAATAAGCATTTTTTATCCTGTGCTTATAAGAATTGAGGCTGCAATTCTATTCATGTTGCTGCCATACCATTCTAGCTACTGCTACTAAAGATCACAACACAGTCTCAAAAATCTGCCCAGACTGCAACTATATTAAATGAAAGTTTAAAGACCTCAATTTCAAATTCCTTAGCCATTAGAATTACAATATCTATTTTGCTTTGCCTAGACTATTTCAACTCTGTTCCAAAGACTGGATCTGCTCAAAAGATTTGGTCTCCTATATGTTCATTAAGTAATCAAATTCCACCTTATATTTCCTTCTATTAACCTTTTTGTATTTTGACTTTTTGGAAGGAAAACTTTATCCAAAGCTTTGAAATTTTATTTGAAGACACCAACAACTGAAGAGTAGCTCATCTCCTTTGGTGTCGTATCCAGATGTCAATAGGTTCCTAAACTTTAGTGTTTTAGCTCAGACTAGGAGTGAGCTTTTGAAGATCTCCCAATCATCACTACTCGCACCGGTTTGTGTTGCAGAAAGGCCTTGAGGTGTACACTCTCTAGTCTTTCTGTTTGAAGCTGTACTAGCAAATGTGCTCTCTTAGTGGATCTTCAAGACATGAAATCTTAGTTTCCTCTTTGATCTTCTTTGCACAAGAGCTGTGTTTGAGAAATTTCAGACAAGATGGTCAAAGCTTCCCTCTCAAACATATAAAAGTTTCTTTCATTTTTACTTTCCTATGAAATATTAAAGATACCACTACAGATAAAGTTTTGCACCACGGAAAATTAATAGTTAGATCCCGTATTTGAATAATTCTTTTCATTATTATTAGACAGACTCAGATACAAATAAAAAACGCATATTGTACCATAAAGAGGAATGTGATCAGAGGTGCTTTAAATTCTTATAAATTATAAACTTTTCATGATAAAATATGATGACTTATTCAAACCAATTCTAGATGAAATGGAAATAATTCACAGGAAAATTAGAAAGTTCAGGTAGTTTCCTGTAAACTCATCCATATTTCTGTTCACCCTTCAACTGGTAATTCAGACCACTCATTTTTTAAATCCTTCAAGATATTGTACAAATATGTTGTGGTTTAAACCCAGTCAGACAGCTTGTTCACTCACTTCCCCCCCTTCTTGCCCTCCCCCTACTTCCAGAGGGACAGAGAGGAGAATAGAAAAGAATGCAACTCCCACAGGTTGAGATAAGAACAGTGTAACTAAGTAGTAACTAAGGTATAACACAAATCACTACTGCTATCACCAGTGATAATAATGATAAAGGAAATAACAAGGGAAGAGAATACAACATCTCACCATCAGCTGACTGATAACTTGCCCCCCCCCCCCAGCCCAACCAAGCTCTGACCCCTACCTCCTCCAGCCCCGCAGTCCACCAGCCCTTCCAGCTAACTCCCCGTTACATCCTGGGCATGACACGCTGTGGTATGGAATACCTCTTCGGTCAGTTTGGGTCAGGTGTCCTGTCTCTGCTTCCTCCTGGCTTCCCTTCCTCCCTGGCAGAGCATGAGGCTCACAAAGTCCTTGGCCAAACCAAAACATCCTTGTTATCAGCTCTGTTCCCGAGCCGAAAGTCAAAACACAGCACTGCACCAGCTACCAAGAAGGAGAAAAATGACTGCTACTGCTGAACTCAGGACAAAATATAAGGACATGCACAGATGTACTGGTTTTTGAAGCAATGAACCTCTCACATACATTGAGAAGAAGAGTTGTAATAGGAAGCATGTTTACTTTTTTTCTTTTGCTATCCCTTGTGAATAAATAACACATCCTTAGGTCAGACAAACATTAAAAAGACTAGCCAGGTTTAAGACTGAGATGTTTCTGCTCAGGTAGAAAAGCCAGATTTCTCTTCCCTTTAAGTTTCACCTCCACAGAAACCAGACATATAGGTTTATCTTCACTTAATGCATGATGCAATAAAACAGCCCCCACAGGGAATTCATATCAGGCTGGCAGGAATGCCCAGAAATCAGACACAGGTAGTAAGAGATACTAACAGTGCAATCTCTAAATTGAAATAAGAATGGAAATAATCAAGAACTAAAATAGAAAGCGATTTCCCCTGCCCCTCTCACAGGGCAGATATTACGTCCCTAAAAGAATGCCGAATGCTTATTTCTCAACCGGATTTTTTCAGCACTGCTTATGAATTTGTTATGTACTTTCCTAGCTGGAAAAACAGCCTCAGAGCAACTACTCAGTTCTGCAGCTGTGTATTATATGGAGGAATGAGTCAGCCACACGGCAGTCAGAAGTGCCTGTTTACAAAGGTAAACTTCTGGTGGGAGCCAGAGAAGTTCTGCTGGAAGGGCTGTCACTGCTCCTCTGAACTCCACTCAGCTGCAGGTTCTGAGTCAGCTGAAAGAGCTGTAAAAAAAACAGTCACCCATTTCTCCTCCCTTCATTTCCTAATCTTAAACATGCAAGATTCTGCAGTACAACTGTCCATTGATAGTCTAGTGAGAGTAGAGCAAATTCCCTTTGTACTGATGTCGCTGTTTTGTGCTACCAGCAGACCTTCTGCAAGTGAGTTTAATTTAGCTCTTTAGGTCTAAATTACAAGATGCTGGGCAAAGAATGAAGAACAGATCACAGGAGATTGCAATCAGGCTGTCAACATATGTACTACCTAGTGATATTTAGTACAATATGATCTGATGGACTCTGACTCCTTTTTATTCCCTCTGTTTTCTCTACCTATTAAGGGTATTGTTCAGACCCATTACACAAGAAATTGTATTCATAATTTCTCCATGATACTTCAAGGAAATCAAAACAACAAGCAGTACTTAGTATATGGTAATTTATATTACTTTAGTGTTAGGTGGAAAATTAACTCACTTGCGTTCTCAAGGTAACACACAGCTTTCTTTAAAAGTCCTAACATGCAAGTCAGCAGTGATTCAAAGAACAAAGCCACAAAAACTTGAAATGAGTACGCAGAGGGAATAAAGAAAAGGCTTTCAGTTCTGAGGTATTCAGCATTTTCTTATAGTCAGGGGGATAAATTATTGAACTAATCCCTGAAACACAACAGAAACTGTTCAGGAGGGGATACTTTTGTCCAGAAAGGGCTCTTACAGGATGAGGGCTTCAGATTTTTCTCCTTTGATATTATCTGTATAATTTAGGAAAATTGAATGGATTTTATATAAATAAATATTTTGGTCTGATAATGCAATGATTTTACTCTGCTTAATAGATATGATCACATTTCCACAGTACAAAATATGACATACAGTATCTACCTATATGGATATTGTCAGACGCCAGCTTGATACTGAAATTGAACAAGAACGTTTTGGTGTGTATCCCATCAGAAGAGGTCAATAAGTCTTTTAGGCAAAATACAGAACATTTTACAAGAAAAGTAATATTAAATAACAGAGCAGTTCACCTGTTATTTGTTTTCATGTTTATCCCATTTTTACTTCCCTCTCTGCTGGGCACAGACATATAACATTTATCAAGAAATCATTGTTGCAATGCAGCCTTTATCATGCTTCCAGTACAGCCATTTAGAAAAGCATGTACCATGCTTCGAATGATTTCCAGTTTATACAATTACTTAGTAGGAAAGAAATACAAGTACATATGCTGGAGTCAGTGTGTTTCTTCATACAAAGCTGTGTGTGGGAGTGGTGGGAAATGAAGTACAAGCAATAGCTATGTTTTTAAACATTCTGGAATTAGGTATTCTTGTTCTACAAAGCCTCTCACTAGTCAGTCTAAAGGAGGTAATTTTAGACATCACAGAAAGTAAACAAGCAATCTCTGCCCTTGAGATATGAATAAAAAACTATTTCAGACCATCACATTAGACTGTAGTTGAACTAGATCTGGATTAAATATTTCGAGCCATGCCTGAACACACTCAGGCCATTTCTAAACTGCATGAAAAATTGAAATGGCAACACTTAGTTCATTAATTCTTCATAAATACATAACAGATGTGATTTTAGGATATGAATGGAAAATTTCACAGAGGTGACCTGTCTTATCAATCTTCTCATCACAAAACCTTCCATAACCCTCACAGCAAGAAAGTAAAAGTCACAGAAAACAACAGCAAACTGGAGTTGAATTACAAGAAATATTACACATAAAATTCAAACTGTAATGACACTGCAGACGATCATCTGTCTGTTCTAGTTATCCAACTGTCTGCTTTTTTCTCTAAGAACTGCTAATATCAGCTAATTGTCATAAATTTTTGAAACTTAGGTAATTATATATAGTGTTCACTAGTATTTTTGTGAAGTAACAACCCAGCCATTAAATATTTCACTTGTGCAATTTGCATGCCCTTAGAAAGGAAGTACAAAGTCAGAAACAGTTACAGTCTATCTTTTCACCCCACACATATAAGGTTACATACACACACAGTAAGGCACATTTTGCCTTCCCCTACTCAGATATTTCCACTTGGATATATTCTTAGTTAGAGGATAGAAGTAATTAAATTCATATATTAAGGTAACCTGAATTTCTGAATCTCCTGAAAGAGGAGTAAAGTAATTTTCTGAAAGGTAATCTCTAAGGTCTCTGTCACAGTCCTAATACAAATTAAGATTTCCCCACCCCCCAAAATAAAAATAATACCTTTAAAGAATACACAATCAGGTTTGGAGTAATTACGTTAGTTTTCACTTTTAGTTCTAAATATATAAACTCATATTTTGTGGAAAAAAAAACCTTTTAAACTAAATAACTATTATTTTAAAGTTTGCTTCTTGATAGTTCCTTCCAGTTTTCCTGTGCTTGAGGAAGCAGAAGCAACACTGACTAGCCAAGAGAAGAAGAAAAGAGCATCCAGTTTCCTGGGAACTAGGTTGGCTGGTTTTAATTTTCTACTTGAAAAAAAAAGGAAAATCATAACAAAGTAGAAGGGAGAAAGGAGCTGAACAGTGAAGTGAGAGGTTTCAACACAAGTCTGCCTACATAACTGAAGGGCAGAGCTCAGCTCTGACAGCGCCACTTACTACATCCCCAGCCACTCAAATACAGACACCCAGCACACACACATTACTAGAAGGCACAAAGGCAGTGGAATAATGCTATGCCCAGGCCCACTCTGCCTATTCAATACAGCCAGCCAAGTTACATTTCCTGGACCTCCCATCCCATGGTCTTTTTCCATTCCTTGAAGACAGTAACAAAATGGGTGGCTAGAGAGTGAACACAGCAGTAGCTCAGCTAGGTGAGTAATGAACCTGCAAGACCCACATAATCACCTTAGTATTGTCTTGTACACCCACCTCCCTCCCCACCACTGGTCCCATCCACAGCCCTTCCTGGTACTACCAGTCCAGCCCAACAACCAAATTACCCAATACCATTCCAGTGCTTAGTGTGTCTGCACCCACTCCAAACAGAGAGAGATAACAACAGCAGGATCTCAAGATAAGGGGAGAAGGATGCAGGTGCGTGCTGGGATTGAAGACAAGGAGAATGAAAGGTCAAAGTACATTTGTGAGAGGGTCACAAACCACTTCAGTATGGAAAGAGATATAATAATCACACAAGAAATTATTAAAGAGGTCTCACTCGAGGTGTCATGCTGTCAAATTAACTCCTTAGTTGAGACACACTGCTTGTATAGAGCACCAAGTGAGGAAATGTCTTTTTTATTTTTTTTTTTAAATCCACCATGAAGTGAAAAGCTAAGGCACACAAATCAGAGTGCAGCAACCATCTTAACCATTTTCATTTTCAAACAGAAAGAACAGTTAAGTGCTGTTTTCTGAGCTGTGCTCTTGATTGATGGACTACATGGATTAACAGTCTATTCTGTGTCTCTGGAAATAGAAATGTTTATTTTGCAATGACTCTGGTTTCCAGCCCTCACAGCTGAAGACTTAGAATGATGCTTGCCCCAATCAATGTGTCCATTTCTTCGCTTCAAATTTCTTATCTTATGCTTCTACAAAACTCTATTATTCCCTGCCATGTTGAGGATAGATGGAAAAATATTGATAAAATTAATATACATAGCAGGATGCAAAATAAAGATATAATTAAGATTACTTCCAAATCTTAAGTGTTCAGTGCTTACCACAGCTTTAACAGATTTCACATAGGGCTTTTTTCGGTAATTTATTGTTTTTAGTGTCACTGCCAAGCACATGACAAGTTCTGTAAATGTACCAATGCAGCATAACCTGCTTATGTCCAGTTAACAAGAAGCTGCCAAAGTGTAAACACTGGGGCAAATCCAAATTATTTTTCCCTTCTCTAAAACCTTTTTCTGGTACACTTTAACATAGCTCACCACTCAGGAAAGTATAGTAACCAACAAGTGTTTCCTATAAGCCATCCTGCAACTTTCTTTAGAAACACAGAGTCAAGAGTGGCTTGAACCCTTCCAAGGTGGCACAAGTACAGCTGGTTGCATAGAAGTCAAAAATTTTCGTATCCCTAGTCCTCAGCTATCCTGTCCCAGCAAAAAAAAAAAATTAAAAAAAAAAAAATCATATATATGATCTACCTGACTACTAATTCAAAAGTTTTATTTTTTTGAAGAAAGCTCTCTATGAGATCACCAAAAAGGATATATAACTGACATACCAACGAGATTGCACAACCATTTATACACACAATACAGTTTTCCGGAGTTTTGGGGGGGTTGTTTGGTTGGTTTTTTGGTGTGTTTTTTTTTTTAAAAAAAAAAAGAAAATGTGGTGATAATGGACTATTTCAAGGTGCAGGAGAAAAAAAAGAAAAAGAAAAAAGAACACTTAATTCAACTGCATTTAAAAAGCACTTTAAAGCAATGTAACTTGTAAAACCCAACAATTTTATAGTATTATTTGGTCTTCGATATAGGCTATAGCATAAGAAATACTTGTCAGAAAGATTTTAACTGCCTACACTTTCTTCAAATCATTTTATTGTATCAGTCTTTTAAATTTAACATGCCTATGGTTGTGGGGGCACCTAGTGGCAAACTAAACATGTTTGTGTATAAAGTAGGTGATCATCAACTACCAGAAATCTGTATTCTTTCAGTGCTGGAGAACTATTCTCTTACTTGCATAAAAACTTCCATTCCTCTGTGCAAAATGAATTTCAACACAAAGCAACATCAAGAAATAACAACCGAATGTAACACACTGGCAATTCCACTGACCCCCCAACCCCAAACTGACATGTGTCTGCAGAAGCTGAAACAAAGATTTTGCAAATACAAACCCTTTTTCCCCTGTATGCTTTCTCAGAACCCATTACTCTCTGAGCAGCTTCTTTTAGACATTCAGCATGAGAAGGGTTTAATGTTTAGTACCAAAGTCGCTTAATTGAAGATAGTACGTGTTAACACTGGATTTTGATTTAACAGAGGGATATGACAATGTAGCAAAATCACAATACAGGCAGAACATAGCAATTGGATGTGTAGTTGTATCACAATACAAATACGATTTCTCCTACTGGTCTGTGTGTTCACTATCATAGCACCGGCTATCCCCATTTACCAGGAGAGAATACTTAAGTAGGATCCAGCTCAAGCCCACTGCCATCTTCAAAGTTCATTCTGTTGGCTGCTAAGTTTTTATACTCTATTGCACTTCCTCCATGCTGGTCTGGCTAGCTCAAGAAAACATTCCTATACTTGATTAACTGGGAAAGAAAAAAATAAAAATCAATTACACAGCCAGTTAACCCACTCAATTGATACAGCCAGCTGATCTAAAACAAGCCCACCCTCTGGTTCCTGTTGTGTTGACCTAAATTAAGTTTTTCTTACAGTAGATGCAGTCACTCCTTGCTTTCTTCCCTGAGCTACACAAGTCGAATACCTATGCCTATCTCCTCTGAGCAGTCTTCCATAGTGGTGGGGTTGTTGATCAGTCACATCACCATCTCCTTTCCTACATCACAGGGGAACCATGCAGGGACAGATTGCCAATTATGTCAAAGCTGTGCTCAGATACAGAGAGAAGGAGACCACCTGGAGAACAGTTTCCTCTCCTTCATCCCAAGCTGTGCAGCATAGTATGTTCAACTGTTACAAAGACCAGAAGACTTTTTCATTTGCAAACCTTTCCTAAAAATTGAACACCTTGGCTGTAACAAAAAAAAAAAAAGATTTTCAGCATAAACTGCTTTTGGTGTTCTCCCCTGTGATGGGGCAATATTCTTAACTGCCTAGATGAGAGCTCATTTTGAGCATCCTAGACAGTACAAAGGACCTCCATCTGTATGTGAGGCAACTTCCCCTCTCTCCTTCTTACTGACATTAACATAAGGTATTTTCTTCTAGCAACCCAGCACTACATTGTCACAAAATGTTATTCACGTATTTAGATCTTAGAAACTATTTCTCATTTCAAAAATTAAATATGAATAGTGAATGCTCTCTGTAGGTTTTAAGGTTTGTTTCTTCTATTCAAACTCTAGATGCAGTTTTCCAATAAGCATCCTATGTTGTCTTCCTTAAGGCTTTCTCCCAGACCAGTTGCTCAGGTCCTCCTGCCAAATTGTTTTTCCTTTCCTTTTTCCTCCCAAGGCAGAAAAAAAAGCATCCAGGGCTTCTTCAGGCAAGCAGTCTGGCTAAGCCTTTATTCTACAGAGTAAATCCCCAATGTTTCCCAGAAAGGCATCATACAAGGATATTTTTACTTGCTCCTCACAGTGTCCTTGGCACTAAATTTTGGCCTGTAGATTATTCAATGCACATTCTGGATGTCAAAGACGCTGACACTACAGGTATTAATATTTTAGTGACACCTCTTCAGCTGCCCAGAAGCCTCATTCACTGACCATATCATTACAGCACTAAGTCATGAATGCCAGCTTAACTAGACACCTTTCTTTTATTGGGGGAGTGGAGGGAGGAAGAGAGAGAGGAGCAGGGAGATGGTGTTTTACCTAGGTATATCCAGCAGCAAGTAATATGTCTACTCCATCTCCACTGAGCTGTACAGATCCTGCACAGAGTTTTCAGAACTGGTATACACTACAGCTGCTCTCTTGGAAGACAAAGAAACAAAAACAAACAAAAGCAGATTTTTCTATGGAAACACAGCACAGTTTTACCATGCTTCGGATCAGAAAAGGCAAGCTAAACTGACAGTCTAAATCCAAATACATACCTAACATATGATCCTGTATTAATACCTCCAGGGGTTAATCTCTAAAAGCCAGACGTTTTACCAGAACTCAGCAACCACAGAGTCCTAACCACTCAACCTACTCCTCACAAGAAAGAGGGAACACTAATTATATATCCTCAATTACATCATGTAGCTCAGTCATCCACATCATTTTGGCTAACAACTCTTATCAGCTGGATCTCATCATCAGCTACACAGAAAGTTCACTAAACCCATTACAGCCAGCAGATAGGAATCACTTGTTCATCTTTATGGCAGGATACAGAAATTTTGTGCAACTATGTTGTTGCACTGAAGGTTTCTCTCTCCATAAAACTGCATGTTTTCATGTCTGTCTTAAACCTGCTTTATCAAAGAAGTCTTTTCATCAAAAAGCTAGAAGCATTTACCTAGATATAGAAATAGTTCATTCTTTTGTCCAAATTATTCCATCAAAACAGAATCTCGCCATTATAATAAAGCATTATGAAGTAACTATAAAACAATGAGCGAACTGCTTTCTGAAACTCTGGTAGGGTCTTACTGCTTTATCTAGGACTTTTCTAGAAAAAATAACTAAACTCAACACTGCTTAAAATCATAAAGTCAGTCTTTTCCAGCCCACATTAAGATAGCATAATTGAGTAAAGCTGTTAACATAAACAAACACAGAAAGTGATTAGTCAATTATTCAATCTGATTTACACTGCTTATACAGCTGTAAAGCAATAATTTCCATGCCTCAATGAAACAACTGAGATATGTTCAGCTGGAGAAGAACAGCCATAAATGCACAAAATACAAATATTCAATGAGTCGCAGGTGATGGCGGTAGATGACCCATGATTCAGACCCATATAAAAGAGTAGACAGTACAATGGCTCTATAGACACTGATCTTTGTACTTTTCTTCAGGTGTTTATTGCTCCAGACTCTTTTATGGAGTTTTCCGAAGGCTCTATATGCCTTTGCTATTCTGTTATCTATCTCTTTGTCGATTGCAGCATCCGAGGAAATAATGCTGAACTGCTGAAAGGACTTAAGCTCTGACTCGCCAATGGTAATGTGAGGATGATGGTAATCTTGTGGCGCAGGCTGATAGAGAGCTACTGTCTTCTTCAAGCTGACTTCCAGCCCAAAAAGCTCAGCCGCCTCCACAAAGCAAGATGTTAAACACTGCAGAGCTGCTTCTGTGTGGGCAACAAGGGCAGCATCAACAGCAAAAAGCAGTTCACGGACAATATGATTTAGGGTCTTAGTGTGGGCCTTCAGTCACCTTAGATTGAATAGGCTACCATCAGTATGATATCGAATATAAATGCCATTTTGTTCGTCAAGGTCTACCGTAGCCCTTTGGAGCATCATGCTGAAGAAGGTTGTAAATAAAGTTGGTGCAAGAACGCAACCTTGTTTCATAGCACTGGTTATTGGGAAGGGCTCAGAAAGTGCATCACCATATCTGACGGCCTTTCTGATCCTCATGTAACAGAATAATCATTTTGAGGAACTTGGGGGGACAACCTAATCATTCCAAGATCAGGCACAGGCCTTTTCTGCTCACAGTGTCAAAAGCTTTGGTGAGGTCAACAAAAGTTACATAGAGCCCCTTATTCTGTTCTCTACACTTTTCTTGCAGTTGTCTGAGAACAAATACCATGTCTGTGGTACTTCTATTAGCTCTGAAACCACACTGACTTTCAGGTAGAAGTTGTTCTGCGGTAGCGGGTACTAATCTGTTCAATAGTATTCTTGCAAGAATTTTTCCAGCAATGGAGAGCAGAGTTATACCTTGGTAGCTTGAGCAGTCTGACTTTACACCTTTTTTCTTATACAGAGTGATGATGCTTGCATCACGAAAATCTGATGGTAATTCACCTTGTTCCCAACAGCGCACAACTAGCTCATGAAATTTAACATGAAGTGCTTGGCCTCCGTGCTTCCAGATTTCAGGTGGGACTCTGCCAGCCCCAGCTGCCTTGCCAGTTTTCACCTGCTGTATAACCTTAAGAGTCTCTTCCATGGTAGGGGCTAAATCCAATTCATTTTTCACTGGATGTTGTAGAATGTGCTGGATTCCTTCGCCTTGGACTACACGGTTAGCACTAAAGAATGTTTGAAAATGTTCAGACCAACGATTCAGGATGGAGATTTTATCTCTAAGAAGCGTTTGGCCATCTGCACTAAGTAAGGGGCTTTGAACCTGAAATGTAGGTCCATACACTGCCTTCAGAGCCTCATAGAATCCTCTGTGGTCACCCAGATCTGCACATAATTGAGTCTTTTCTGCTAGGTTGAGCCACCACTTGTTCTGGATGTCTCAAAGTTTCTGTTGGAGTTTGCTACCTGCAAGACAAAAGGCTGCTTTTCTTACACGGCAAAGTGGCTTAGCGAGGTGTGCTTGATGAGCAGATCAAGCTTTGTCAGCGATTCCTGGACCTCCTGGTTGCTATCGTCAAACCAGTCTTTGTTTTTCTTTAAGGAGAACCCAATGGATTCTACAGAGGACTGCAGGATGCTATTTTTAATATGTTGCCAAAGCACTTCAGGAGAAGAATCTATAAGCTGGTCTTCAAGCCTAGTTTGAAGGTTAGCCTGAAAGCTGTCCCTCACTGCAGCTATTTGGAGATTATTAACATTGAGCCGCCTCCTCGGAATGCCGCCCCTCTTAGGTTTGGGCTTGAAGTAGAAATTAAGTTTGCAACGCACAAGGCGGTGGTCTGTTTGACATTCTGCATTAGGCATCACTCGGGTGTGACAGACATCACAAATATTTCTCTGGTGCACTAAGACATAATCAATAAGGTGGCAATGTTTAGATCGAGGATGCATCCAGGTTGCCTTCCAGCTGTCTTTCTGCTGGAAAACAGTGTTGCTTTGCACAGAACTCTAGTAAGAGGCAACCATTATCATTGCAGCTGCCAACACCATGCTTGCCTAGTACTCCTTTCCAGGCTTCAAAGTTCTTACCTACTCGGGCGTTGAAGTCACCAAGGATTATGATCTTATCTTCTATAAGAACCTTTTGAGTGACGTGATGCAGGTCAGAGTAGAATTTTTCTTTTTCTGCAGGGTCAGCTTGCAGAGTTGGAGTATATATGCTGAAAAGAACAACATGCTGCTTATTGTATAGTGGAAGACGTAGGGAGATAATATGATCGGAATGACCTATCGGCAAATTTTCAAGTTTAGAGACTATGGAGTTTTTAATCATGAAGCCAGCTCCAGAAAGATGACTTTCAGTTTTGGATTTGCCTGACCAGTAGAGTGTATAGCTGGCATCATGTTCTTTAAGGCTACCTTCTTCATGAAGGTGAACTTCACTGAAAGCAGCAATATCGATGTTAAGTCGTGACAATTCGTGGGCAATTAGCACAGAACAGTGTTCAGGACACCCGTTGTTTGCTGTATCAAGCATGGTTCTGATGTTCCAACATGCAAGTGTCAATCTGGACGCACCTTTGGAGTCAGGTGTATGCCTTTGTCTCTTTGTCTTTAATTGACCACAACAGAAGATGCCTGTTGGCCGAGGCTAGCCAACCAGGTGGAGGGGCAGATGAGCTTTGGTTAGGCCACCTTTTCTAGGCCTCTCTCCATATGGAACAAGCAGTGCTCTCCTCGAAAAAAAGGCTGCTTGGTCATTCAGGATGTTGCCAAACAAGATTGTCATCTCTTGGGTCAGTCTCAAGCGACCAATGTCCTGAACCGCCTGCATGCAGGGTTGGGTCTGCGACTTCCAGTGCACCTTATCACCTGCTGTTTCGTCCCTCGCCTGTTGCTACAGGGCTTTGCAAGTGTGGGTAAACCCTTTGGGCCTGTGCAGTGGATTTTTTGGGTGAGGCACAGTGTGCGCAGAACTGGCCCCACCCTTCACACCTGAGGTTTATCTGCCAGGGCCTAGCGAGCTTGGACGATGACAGCAAAGTCTTCAGGCCCTAGGTTTGATTAGAGTGTCTTTCTCTTAGATGGATGGCCTTACAGGGCTATACGAGCTCCATCTGCCCAGGTTTGAAGTTAAAGTTGTCCTTCTCCTAGGATGGTTGCCTGAAGGCTAGTGAGCCCATCCTGCCCATGGGCACACTTTGTCTGACCCTTCAGTTGAGACCTGTCTGGCATGGCAGACCCTACCGGAGGCATATGCCACCACCAGCATAGCTATCAACCTCACAAGGGCACACAAGCTCTTTCCCCAAGACAAGGGGGTGTCCACTCTTACCAAGCTGTACACTTATTAGGCTGGCTACCAATACATGTGAAAGTATCCAAGCATATTAAGACAACAGGAATAGGCTGACCTGAAGTATTTTGCACCTTCACCAGCGCATACTCCCACTGCAAACTACTCTTTTGGTTGGTTGCCTGCAAGTCATTAAGCTATTGCCTTTTATCCTCACCTGAGCATGGTAAGGCTTCATCACTTTATAAGGGTCTTTTCTAAACCTGTTCACACCCTTTTTGCACAGTCTTCAGAGACAGGTATGCAGCAAGCCTTCAGCTATTTGCCTCCTGCAAATTTGACAGCTGCTCTTTCAGAGTGCAGGACTGCTACCAAAGAAGCACCCTCTGTTCCCAGGGGCTAAATGCTCCCTGAGTTTCCCTGTCCTTCAAACTAAGGAGTACTTTCTTCTGCCCTTCCCAAGTAAAGCAGCTGCACAGACTGCCCTCTTAGCTATGTACTCATCTACAGCTTTTTAGTGTTGCCTGAGCAAGCTAATATATTTCCCCACAGAGGCTTCATTAAGTGAGAGACAGGGAAGCCTAGTTCCAGCTATCACTCGTCTTACCTAAACATCTGCCAAAAAATGATCACAGTTTTGCCATTTAAATTAATTGTCATTTAACAGTTCATTAACAGAGATACAAGCAACCTATAGCCAGAAGAAGAGCTGACATTTCAGCTTCCATACTTTCCTTTCTGGGATGAGTTAAGTGTTGCCCACAAACAGCCTTCCCCATTTTTAAATGTCTTTCAGACTAACACAGTTTACTGTCCAGGGTTTGCTTATGTGATCTCAAAATAAGTGTTGAGATTTTCCTCAGGGCTGATATCAACCAGGGGCCAGGCTTCAGTCTTTCTTTTGCTTCCTTTCTCCCACCAACATTTTCTTTCAGCAAATATCTGAAGTCTACTACCCTATAAGTCTATGGGCCTGTGTACCACATTGTCTTTTCCTTATAGCACCTTTTTCTTCTGTCTCTACGAATGCATGGAAAAGGCTAGGATCTAGATGTGGAAGGTGAATGTGCACAGATCGAAAATTATTATTTCAGGGAAAAAGTAGGGAATGGGAGCTAAGATCCCCTTGATTTAAGCATGTTGTGGAAGGATGAGTAGAATCACAAAAAACCTATTATTGATAGCGTGACATGGGAGCAGAAAATGAAATCTAACAAAAGATGCTACCCCAAGAAATTTTCCTGTAAATGCAGATAAATTGAAGATTATGAAACTGGCACAGACATGTTTTACTGAAAGAGGATTAGAAATACCAGGTTAGCCAAAGCACATATTAATATCGAGAGGAGAAAAGGCTGCACCCAATTATGAAGAAGGTGTGTATTTGTCTGACAGAGGAAGAATGTGTTTCCAATTTCTGCTTATCATCCGTTTCTGTCAAAAACTTAGACACCACGAGGGATAGCTACTGGGTTGTAAATGAAGACAAAAGGACAAGAGTTGCCTGAATTTGAATCCACCTGACATATGCCCAGGACACAATTTATAAAATTAATGTGAAGATTTCTCTTGGCTAAATCTGCCATCAAAAGTCAACACCCCACTGAAAAGACTCAGGTTGGGAAATAATCTGCTACAAGAAAAGTAAAGGTAAAATGTTGACACCTAGGTCTTTAACTTGCTGACATTTATTCATCCCTACATGTTTTCCTAACTGTAGCACTGAGAACTATTCAAAATGGCATGGTTAAAGTTGCTTATGTATGTGCATGTGTCACTGAAATCTGGGAAATAAACTCTCTAACCAGAATGAAAGGTTAGAAAGCTGGCATTACTTTATTATGGTACCAGGTGCATGGGGTATTGCTCCCTCTATCGTTCACACAACAAGAGACAGTTTACAGCTCATATAGATATTTGTTATATATATATTCATTATAATTCCACGAAATGTCCACCCAATTCTCTTTACTCATGCATATGGTAATTTGGGCAGATAAGTCTCCAATGCAAGTACTGTGAATTTTGAGGAGTGGTCTCTGTGGGCTGTGGGGGTTGTTTTGGGGAGAAACACCCCCATTCATTTTATCCTTTTATGAAAACCCATTAGTTAAGGACATTGGAATGCATTTAGTCTTTCCAGCTAACTGCATGTTCTTATTTGGTCTAATTTATGACCCTGAGAGGCTCCATGAGTTCTTTTCTTTCACAGCCATTTACCTGTTTCTCAGGCCTTATCAACAGGAGGAAGGCCTACATTGGTTTGAGAGAAGATACCTGTTTACCTTGTTGCATGCCTTCCTTATCTCCATATCCTCTATACACAGTAAAATTATAGCTTAAGGATCCTTGTAGCCTTGTCTATGTCTAAGTCTCTATATTCAGTGAGATACTAATATGATATTAATTATACAGTGAAATACTAATTTAATTCAGTATCATGTGCAGTATTAGAATTTAAGCCTGTGTGAAACCTATAAAGTTTAAATGGAATTATATTACTCATAGGTGCTAAAAGGGCAACATATAACCTTAAAAGTGCCTTAGGAAAAAATGTGTCTTATTAAGGATACTTTTTTCACTAATTTAGGTGGAGAGGTAGGCAGGAGATGAGGAAAAGTAAGTGGTGATTTTTTTTTTCAAGTAAATATTACATTTTCAAGGACAAGTAATGGTTTTTAAAAAATAATATATCTAGAGATTACTTTTTTGTTTTCAACTCATTTTGAAATAAAGAAATTCTCAAAGTGACATGTCATGAAACAAAACTGTGACAAGTCTTATGAACAAAGGCCTGGGTCCTGCAAAGATTTATGTACATGCTTACAGTTACAACATTTGGCTATTCTCATTGACTTTGATAAACCTTTTCAATATCCAAGATCTTCTGTGTCTACACAGCGCATATATTTCTGTGTGTGTGTAAACTTTGTCTTCTTACATTTTTAAATTTGCTGCCTCTCCAACTTTGATCTTTCCAATTCTGAAGCTGGCAAAGTCTATGCTTTGCTTTGCTTCTCTCCCATAAAACATTTCAAGAAGACCTCATGTAAACCAAGAGAAGTCTCTGGAAAACAAAAGATAATTTCTCTAACATTGTCAGTGATCCAAGAATACTAGTATTAGAAATACCAGTAGGATTAAACAATGCCTCTGTGAGTAAATTCAGCATTCTAATCATTCTGTCTCAGACCTAAGCTTCCTTAGTTATGTATAAAACAAGCACAAAACCAAACATAAAGATTTCTGTCTTTTCTTTTGCAGTAAACTATAAATTGAAGAAAGTTAGTTTCTGCCTTAGCTTCCAGATATATGTTAGTTTTCTCAAAAAAGTTGATTTTATGTAACTCAGATGGAATTTGTCAGTAGCAAAGTAACCAGTGTGTTGATTTCCAGGGGAAGAAAATTAAAAAAAAAAGTGTTTTAACAATATCACATTTGCCCACTTAAATTTTTGAGACAGAAGGGATATCATAACTGTGCCATTTGCGCTAGTGAAAGCTTTTTAAGAGAGGAAAGTATGCTCACGAGCCATTTGTTTTATTAGCATTCTTTGTGGGTTATTTACAGATAAGGAAATTGTCACAGAATCAAGCACCTTATTGCAACTATTGCAGTGGGTCTCATGGCAGGATCAGTTAAATACATTTATAGGAATTTGCACAGATGCAGGGAGTCAGCTGAGCTCAGGTTACAATATGATGATAACTAGAAGTTTATTTTAATCAGTAGCTCCAAATACACTCTAGCATCTAATAAAACTGTAGTGGTTGAGAACAGGTGAAATTCACTGGTTGACTCCATCAAGACAAGCAAAGTCACAGTAGCAGTAGTTATATCAGTACTTCTTAAGAGCTTTGATTTATAGACATTTAATTATTTTTGGTGGATGTGGAAGCTTAAGTATAGCAAATCAAAACACTGACAGTTGCCTTGCTTTATAGGTTGTCCATTATATGCTTTAGACATTGTTTCTGATCCCAGTTAGAAAGCACTACTAGTGCCTAGACAGGAAGACATCAAAAAACCTCACCATTACTTTCTCAGAAACATAGTTTGGACACCTAAGATATGCTTTAGAGACTTAACCTCTAAGAAGGTCTGATTACAGCTAACATCCGCAGGGAAGAGGCAAGAACCCTAGTTCTTCAGTTGGATGAAAATCTGAAATGGTGTAAACACTTTTTTAAATAACAAATTATTACGTCTCAAATTGTATTCCAGCTACATAGTGATATAGAAAATCATTCTCCTTCTGCATTTAGGCTTATAACTGTTTTATCTTGAGTGTTATATTCCTACAGAAATTGTAAGAGATTAAAGAAGGAAGGGGCAGAGGAGCTTTGTTTTCTTTTTATTTATGTCAGTAAGATTTGACAATTCACTAGGCTGTTTTTTTATGTACTAGACTTTGTGGACCATGTCAAGGCAGCTTGCAGACAGCACATTTTTTATTTAGGAAATGTATGTCTAATGGCTTTAGTGTCTGAATCAAATTTTGTGTAGTGCCAGCTTTGGTTTCATTTCATTTGGAATCTGGCAGAAAAAAAGTCACAGAAGGGAAAACAACAAAACCCCACTCCTTGTTTATGTCCTTTCCCCAGCCACAGTTGAGGCAGACTATGAATTAATTATGAGTCCATATGAAGCCAATACCTTGGTGACTGAGGTTTGTATGTGTTTTGATGTTTTATTACAATATTATATTCAGTGATTTTATTTCCCTTGTTTTTGTTTACATTCAGAGTTGCAATGATCTATGTGCATGTGTTTCTCAGGGTTTCTTTTAACAAGATGAGTTAACTGAATGTAGTTAATTTAAGTACTAAATATGTTCATTTGGTACATATTCAAGTAGTTGCTCTAAAAAAAAAAACAAATACCAAAGAGGAATGCTGAATAGCTTATTTAGGTCTAAGAATTGCTATTCCCCTGCAGGTCCAAATGAGCTATGGGAATGAATACTTTTTTTATCTCTGGAAATAAATACAGACCTTTGACATTAATTATGGATGTGTCTTTATGGAAAGTATGGATCAAAAGAGAATATATACAAATAATTATATAGCAAATGTATACAGTACTGTCCCAGAAACAGATGCAAATCACATTGTAACTTCATAATAAATAATTAGAAAGTTACTATTAAAGAGGAACATGAATCATTAAATAAGCATTTACAGTGTTATAATGTTTGTTACAATGGAGTCAAATACTGTAGACCTGTGTTGAAGAGCTCAGATGCAGGTTACACCCTTAGAATACAAATACAAATACACAGGATACTCAGAAGGGTTTCAAAAAGCTTGTAAGTAATTGTCTCACAACTCTCCAGATCTTCTAAAAGAGGTAACAATAACCTTAAAAGATCTAAACTAGGAATATTGAGTTTATGTGGGAAATGAAGTCATGTCTCTGCAACAACAGACGCTGCTTGGGCTGTTTACCATGTCTCACATAATCTGCTTCTCCTACTTGGACATTGATGCTGCAGCTTTGCAGTATCATACGGCACAGCTTGATACAATACAGCTACGTAGCCAAGACTCGGATCTGCTAAAAATTGTTATTGCTAAGCTGAAAGAAAGTTACTAAGCTAAGGCCACTGCAGATAATAAGTAAAACCAGAGTGTAGCTGTTGAGATAGTGAGTGGCTCAAGGATTCAGGAGGAAAAATACTGACACAAAAGGATATAAAACTCTTAAGCTGCATATAACCTGTTTTCATTGTACGCATAAAAAAATCTCAAACAAAAGTGACCTACTGAGCTAGATTGCAGATAACATCCTACCACAAGCAGTGTAAGAATTCAAGCCTTAACAAGCCTTTGGGTTTGATGTAAGACAGCAGTGTAAAATTTGAGAGCCTGTCATACTGAGTAGGTAAGACTACATGATTTAGACATCCTTTTTGAGCTTAGCTTCATGAATTTAAGTCTCTCTCAAGGAAAGGATAGCTTTGATTTTTAAAGAGAAGCAATTAGAATTAGAATTGCCTAGATGCTAACAGCAGCATCTTTCCCAGACTGGCAAGGACTTTGTAAGCAGAGGACCCAGAATAACTGTGTGAATAGCTTCCATAACAATAGAGGATTGTGCTTGACAGTGGTATGAAAGAAAATTATGCTGTAGAATGCCTTAACTGCCTGAAATAAAGAGGATTTTTCAGCCATGTTTAAAATATGTGTGTATAATATTTTCCAAAACCAGAAAGAGCATGCCAGGAGAATCAGCCCACAAAGATAACAGCCTAGCCAATGCCTAGGTGGCCCTGAAATGGTAGTATCAAAGAGGTCAAAATATTTCATATTTTGGCCAAAACAACCTTCCTTGCTGGCATATTTGTTTTCATCAAGAAGCTTTGAAAGTGCAAATGAGCCTCCTTCAAATCTCAAGTCTCAAACCTTTGAATTCAAAAAGTGACTTAGAAGTAAGCCAGACAAAATTTCATATGAAGGCATTTTCAGAAGTGCAAATATTCTCAAGATGGAACAGTACGGAGATCAGTGATTTAAGAGTAAAAATACTAACAGAAAAGGGTAAAAATCTTATATGGAAAAAAAATATGTAAAGAATAGACAGCAACACAAAAGCATGAAGGATTACCCTGTATGAGAGAGCTTCAGAGGCTAATACCTCTTCACTTCACAGGCAACTGTGGGGTTAGCACAGTCCCTTCATTGGACCTGGTGAGTATATTAATACTTACCCTCCTAGCTAATTAATCTTAGCTATCTATCTGTTGTGTACAGTCACCAATAAACTATTGCTGCAGAGACTGGGATTGGTAAAAGCTCCTGAAGTGGCCCAAGCTGGGTGGAAAGACAGCTCTCAGCACAGTGTGCAGGCATCCTGGCTCTATCTTATTTTTCTGTCCAGCTAAGTTAACCCTGAATTATTTAAAAGAAGGTGAAATAACAAAGCCATATTTTCCGCATCCTATTATTTTAACTATAAGGAAATAATGTAAGTGCAGGACCAGGCTCTCACTACCCTCTCCTTCTACAGCAGTCATGCTTTGAAAATTCAGTGATTAGCTCATACCATCCCTTCAGAGAGTGCTGAAAAAAGGTTAGGGGATTCCTCTCAAGATAAGATTCTTCTTTCTGAATTTCAAGTAGAATCACATCTTTTGCAAAGAGTGGTCTGACTTCAGCACTAAAGCTCCACAGAGGAAACAGAGATTATACATTGTACATAGCTGTTTCCAGCCAGCTCTAGGAAGCTTCCAACCAAGCCTGGGATTTTTTTTAATTCATTTTCTGAAGTTCTAGTTCCCTCAACACATTATGTAAGAATCCTCATCAGTCTTCATAATCCTCCCTGAGGCCATTCAGCTATAGTTTAGGATTCTGACTATGTGAAATTATGAACATGTGCAAGCTGTTGCGGGATTGCAGCCTGGCCTAATGTGTATTTGTAGAGATAGTATAACCGACTAGTTTTGCTGATTTCAAGGAAAAACCATCAACATTAAGACAAATATCTACAGTACACATGAAAATCCACATAGATAAAAAAGCATTGAGTCTTAGTAGAAGTCCTCTTTCTTCAAACTTCAAAAAAATGAAGGCAAAATTAAAATGAAGAAAAAACAAATAAACACAAAAAAACACAACCCCAAAACCAACCCTCTTTATTCCATTGAAATCTTAAATATTTATTACAAATTGGCAGTACTAAACCACTTGGGGAATGAATAATTAATAAGTAGAAATGTTTCAGAACTCTTAAAATATCAAAGGTTTTTAATAATTACTTTACAAATCCAGATTAGCACAAGCAGTGAAGACTTCAAATGCTGTGGGAGGTGGAAACACAGTAAGAAGCTGAGAGCTTTAAAATTTATAGAATACAAATCAAATATGTTTTGATCCTATACTGTCTTGTTACAAATGAGACAAATACTGTAAGTATGAAGTAGCATGGATTTTCTGATGCTCACTGGAGTTACCAGCAAAGCTTTTCACAACTTTAATGATCCAGAACTAGACCCATAGAAAAGTCACTGTATCGATGATAAACAGTTCAGGTATTAATAACACTTCAAAGCAAGTGAGCTTGCAGTTGCTGTTAGAAAGTAACCTTATTTTTTGAATCTTATAAAAAACACATTAAAGGTTTCTAAAGTACCATTTTATGGGAGCAAATTAGTAAAACTCTAGCGGATTAAGTTCAACTGTAAAAAAACCCAAAATAAAACTAAAACCCCAGACCTCCCCTCTCCCCCAAAAGACTGAAGAAACCTCCACATGTCTTCTGAAAGAAAATTGTTTCAACTGGAATGTCAATGCTGACCATTTCCAATTATGAAAAAAAGCCTAAGAAATTCAGTTAAATTAGACAATATTACTTAAACCGTAGTTCTGACAGTTGTCCTGCAAAGGCAGGATATCCATGAAGAGTCTTTTTAACTGTATGCAAAAAGTAGGAGTTTTCTGTATAAATGATGTGAAATCTTCTTTTACAGTTTTGAAATGTGTGCTACAAAGACCTGAATTTGAAAGCTGTATTTGTCACTCTTTCCTTCCATTCTTCCTTCAGTTTAGGAAACAAAACCACATTTTCGTGATAAGGTATTTGGAAAAGCCTCTTTCTCTTTGGTTTGACTTTCCTTCCTCTCTTTGCCAAAGTCCGCCAGTCATAGACATTATCATCAGCTGACCTACAAAGACATCAAAATCCTATGTTCCAGCTCAAGTAAAGCAAAACACTAGGGTATAACTTTCCTTGCGTGTTTTTGTGTGCTTGCATTTTTTTTCAGGCATCCAATAGCATGAGCTATCACACTTCTGATAAGGCAGGTATTACTCACATAGATCATACACGGTAGCAAGTTCAGCGTTGAGTTTACCTGTGATCTATGCATACTTAGCAAACCTGACACATCAGACATTCTCAGCAAGCAATAAAGAATCTGTTAGAAACAGTGTAGTATATCTATCCCAGCCTATAAACACCTCCAATCAGTACCACAGTCAGTAACCAAGAGGATTAAAATAAGTGGGGGAACAAAAAGTGGCTGGTAACAAGTACGTGATCCTGCAGTGAGGTGCAGACATATGGAAGTCCAGACATTTGTTTTAGCCTGAGCAGTTGAGTCTATTTGTCACTGTCACTTTATTCAGTTGCCAAAAATCTCTTCATTGTCAAAGCATACCCCGTTACTAAGGTATGCAATTCTATATTACTTCTTCGCTTGCAAAAGAAGGCAAAAGCATTTCTCTCTCACATTCCATTATACCTTAGTAAGTTGAATTTGCACCTAGTATTTGGAATTTATCTACGTTCCTTCATGCGAAAATTGCAAGGTGTTAATAAATAGGCATTTATAATTTAGATCTTATGCTGTAGTCCACCCTGTTTAGTTAAGAAGCAAATGCAATTAACTGTGATAACTGGCATAGATTTATTC